>NC_060138.1:267038305-267369805 GCF_021461385.2 Schistocerca piceifrons | reverse complement strand
CAACACATCCAGTTAAGAACCTGCAGCCGGTAGCATCAGTCTGGAACCGCGTGACCGCTACGGTCGCAGGTTCGAATCCTGCCTCGGGAATGGATGTGTGTGATGTCCTTAGGTTAGTTAGGTTTAAGTAGTTTTAAGTTCTAGGGGACTGATAACCTAAGATGTTAAGTCCCATAGTGGTCAGAGCCATTTTTTGAACCTGCAACTAGTTTCCACCCAACAAGTGCGTAATATATGAGTACATGAAGGTAGAAGAGACAGACTATGGTATATTCTTGAAATTACGACATAACAATAAATTTACTTGGAGAAGCACTCCACATAAAAATCGAGACATATGAACAAATTTTTATTGAGATACGATTTTTGTCAAACATGGTGATGTAAAAATACGAAACAAGATTATTAATTTGCTTATTTTTCGATATTGTCAAACAGTCTTGTATCTTGAGTAAACTCGTCAAACCAAGCTAGTTTCTTGAGTCTAAAACCGGACACTGATCATTTTTTTGTGGAGTAAATTCACGAACATCCTACAGAAGTCTGTCCAAGTATTGGGTATACTATTCTTGCTTCACAGGTTATTTTCTCCTTAATGAAGTCTGTCGTCAGCATTGTTTCAAAAAGCAGTTCAGTTGACAGAATCAGTACTGGGAATGAGATCTATATAGATAAGACATAAAATCACTTTCTTTGATCCAGATAGGTTATTAGATCATTCGAAAAAACACATTTTAATGACTTCCCAGCATTTACAAAAATTAGCTAATATCAAAGAAGAGCTGAAGAGGAGTCAATGCATTTCTTACTGCACAACTCCTCCTACTTCACTGATGAACTTATTAACTGAATGAATCGTTCTCTTTAATATTAACGATACTACAAAATGTAAGCTCCATGTGATACCTGATCTCATCGCTGTAGCAGTACGATATGTGGAAGTTAGCATTGTAAATTGTTTTCATTTGAGGGTACTTGGCTATAAAAACTTAAAAATTGTCTTATACACCTACATGGCTTGAGATATGCGTATGAGTAAGAAAAAAATGGTTCAAATGGCTCTAAGCACTATGGGACTTAACATCTGAGGTCATCTGTCCCCTAGACTTAGAACTACTTAAACCTAACTAACCTAAGGACATCACACACATCCATGCCCGAGGCAGGATTCGAACCTGCGACCGTAGCAGCAGCGCGGTTCCAGACTGAAGTGCCTAGAACCGCTCGGCCACAGCGACCTGCTTGAGATAATATTTGACTTAGATAATATTTTGATTTACCTATATTCTTCAGTCTATTGAAGAAAGATCATCAGTTTTTTTTGTAATTATGTGTTATATACTGTAGTTTAGCTGACATGTCCTCCAGAGTCTCCTCACTGTGGGTCTACGGTACAAACAGTGCATGTTTACCATAAGATATCAGGATCCAGTAGGATGATGAGTTTTTGCTTGAATGTTTCGGATATCGATCAGGCAATCATCTGCAAGTAAAATTTACGAGCCATTGTAACGCCAAGTTCCTTTTCAGACAAGTACCAGGTAAGCTGATAGTGGGGAACACGGAGTCATAATTGAGAATATTTTGGAGAATATTTCCAATTCCCTGGATTTGCACTACAGCTAATCGAAACATCCAGAAAATCTTGATTGAAACACGTGGATGGGAAAATTTTTTAATTTAATTCTAGACTACTGGGTCCTATACGAAAATACGGGAGCCCAATGAATGTGTATATGTATTTGTGAGTAGAGCAAACTAAAGTCGATGCCTTGCTTGACAAATCTCGTCAGTCAAAAAAAGCTTCGAGATTGTATTAACAGAGAGCAGAGAACGTTAATACGGTAGTTTTCGTGCTTCAGTTGTAAGTAATCTTCACCAGTTGAGTACAACACACAGAACGTTCATAGAACCACACGAAACTATTAGTGCTTCTTTGGGATGTTATTCAACTCATGCATCACATTAGCTTGAATTTCGGTTATATCGTCAAAGCGTTAATTGTACATATGGATTTCCGCAGATCGTCGTTCTTCGGTAGATTCGTACTGATAACACATTACACCAAACCTTATCAGCCATAATTACTTTGTTCTAGAAAAGAAAAGTCTGAGTTTTGCATTTCAATCAAGTCGCAGCAGGGGTCCTCGCGTCGTTGTTTTTTGTTCGGGAGTCAGGGCATGCGGGACAAACTTTGCACATACTTTCATCTTCTGGAAAACACTTTGGAGAATCTCTCGAACATCTGATTTGCATATGTTGCTCCATTTTGATGTGTGACAACACTGACACATTACGGCTACATGTCCAGTACTTACACTACTGGCCATTAAAATTGCTACACCACGAAGATGGCGTAATACAGACGCGAAATTTAACCGACAGGAAGAAGATGCTGTGATATGCAAATGATTAGCTTTTCGGAGCATTCACATAAGGTTGGCGGCGGTGGCGACACCTGCAACGTGCTGACATGAGGATAGTTTCCAACCGATTTCTCATACACAAACAGCAGTTTACTGGCGTTACCCGGTGAAACGTTGCTGTGATGTCTCGTGTAAGGAGGAGAAATACGTACCATCACGTTTCCGACTTTGATAAAGGTCGGATTGTAGCCTATCGCGATTGCGGTTTATCGTATCGCGACATTGCTGCTCGCGTTGGTAGAGATCCAGTGACTGTTAGCAGAATATGGAATCGGTGGGTTCAGGAGGGTAATACGGAACGCCGTGCTGGATCCCAACGGCCTCGTATCACTAGCAGTCGAGATGACAGGCATCTCATCCGTATGGCTATAACGGATCGTGCAGCCATGTCTCGATCCCTGAGTCAAGAGATGGGGACGTTTGCAAGACAATAATCATCTGCACGAACAGTTCGACGACGTTTGGAGCAGCATGGACTATCAGCTCGGAGACCATGGCTGCCGTTACCCTTGACGCTGCATCACAGACAGTAGCGCCTACGATGGTGTGCTCAACGACGAACCTGGGTGCACGAATGGCAAAACGTAATTTTTCCGGATGAACCCAGGTTCTGTTTACAGCATCATGATGGTCGCATCCGTGTTTGGCTACATCGCGGTGAACGCACATTGGAAGCGTGTATTCGTCATCGCCATACTGGCGTATCACCCGTCGTGATGGTATGGGGTGCCATTGGTTACACATCTCAGTCACCTCTTGTTCGCATTGACGGCACTTTGAACAGGGGACGTTACACTTCAGATGTGTTATGAGCCGTGGCTCTACCCTTCATTCGATCCCTGCGAAACCCTACATTTCAGCAGGATAGCGCACAACCGCATGTTGCAGGTCCTGTACGGGCCTTTCTGGATACAGAAAATGTTCGACTGCTGCCCTGGCCAGCACATTCTCCAGATCTCTCCCCAATTGAAAACGTCTGGTCAATGGTGGTCGAGCAACTGGCTCGTCACAATACGCCAGTCACTACTCTTGATGAACTGTGGTATCGTGTTGAATCTGTAAGGGAAACTGTACCTGTACACGCCATCCAAGCTCTGTTTGACTCAATGCTCAGGCGTATCAAGACCGTTATTACGACCAGAGGTGGTTGTTCTGAATACTGATTTCTCAGGATCTATGCACCCAGATTGAGTGAAAATGTAATCACATGTCAGTTCTAGTATTATATATTTGTCCAATGAATACCCGTTTATCATCTGCATTTATTCTTGGTGTAGCAATTTTAATGGCCAGTAGTGTAACACTGTCTGCTCACAACTGACTGGACGGATGCACGTCTGCCGTTTACTGTCGGTTGTTGTAGCTGGCGCTGTAGGTACCGCGCTTATCTCACTTATACGCCGGAGTGGAAGTAGCCTCTGAGCCTTTCGGTCGGACGATGTGTGCTGTATACCTATTTCCCAGGGAGATAATGGTCTTTTATTTATTATCCATCCTGGGGGCGGGACGAAAGCAGCCAAATTGCCACTCTTCAGCAGTCTGAAAACATAATTTTTAAATTTAATATAAGCTAATTGAAGAGGAATAACCGAAAATGATGTTTATTGAAAGATAATGATGATGTGATATACACCCTTTTCATCAGAAAGACGATGTGATGGGTGCTCGTAGTAATAATCGATGGTAACTGCGACTTGGGAAATATTGAAGACGATGTTACAGGAAAAAGTATATGGGATGTTTATATGCAGTTTAGGTATTAGGACATCAGTAAGATGCCAGATCAGCCAGGTAAAGTGTGTTGAAGCCTTCCTTTGTGACTGGTTAGGTAGGATGGGTTATGGATGGAAGGAATAGTTTTTTTCAGGGATGAGTCTAAGAAAGGGAAGGAGACAGAAATTACGCAGAGAAAGAACGTAAGGTGTTTGGAGATGGAAGAAAAGTGGGATGTGTTGATAGAGGCACAGTGGAATTAAGGAGACTATAGGGTGTTGGGATTCAGGTTTACAGGAGACGTATGAGAGGCGAAAGGTGTCCTAGATGTTTGAGATGGGGTGCGAATTTTATGAGCTAGCACAGGATAATGGTGGGAGAAGGTAGACGGATAGGGAAATGTGGCAGAGTGCATGTCGTTCGAGGATTTGGAGAGACTGATTGAGTTACTTTTTGGTTAGGTAGAGTGGACGGTTGTGAATCGTCAGGTAAATGTCTGCCTATAATATTCACGTAGTTTTTCTATAAGTATTGCTTGGGATTTTGCAGGATCGGTGAAAGGTCAAACTGTTTAATCCAGGAGATGAAGGTGAGATGGATTCGGAGACATCGTTGAGATGAGCAGAGGGTAGTATGTACTGCAAGGAGGGCAGTGCTGTCAATATACTGAAGTAGATAGACCAGAATGAAAAGTTTTGTTTAGCTATGCCGTGGTAGGACAGATCCTTGGTACACGCTTGCAGCTGAGCCATTTTTTTGAAGTCGTATGAGGTTCTTAGCAGAGCCAGTTGTGTTGACAGTTCGAGTGGCGCGGGGTATTGCCCGACGAATTTGTAGCAGTTACGAAGCGAAAGCCGTGAAGTGTTTCCTTCAGTTTAGAAATGGAGTTGAACTCAAGAGGGCTTAAGTCAGGGGAGTGCAGTAGGTGGTATAGCACTTAGCAGCCCCATCAGTCAAACAGTTTGCACTGTACGTACTTGAGCATTGTCATGCAAAATGATGGTCAGGTCCTGCAGGAAGTGTCATCACTTCTGACTCTAAGCTGGTCGTAGGTTGTGTTCCAAAAATGAACAGCATTGCTATTGGGTTCTCCCTACTCTGTTGCATGTCTCTAGACTTGTTCCAAGTGACAAATCAAGGAGGAAATGTTGCAAACATTCATTGGCGTATAGCGCGTAGTTTTCATGTCAAGCAGTGTTTCTTTCTGTGGTTCCGAGTGCCATTCGTCAAGATCGCCTTAATTTAGTCGATGCACGGTTTGTGTGGTAAGCAGAGCGCATGTAGCGCTTTGTTTGCATCAATAAGTTCCTAATAAACATCCACCGAACAGTGCGGTTACCAAGCTTTAGTATTGATTTAATAACATAGAAGTTCCGCATTTATTTCACTCAGCTATGATACTGAAAGTAGTATCCGTGATCTCATATTTAATGTTTGAATTCATTCCTTACTGTCAAACACCTGGAGCACATTCTGCAGTATAGTTTTCGCGCAACGACGCTCTGAGCGTGTTTTTTAGGGAATTGACTAGTTTGAACCTGGGACCTGTTGCTGGTGAGGAGACGCCAGACCACACATGACATCCAGAGTTCAGAAGAGTTCAGTGAGACTAGCGATGATATAACCAAATACTTAATGATTTCAGTGTCAGCTCCACTGCACTCCCTGTAAAAGAATCTTAATACTAACTAAATTTAGTGGAAGGGTTTCAAGGCTTTCCTATTTTTAGTTAGCTGGTAAAATAACGTCGAAAAAGCAGTTAAGTTTACCATTGGAAATTTTATTCTACTCACAAACCATTGTTTATAAATTTCACTATTGATAAAAGGAAATATTTTAATACAGGATGATGAAAACCAACTGCGTTCAACAAAAATGTGAACAAATATTCCCTGAGTGGGTTTCCAAGTTCTACAATGGATCGAAGGATGACCTATGCCATATCACATCTATAATCTAGGTTTAAATTAAGTTTCACAAAAGAGAAAACTATCAAAATGGTCTACAGTGACCCTCAATTATCTTTAATTACTTATCTAACTTGTCGTAAATTACAGTGGCTGATGTGGCTTCTCAATAATTATATAACAGAAAAATCATTGCGTTTCAGATTTTTACTTCAAGTAGCAAATGTGAACACCATGAGATTTAATTGACGATCGGCACTAGTATTACGTAAAAAGGGGGTGTAACAGATGAGACTTCTGCAGTTCTGAGTGAAGCTTTATGCGCTGTTATGCGGCATCGCATGCGTTCATTACCTTGTCGTTGGTTAGGCAGCGTCAGGGAGCGGCGGGCGGCGCAGTTCCATACAGCTCGCCGTCTCGGAAGCAACTCTCTCCTAACTTCTCCTTACTACAATTTACCGAAGTTGGCTGTGTTTTCATCTGACCAGTCAGGGTCTCAGTGTCAACCTTAAGCTCTGCCTACAAAAATTCTGTCTATCCAATGAGAAACGTTATACTTTTCGTGGTGGGGCAACGGTTTCAACGTTTGCAACGTAACAGAGACGCGAAAAAGTCTCACGCAAAAACTTGCAGCTGGTGTGGCCCTTTTAGTGTTATCGTAATATCTATACTGTTCTTCTGGGGGGCTCTATCTTTTAACATGGGCTGGAGGGCTCTATCTTTTAACATGGGCTGGGGGTGATTTTGGCGGTCGGCTGGCGACGTGGGTGTCCGTCCCTTATCGTAGGGCCTCCTAGCCTACACGATTCTGCTCTCGGCTTCTGTTCTCGTTTCTGCCCTCAGAACTGCGTCTGTTTTATGGTGGGAAGGTATGACATGCATTTAGGCGTTCTTGTGTTAGTCTGTGGTATTCCATTTGCTCACTCGTTGATCGTATTACTTTCGTTAATTTAACGTCAGGGTTTATTTGGAGCTATGTGACATATTGCCGGATTTGCTATCATGTCAGGGTTTTCATGGAAGGTGTTGGATTTGCCTGACACCTTACAAGATATGTAAACAGGCAGAATACGGCGCTGCGGTCGGCAACGCCTATGTAAGACAACGAGTGTCTGGCGCAGTTTTTACATCGGTTACTGGTGCTACAATGGCAGGTTATCAAGATTTAAGTGAGTTTGAACGTGGTGTTATAGTCGGCGCACGAGCGAAGGGGCACATCACTTCCGAGGTACCGATGAAGTGGGGATTTTCCGACACGACTATTTCACGACTGTACCATGAATATCAGGAATGCGGTAGAACCTCAGATCTGCGACATAGCTTCGGCCGGTAAAAGATCCTGCATTACGGGACCAACAACAACTGAAGAGTATCGTTCAACGTGACAGAATTGAAACTCTTCCGCCGATAGCTGCAGATTTCAATACTGGACCATCAGTAAGTGTCATCGTCCGAACCATTCAATGAAACATCATCGATATGGGCTTTCGGAACCGAAGGCCCACTCGTGTATCCTTGAAAACTGCACGACTCAGAGCATTACGCCTCGCCTGGGCCGTCAACACCAGCATTGAACTGTTGATGAATGGAAACATGTTACCTGGTCGGACGAGTCTCGTTTCAAATTTTATGGACGTGTACGGGTATGGAAACAACCTGATGAATCCATGGATCCTGCATGTCAGCAAGGAACTGTTCAAATTGGTGGAGGCTCTGTAACAGTGTGGGGCGTGTACAGTTGGAGTGATATGGGACCCCTGACAAGTCTAGATAAGACCCTTAACAGGTGACACGTACGTAAGCATTCTGTCTGATCACTTGTATCCATTCATGTCCTTTGTGCACACCGACGGATTTGGGCAATTCCAGCAGGACAGTTGCTACAGAGTGGCTCCAGGAACACTCTTCTGAGTTTAAACGCTTCCGCAGGCCACCAGACGCCCTAGACATGAACATTATTGAGCCTATCTGGGATGCCTTGCAACGTGCTGTTCAGAAGAGGTCTCCAGCCCTCGTACTCTTACTGATCTATGGACAGCCCTGCAGGATTCATGGTGTCAGTTCCCTCCATCACTACTTCAGACAGTAGTCGAGTCCATGCCACGTTGTGTTGCAGCACTTATGAGTGCTCGCGGGGGCCCTACACGATATTAGGCAGGTGTAAAAGCTTCTTTGGCTCTTCAGAGTAGATAGATTGCTTCTTTTTTATTTTCCTGACAAATTTGAGATTTGACGTTTAGGACGTTTATCGTTTCGGCTCTTACTTTGGTGTTGCATAGAATGAGTACATCTACATCTACATATACATGGATACTCTGCAAATCACATTTAAGTGCCTGGCAGAGGGTTCATCGAACCACCTTCACAAGTCTCTATTATTCCAATCTCGTATAGCGAGTGGAAAGAATGAACACCTATATCTTTCCGTATGAGCTCTGATTTCCCTTATTTTATCGTGGTGATCGTTCCGCCCTATGTAGGTCGGTGTCAACAAAATATTTTCCGCATTCGGAGGAGAAAGTTGGTGATTGGAATTTCATGAGAAGATTCCGTCGCAACGAAAAACGCCTTTCATTTAATGATTTACAGCCCAAACCCTGTATCATTTCTGTGACACTCTCTCCCATATTTCGCAATAATACAAAACGTGCTGCCTTTCTTTGAACTTTTTCGATGTACTCCGTCAGTCCTACCTGGTAAGTATCCCACATGGCGCAGCAGTATTCTAAAAGAGGGCGCACAAGCGTAGTGTAGGCAGTCTCCTTAGTAGGTATGTTACATTTTCTAAGTGTCCTGCCAATAAAACGCAGCCTTTGGTTAGCCTTCCCCACAACATTTTCTATGTGTTCTTTCCAATTTATGTTTTTCGTAATTGTAATACCTAGGTATTTAGTTGAATTTAGGGCTTTTAGATTAGACTGATTTATCGTGAAACCGAAGTAACGAGTTCCTTTTAGCATTCATGTGGATGATCTCACACTTTTCATTACTTAGGGTCAACTACCACTTTTAGCATCATTCAGATGTCTTTTCTAAATCGTATTGCAGTTTGTTTTGATCTTCTGATGACTTTATTAGTCGATAAACGACAGCTTCATCTGCAAACAACCGAAGACGGCTGCTCACATTGTCTCCCAAATCGTTTATATAGATAAGGAACAGCAAAGGGCCTATAACACTATCTTGGGGAACGCCTGAAATCACTTCTGTTTTACTCGATGACTTTCCGTCAGTTACTGCGAAGTGTGACCTCTCTGACAGGAACTGACAAATCCAGTCACATAACTGAGACGATATTCCATAAGCACGCAATTTTACTACGAGCCACTTGTGTGGTACAGTGTCAAAAGCCTTCCGGAAATCCAGGAATACGAAATCGACCTGAAATCCCTTGTCAATAGCACTTAGCACTTCATGTGAATAAAGAGCTAGTTGTGTTTCACAGGAACGATGTTTTCTAAACCCATGTTGACTGTGTGTCATTATACCGTTTCCTTCGAGGTAGTTCATAATTTTCAAACACAATATATGTTCTAAAATCCTGCTGTATATCAACGTTAACGATATGGGCCTGTAATTTAGTGTATTACTCCTACTACCTTTCTTGAATATTGGTGAGACCTGTGCAACTTTCCAGTCTTTGGGTACGGATCTTTCGTCGAGCGAACGGTTGTATATCATTGTTAAGTATGGAGCTAATGCATCAGCATACTCCGAAAGGAACCTAATTGGTATACAGTCTGGACCAGAAGACTTGCTTTTATTAAGTTTTTCGTTTGTTTTGGGGGAAGTGACCAAACAGCGAAGTCATCGGTCTCATCGGAATAGGGAAGGATGTTGAAGGAAGTCGGCCGTGCCCTTTCAAAGGAACCATCCAGGCATTTGCCTCTAGCGATTTAGGAAAATCACGGAAAACCTAAATCAGGATGTTTTATTAAGTGATTTGAGTTGATTCACTACTCCGAGGATATTTACTTCTACGTTACTCATGGTGGCAGCTGTTCTCGATTCGAATTCTGGAATATTTACATCGTCTTCTTTTGTGAAGCCATTTCGGAAGGCTGTGTTTAGTAAATCTGCTTTGGCAGCACTGTCTTCTATAGTATATCCATTGCCATCGCGGAGAGAAGGCATTGATTGTTTCTTTCCGCTAACATACTTCACATACGACCAGAATCTCTTTGGATTTTCTGCCAGGTTTCGAGACAAAGTTTCGTTGTGAAAACTGTTATAAGCGTCTCGGATTGAACTCCGCGCTGTTTCGAGCTTCTATAAAGGATCGCCAATCTTGGGGATTTTGCGTCTGTTTAAATTTGGCATGTTTGTTTCGTTGTTTCTGCAACAGTGTTCTAACTCGTTTTGTATACCAAGGAGGATCAGCTCCGTCGTTTGTTAATTTATTTGGTATAAACCTCTCAATTGCTGCCGATACTATTCCTTTGAATTTAAGCCACATCTGGTCTACACTTACATTATTAATTTGGAATGAATGGAGATTGTGTCTCAGGAAGACGTCAAGTGAATTTTTACCTGATTTTTTGAATAGGTATATTTTTCGCTTATTTTTCGAGGATTTGGGGATTAGAATCTTCATTCTCGCTACGACAACCCTGTGTTCACTAATGCCTATATGGGGTTTTGATGCTGGTTATTAACTCAGGATTATTTGTTGCCAAGAGGTCAAGAGTAGCCTGCCGTCTTAAAACTCGCCTTAAGGTGGCTGTCTGGACGTCAGTCAAAGTAGTGAGGCAAAAAAAATCAGCATCAACCAGCAGTAGTTCCCTGATGTCATAGGTATCAGTGAGTAATTGTTGCGACCTAATAATTTCAAGATAGAAACAGTGTAGACAATTTGATCGCCAGATGATAGTTTTTAACAGTAGAATTTATTTATTTATTTATTTATTTTTGCCGTATGTACTGCCTAACAACTCAGGACGGAGCATGAGATGGAGGGCATCAAACTATAACGAGTCTGTTCCATTAAATTTCGTGCGTGCTGTCGCATAGACCCTATTTAGTCTCCCAATTTTTTTGGCTGTACACCTTTCGGTCGTCTTTCGGGTGTGCCGCGAAAACATGAAGGTGTATTCTTGGCGCTATTTCTCAAAAACGTAATAATACTGTCATTCACGAAGTACTCCGTGCCTTAGTCGGGAGCCAGGTTCATAAACAGTCGATTGTTGATGGCTACATCTCACAGTGTGGGTATCAGTTTCGACTATAGACGTTGCATTGTATCCGAAAGTGAATCAAGACTGAAGCTTATAGTGTTCTGAAACACGAGGTAAAGTTTTAAAAAAAATTTAAAGTTTGGAAAGTTTCTTTAAGAAAGAAGCTGATAATAGAGTATATGCTTTCCCTAATTACCACACAAGGGCTTGGCGGCAAAGTGGAATGGACTGTGTTGTTGCTGAAGAGCTTTATTTTAAATCGGTCTCTTATCGAGCAAGAGCTATGCAGAGGTCTTGAAGCATCCGAACAGACAGTTCATGGGTTGAAGTTCGTGTAACCAGTCAATCCCGCAGATGTTGTACAGCATGGATCCGGAGATCCCGGTGGAGGTCTAACCGCGAGGGAGGGGGAAGAAGAAGAGACCACTTCACCTGCAAAATATTCTGGACGAGTAACACCTCCAAGCTTGCGCTCTGCAGTTATTGTCCTCAAACGTTACTTTCTTTATCTATACCTCCACTGTAATTGAAAGCTTTTCTGTGTTTCAAACTCTTTGTAAACACTGGATACCCAGTAGCAGCCGAAAACATTGTTGCAAACATTATAGGAGAAATGTTGCAACTCATTGTGTACGGATCAGTAAAAGTTGGAAATGTGGTTTTACGCCTCTGTACGGCTGGACGTCAATAGAATTCTTCCAACTGGCAACCTAGACCTGAAGCTTCATACGTCCACACAATCTATTGCCTCCCCACATAGATCCCCAATATCACGAAACTTTTTTCTCAACGATGTTCTTGTGATGGATGTAACATGGCAGTTTCTGAAACCTTTATTGGGAAACGTAGTGGCGGTTCTTCCTGGGATTCATCAGGTACTTATGCGCAGGACGTGGTATATTGTGCGTCCAGCATTCACTGAGAGGTACAAGTGCTGGATTAGTGCCAAGTTGGCCACAAGTGTTCGAAAAACTTTTTATATGATTCAGCGTTAGCGGCCATGTGTCAGTTATACTGTTAATCGGACTTGAGAATTCGTTATTGCATAAAGGCTCCACGAGTTGAACAACGTTACAGCTAGAATTGATCGGAACTGTTTATTGTGGAATAATCTAGATCCTAGTGATCGCTAATGTCATTCGCTAACTGTGTCAGCCTGTGACTGCTTCACCAGTAGAAGATAGACAGTGATATTGTCAGACATTATTCGAGGATCGCTCAGAATGCCCTGCCACTTCTCCTCGAGACGAATTTGGGACGAGAATCATTTTGCAAACTGAAAACGGATTCATGAGTTAGGAGGACATTCTTGAAGTCATTCATGCCACAGTCACAGATTTGGGAAGATTCTCTGATGCGAAACACGGTAAATGTGATATCCGAGGACTGCGCTCAGATAACAACGAAAGTGCGAATTTGAGCAAAAGATATAGATTTAATGCATTGCTTTTCTATATCTTTCAATAAAATGCAGTATACCATTCCTGCCCAGGCAGCACAACTACTGTTTGATGGAAAACACTACGTCATTTAGGTTGATTTCTCTCATTTTCCCTTTCAGTTTCCTTTTTTTCCTGTCATCTTCCATTTTTTTTTTTTTTTTTTTTTTTGTCACTGGTATATACACTGATGAGCTAAATTTCACAACTGTACACCGCGAGACTGAGTGGCACCTAGCGACGTTACTGGCGTGTAATGTGGTAGGAAAGAGGACAGGATGACTCCGTGATGATGTTACAATCTTTCAGGGGTTCAAATGGCTCTGAGCACTATGGGACTTAACATCTTAGGTCATCAGTCCCCTAGAACTTAGAACTACTTAAACCTAACTAACCTAAGGACATCACACACATCCATGCCCGTGGCAGGATTCGAACCTGCGACCGTAGCAGTCCCGCGGTTCCGGACTGCAGCGCCTAGAACCGCACGGCCACCGCGGCCCGCTAATCTTTCAGGGGTGATCGAGAAGGATACGTGTACCGATTTCAGGTAAGGGACCCTAGTCCGGAAGTTATTTGAGGGTACTGGGGAATACTGATCGAGAGTTCTGTACGTCATGATCAGGGTTCGGAATCTGGCCTCCTTAGTCTAAGCTCTGCCTGAGGTTAAGGTGGAACTTGAGTAGATTTACGCTTATACCTTCCGACTGGGTCGTTTCCGGACTAGGGTCTCTTACCTCAAATTAATTCATCTACTCTTCTCTGGAAGTTTGTAACAGCATCACGGAACAACCCTGTACAGACGCGGAGCACAGACTGGAAAATTGTTTTACCGATGATACGGGCTGCAACTGCGGAAATCGACTCAGATAAGCGAATTTTACAAGGGGATAATCGTTGTAATTTGGTACCTGACAACGAGCATGTCGGAAACGGTGAAGCTGATCGCTGTTCGCGTGCGACTCTTGTGAGCATCTGTGGGAAGTGGTTGAAGGACGCTAATCACGAGTAGCTGAGAAGGTGTTAGGTATCCACCCTCATCGCAGAACGTGGGAGTCAGAGGCTTGCCTGCTCTACAAAACAGGCCAGGTGGCGATCTGTGGCAGATCTGACGAACGAAGAGTACAATGGTGGTTCAGCTACATGTGTTTTCGAGTACACCGTTCAGTGCAGAATGGTGGACATGGAGCTCAGCAACATATGACATCGCCATGTACCAGTATTGACCCAGCAACAGCGTTAATTACGATTGCAATGGGCATGGGACCATCGAGATTGGACGGTGTATCAATGAAAAAGTGTCGCCTGGTCGGATGAAACACGTTTCTTGTTATACTAGGTCGACGACTGTGTTCGGTTATACGCTGTCATCCAAGGGAACTGCTACTCGAAACATGCACTATGCTTGGATGCAGCGCGACGGGGGCAGTATCACGGTATTGGGGACATTTATGTCAGCGTCCATGCGACTTGTGGTGGTAACAGCTGTGGATTATATTAACGGTGTTGCGGACAATCTGCATCCCTTCCTTCATTCTTCTTGATGTCTTGCCGCTCGGGGTAGCCTCGTGGTCCGGGGCGCCTTGTCATGGTTCGCCCCCCCCCCCCTCCTCCTCGGAGGTTCGAGTCCTCCCTCGGGCATGGATGCGTGTGGTGTCCTTAGCGTAAGTTAGATTAAGTAGTGTATAAGCTTAGGGACCGATGACCTTAGCAGTTTGGTTCCATAGGAACTTACCACCACCACCACCACCGCTTGGTGTCCTCCTCGACGGCGATGCATTCTCCAATAATATAACTGACCGTGTCACAAGGCCAGAATCATGATGCAGTGGTCTGAGGAGCTCGATAGTGGACTCATACTGTCGTCTCGGCCACCAAATTCGCCTGATCTGAACTGGATGGAGCACGTCTGGGACACTATCGAGCACCAGCTCTACGCCCACACACCAGCTGGTCCACAATTTACGAGAATTGTATGACCCATGCTTGGACATCTGGTACCACCTACCTCTTAAAAGCTACCAAGGACTTGTCGAATCCATGCCACGCACAAAAGCAGTTGTATTGGATTCCAAAGGTAGACCAACGCAACGCGCTCTTAAAAGGGCAGTCATAAAATATTATACTATGCAGACAAAGATCCAGAATCATAGCCCAGAAGCGTACAAAGTAAGTTTAAATAATTTTAAAATCATATTAACAATAGACTTCGTTTATTATTTGTTTTTTGTTTTTTTTTGTTTTCTTTTTATGGGGTGGGGGGCGGGGGGCAAGGAATGAGAGAGTGAAAATGGAGGGATACCAAAGGGATTTTTGATAATAATCAGCGTACAAAATTGTACAAACCGAGAATTAACAATCTAATAGTAAATATCTGAGACTAGTTCCTACATTTCGGATTAGGATTGTTCTTGTGTTTTATTTCGTTTGATTTTACCTTATAGCATCGCATATTCTCAAAATTATTTCAGTCCAAAATTTTCATTGCCATTCTTACACGATGTAATCACACTTTAATATAATGACTATGTAGTTTCTAAAAGTCAGTTACTACCTAATAGTTGTAGAAAATTCTCGAGTTTTGTAACATTTCAAATTGTGAACTCAGTGACGTTGTAATTTATGTACCGTGATTGGCCACTTCGCAGTTAGGCATTGAGTAAGATATACACACGGATTCCATTTATTTTGTTATTTGGTCTTTCAGTACAACTGCTGTACGTGGCACGCATGCTTTTGTTCTGTCTTGGTAAGTAGCTACACTAAAAAGGAAAATACAAGAGCCTCTTATATACGCTGAAGTGGTGAAGAACTTATCACGAAACACTGGTTTCAGACAATCCTGCACAAGCAGTTTACATCAATCGTTCGCAGTCACTCCCTATCCACGCAGCTCGGTTACATTCGCTTTGAACCGGCGAGTATTCCCAAAGTGCGATATAATCGGCACGTACCCCTTCCATGTGGCTAAGGAAATACGACGAACTACATCATAAAAAAGCGCGAGGCCTATGCCACAGTATCGAGCCTGCGCGCACTTCTTAGACTGCAAAACACTTATTACTCTGCATATGAAATAGAGAGAGAGGGAAGAAATGAAAGGGACGAGCGGGAGTTGACTTCCAGCCGCATAGGGCATTCTGGTAAAGCAATGACTAAAGTTGAAAATTTGTGGCGGAACGAGACTCAACATGGATTTACTGCTTTACGCGAGCGATTGTCTTAACCGCTTGTGTCATCCAGATGCGGCCGCGCCACAAACTCCTCTACTCCCCAATTCTATTCAATACCTCCTCATTAGTTATGTGATCTACCCATATAATCTTCAGCACTCTTCTGTAGCACCACGTTTCGAAAGCTTCTTTTCTCTTCTTGTCAAAACTATTTATCGTCCATGTTTCACTTCCATACATGGCTACACTCCATACAAATACTTTCAGAAACGACTTCCTGATACTTAAATCTATACTCGATGTTAACAAATTCCTCTTCTTCAGAAACGCTTTCCTCGGCATTGCCAGTCTACATTTTATATCCTCTCTACTTCGACCATCATCAGTTATTTTGCACCCCAAATAGCAAAACTCCTTTACTACTTTAAGTGTCTCATTTCCTAATGTAATTCCCTCAGCATCACCCGATTTTATTCGACTACATTCCATTATCCTCGTTTTGCTTTTGTTGATGTTCATCTTATATCCTCCTTTCAAGACACTGTCCATTGCGTTCAACTGCTCTTCCAAGTCCTTTGCTGTCTCTGACAGAATTACAATGTCATCGGCGAACCTCAACGTTTTTATTTCTTCTCCATGAACTTTAATACCTACTCCGAATTTTTCTTTTGTTTCCTTTACTGCTTGCTCAATATACAGATTGAATAACATCGGGGACAGGCTACAACCCTGACTCACTCCCTGCCCAACCGCTGTTTCCCTTTCATGCCCCTCGACTCTTATAACTGCCATCTGGTTTCTGTACAAATTGCAAATAGCCTTTCGCTCCCTGTATTTTACCCCTGTCACCTTCAGAATTTGAAAGAGAGTATTCCAGTCAACATTGTCAAAAGCTTTCTATAAGTCCACAAATGCTAGAGATGTAGGTTTACCTTTCCTTCATCTTTCTTCTAAGATAAGTCGTAGGGTCAGTATTGCCTCACGTGTTCCAACATTTCCGCGGAATCCAAACTGATCTTCGCCGAGGTCGGCCTTTACGAGTTTTTCCATTCGTCTGTAAAGAATTCGCGTTAGTATTTTGCAGCTGTGACTTATTAAACTGATAGTTCGGTAATTTTCACATCCGTCAACACCTGCTTTCTTTGGGATTGGAATTATTATATTCTTCTTGAAGTCTGAGGGTATTTCGCCTGTCTCATACATCTTGCTCACCAGATGGTAGAGTTTTGTCAGGACTGGCTCTTCCAAGGCCGTCAGTAGTTCCAATGGAATGTTGTCTACTCCCGGGACCTTGTTTCGACTCAGGTCTTTCAGTGCTCTGTCAAACTCTTCACGCAGTATCGTATCTCCCATTTCATCTTCATCTACATCCTCTTCCATTTCCATAATATTGTCCTCAAGTACATCGCCCTTGTATAGACCTCTGTATACTCCTTCCACCTTTCTGCTTTCCCTTCTTTGCTTAGAACTGGGTTTCCATCTCAGCTCTTGATATTCATGTAAGTGGTTCTCTTTTCTCCAAAGGTCTCTTTAATTTTCCTGTAGGCAGTATCTATCGTACCCATAGTAAGATAAGCCTCTACATCCTTACATTTGTCCTCTAGCCATCCCTGCTTAGCCATTTTGCACTTCCTGTCGATCTCAGTTTTGAGACGTCTGTATTCCTTTTTGCCTGCTTCATTTACTGCGTTTTTATATTTTCTCCTTTCATCTATTAAATTCAGTATTTCTTCTGTTACCCAAAGATTTCTACTAGCCCTTGTCTTTTTACCTATTTGATCCTCTGCTGCCTTCACTACTTCATCCGTCAGAGCTACCCATTCTTCTTCTACTGTATTTCTTTCCCCCATTCCTGTCAATTGTTCCCTTATGCTCCCCCTGAAACTCTGTACAACCTCTGGTTTAGTCAGTTTATCCAGGTCCCATCTCCTTAAATTCCCACCTTTCTACAGTTTCTTCGGTTTTAATCTACAGTTCATAACCAATAGATTGTGGTCAGAGTCCACATCTGCCCCTGGAAATGTCTTACAATTTAAAATCTGGTTCCTAAATCTCTGTCTTACCATTATATAATCTATGTGATACCTTTTAGTATCTCCAGGATTCTTCCATATATATAACCTTCTTTATGATTCTTGAACCAAGTGTTAGCTATGATTAAGTTACGCTCTGTGCTTTTGCTCTCCCAATCCATATTCACCCACTATGTTTCCTTTTCTCCCTTTTCCCACTGTCAAATTCCAGTCACCCATATTTCCAAATTTTCGCACGCTTCAATACAGAGTCCCTCATCCGTTATCCCCCTACTTACAAATTATTTATTCTCGTAGGGGTTCGGTAGATATTAGTGCATCCGCATTGAAACAAACGTCGTGGAGCCGTCGCGCTCTTACAGAAACGTACATAAACGATAAATCGGGGTTCGCATCCCAGTTGAAACGTAACAGCCCAGTTAGACTCACTTAAAACATGCATTCTCCAGGTGAATTCGGAATTACACATGCATACAAAACTATGTAACTCGTCTAGAAAAAAATGATAACTGCAAAAATAACTGTTTGATTTCATTTACCTCAAAGTGTAGAAGCTCTGTAAATGAAGGGAACAATTTTCATGAAGGGAGCCTCAAGTAATTAATGAGATATGTAAATGCATTATTGTAATTATGTATTCGTGAAATTATACTCAAATAGTATCACAAATACGACCGAAAATAGAATTGTACTTGCTGTTCTGGAGTGAACATACGTTTATATATGTATTTTCAGTTTTTATATGTCAATTTTAATTGTTAGTTAATCAAAAACTGATGAAACTTTATACAAGATTAATTTAACTCTCCAGTAATTAATTTACAGTGTCCGTTAACGGATTCAGGACGACGACTGCGGCAGATCATGAGAAACTATGAGTAACCCCATTATTCCGAGTAGTTAAGTTGGGTTATAGAGTCCAGCACAAATTTTTAACTTTCGCCATTGCGTTACCATAACAGCCTGTGCGGCTGGAAGTTACGAATAACCACCCCTCTCTTCCCTTTCTTTCTCCACTCTATTTAATGTAAATGTATGCACCAGCCGCATCATCACAAATATATGCACTTATACTCCAGGCAGCCACAGCTGCAGAAATACATCTTGATAAATGAAGAACCGCAACAGCTGTTAAATGATCCTTTACTAAAACATCCGGTTTTACAGCTTATAGCTGCATCCTAAGGTATACATCCGAGTAGAAAAAAAATGGGGAGAAAATAAAACAATGTCGTCTGTAGCCCAAATTAAAAAAGGGTGTAGTTCATAACGGATAAAAGTACTTACAATCATTTAATACAAAATCCAGACCGAGACTTAATGGATGAACCAATATTCAAAGTCAAATCAAAATAAAACGTCCGTCGAAAGAACGGACTCGGGTAATAAAATCCGCAGAACGTGGAGGTCCATATGGGAAGGGATCCTACAACAAAACCCAAGAGAACTGACATGGTCTAAAATTCAAAGTTTGAAAAGATAATTCATAAGACGGGAATATAATTAGATAAACTCATTTGCAGAGTGTCAGCCGATTTTATTACATGGCTACCGTTCTTTCGACGGACGTTGTATTTTGATTCGAATGAGAATGTTGTGTCGTCCATTTAATCCAAGTCTGGATTTTATAGTAATTGATTGTGAGTACTTATATCGTTATTTACTACGTATTTTTTAACTGGGCGTATAGTCAGTATATTATTCCTACTCAGGTGTGTACCTAAGGATGTAGGTGTTAGCTGTGAAACCGGTAGTTTTAATAAAATGTCATTTAACAGCTCTTGCTGTTCGTCATTGATTAAGATGGACTTATTAGACTGTGCTGTTACTTGGCGTTTACTCACATCCCGGTGATTATCACGTGGTTATGCAAGCCATAAGGCGACGTAGTGTCGCTTATCTTCAGCAATTTCAGACAAACTTTAAGTCCAGTCAGATTTTCGGATAAAAGCCTGTACCTTGCAAAAGGTAGATGTGGCGCTGTTCTCTCTCGGCTCGTGGTGTTGGGTGTCCCAGTCGAGATGACGTGGAACGATGTCCGTCGATCACGACAACGCGAATCTGTAACTATTAAAAAAAAAAAGAATCAACGCGTGGTTTGGTTACTTTCGGATACTGTATCCAGAAAATGTTATCACTGTCTCGATGGAGCAGCACGCCGGAGTGTGTGCGCCGCTCTTGCTTGTAATGAAAGCAATAGTGTTCGTTGTCTGTCGATCTTCTTCACTTATAAATGTAGCGACTGCACCACTTGATAACGCGATGCCTCCATTGACCTGAAATAAACGAAAGTCCCTTGCGTGTTCGCGACAGACCCTTCAGTTTACGCAAACTTGCTGACTATAGTTTTCATGACCGGTTTGAGAATGGTTATTCCAACGTTAACAAATAGTGTCTTGAATCATCATTCCCCCCGCCCAAGCCGAGGCCAAATTACGAATTTTGTGAGGATATTAAGTTATTAATTATTATTCTGTCTCCAAGGCGTCGCTACGTCGCGTATTCAACAACTGCACGACGTAACTCCAGAGGTAACATACCCTTCAGCAATGTTCAGAATGCGTCGTAATTTTGGTTTAAAGTTATTGCTGTTCACATTCAAATTATCACTAATTCACTTGGAACTTTTATGTTATCAGAATAATCAGTCAATTTCACGAATACACTATCTGCTTATAGGTCACTCGCCTGTCTTCGTCTAGCATTTTCCTCACAGCGTCAATGTTTTCCTAGATAACTGATGATCGTGGTCTCCTGTCCTCTCAGCGGCCTCCAGAATGTTTCCTCTTTGGAGTTCTCTGTACCACCTGAATACAGTTGTACGATGTGGACACACATAACCGAGTGTAAGAGTCATTTCTTCAAAGCAGTGATCTACGTTTAAACCACGCGCAAAGTTGTACCGCAAAACTGCCAGAATCTCACTTCGTGGCCACGATACCATAGCAAGCAAGCACTTCGAAGTAATCCTTTTAGTGAACGAGGCTTGGCACAGCGGCTACAATGAAAAATAAAGTGTTCTCAGAACGCAGCAATCATCCTCCTGCGACTTATTGTTGCAAAATATTGCAAAAAATTTATCGTATCCTTTGTACCTAAGAGTCGCTACTTTTTGAATCAATTACTATAGTAGAGGGATCAACGACCAAATGCTTTTATACGAGCATCAATGACTACAGATATTATATGTACTATAAACAAAGGTGGAAATTTTTTTTACTGAGAAAGAATGACAGAGAGACGAATAAGTGTGAATGGGAATTAAATGAACGAACCAATAAGACTTGGAAGCAAGGAAAAACTGACTAATAAGAACCATAGAACGGTACTGGTGTGAAGAATATTGCACATTTTTATAAACTGATAGTAGAAGTGTGAACGTGAATATAGATTAATTAGACTTATCACAAACATTATTAATTAAATGAAGAGACAATATGCAACGATGAACCTTCAGAACTGAGATAACGATATGTAATTTAATGTGATGTACCGAAAAGAAAAGTGGTCCAAATGTTTCAGCATACTCAAAATTGGTGGTGCGGACTATCGTCTACCGGAAGCGCAGCCACTGGACAACGAGAGTAACCAGACGAGCACGCATAATTGGATCGTTCTCGCTGCCATATACGATCCGATGCTGTTGCAGCTTCGCCATGATCGACAGAGTAGAAGGCACTGGCATCGAACGGGGCCGTGTTTACAGCTTACAGCTTTGCATGGTCTGGTGCAGATGCAGCGGCAGTGTGGCGGTGCGCCGAAAATTAAATGTGTCAGTGAAATGAAATAATGAAATATTTAAGAGGCGTGAACCCTAAGTTCATACTGAACACTGTAATGATTCGATTTTTTGTATGTGTCAGTATGTCAATAAGAAAACAAGGACCTTACCTGGTTAGGTACGTTGAAGCGGGAAATCACGTACCCACTTCATCGTCCGGGGGACCCATAATAACCACCCTTTTTGGTCGCAAAAGAAATAGCAAAATTAGTCATACTGACAGCGACGGCAGCTACTGACAACAAAATTTACACTCCTCTCAGTTTGATCAACAGGAATGTTATATAAATGATAATGTTTATCATAAAGAAAGGACTGAATGAAAGAAACCCATGAGATACAAAACCGAAACTTTAAAGAAAGAATTCAAAAATTATTATTTACGAAGGTTAAAGCCCAGACCCTAAATCGACCGAAGATAACATTTATTCTAGAAGAGAGTTGTAACCGCATCGAGCTGTAAGTTCGCTGTGACTACAATGTAACTCGACAGTAGAGATGTTAACTTCACTTCTCTCTTGTGCTCGGGCAACAGTAGTAAACATGTTAAACGCTACCGATCTGAAGTTTTAAGATACAGATTGGAAATATTAGAAGTCGGACTAAAGTAGGATCATCTTTACCGTTAGACAAATAACTGGATTTTGATGTATGAGACAGAAAAATTAACCGTTAAATTAAATTAAATTAAATAGTCACGCATTAAAGGACACAGAAAGAGACTGATCGCCGACATAAACTCGATTATTAGACTTGAGTAGGCCACAACTAAACGCAATCACGAAGAGATTATAATTTTGCCGTATTGTCAGAAGTTATTGTCAAAGTCAGGATTACCGATGTTAACGGACGTAATTCCCTAAATGACATATCGGGTGTGTGCTCAGCGTAGGGACAGACAATAATTACAAGAACAATAAACCTTAATTCAACTTAACTCTCCGTGTCGCCTACATCATTTCACCTGTACAATGAGCAGCGCCTGCCCAAAGTCATCCAATCTTTAAAGAAGCTGCCAGCGAAGACAAGAATGGACACTTGGTTACTCCATCACGACAACGCTCCAGCTCTCCGCGCCAAAGCATGCATCGAATATTTACGGGGACAGGACTGAAATTTCTTGAGCCCCTTCGTACAGTCCAGACCTTGCTCCTTGTGACATTGCATTGTTCCCGCATGTGAAAATGAAGCGGAAAGGAGTACAGTTTTCAAGTGATGAGGACCTCCTGAGGGCAAGGGACAACGAGTGTACCTTACTTCCTACGGAAATTTGGGAGAAATGGTTTATAAATTGGTTTCGGTGGACGAGGAGGTGTATTCGATATGGCGGAAATTACTACGAAAAAACTTAAATACGTAAAACTGTATTGCATAACTTTCGTAGTACCTTTGCTGCTGGAAGGTCTACAACGTTGCCCATGCAAATTGGATCTCTAACTGATCGCAGTATGTAGTGGAAAAACAAAAACGTTCAGAACAATCTCATACAAATTCATATCCGTAGTACCACGTATTTTAATGACTCTTCCACTCATAGCTGGAAAACTGAAGTCTCCTCCTATTACATCGTAATGAGGAAACTTATTAGCAATGTTCTTCTTTTTTTCTCTGAAGTGCTTTTCCACTACAGCGAGTAAGGCAGATGGCCCATAATGCATCTCAGTACCGAGTTTGCTGCGTCTTTGATGTTCGCCATCATATCATATTATGTCACATTTTGAATCTGTAGTAACCTCACTAGATTATCGAGCTCTTTATCTGTCTTAGTCCCTCACTACAAATGTCTGATCACTGATTTCTTGCAGTGTAGCATCTTTATTTTATGTGAATGTTCTAGGCTCTAGCTTTTACTTCATCACTACATTCTTCGCTTATTTCTAATGAAAGCAGATACACTGCAACCTGCAAGATGCCCTATCTATTGTGAATAATGTGTGACTTTCCCAACGGGTTGCTTGATAAGTCCCATTTCACTTTTTATCACAACAGTGCATTATTACCTTATGCAAGTTTTACTCCTCTTTCTCGTTGATACTGAAGGTCTGGCACCTTACCACCCCTATTTTGTCGCTTATCAAAGTATTCCACAATTTATTTACAAAGGAATGGAAAACGTTTCGAAAAAGACCTCAGGGAAGATCAGTTTGACTTCCAGAGAAATATAAGAATACTCGAGGCAGTAATGACCCAACGACTTATCTTAGAAGACATTCTGAAGTAAGGTAAACCTACGTTCATTGTAACTGAATAAATTTAAAAAACGCTTTCGACAGAGTTAACTGGAATACACTCTTTGAAATTCTGGATGTAGCTTCTACAGAAACCAGACAACACTTACGGCGGTCGAAGAGCAGGAAAGAGAAGCAGTGGTTTAGAAGTGGGTGGGATAGGGTTGTAGCTTCTCCCTGATGTTACGCAGTCTATTCAGTGAGCAAGTTCCGAAGGAAAGAAAGGAGAAATTTGGAAACGATTTAAAGTTGAAGAAGAAGAAAGAACAATTCTGAAGTTCGTCGATGACATTCTAATATTATCAGATAGTACAATACTTGGAACATTAGTTGAGCGGAATCGTTAGTGTCATGAAAAGAACTTATAGAATGAACATTATCCAAAGTGAAGCAACGTGACGCAATGTAGTCCAGTTAAATGAGGCGATGTTGAGGCAGTTAAAGTAGGAAATGAGGTACAAAAAGTAATAGATGAATTTTACAATTTCATTAGAAAAATGCGTATGAGTAAGAAAAAAATGGTTCAAATGGCTCTGAGCACTATGGGACTTAACATCTGAGGTCATCAGTCTCCTAGACTTAGAACTTCTTAAACCTAACTAACCTAAGGACATCTCACACATCCATGCCCGAGACATGATTCGAACTTGCGACCGTAGCAGCATCGCGGTTCCGGACTGAGCGCCTAGAACCGCTCGGCCACCGCGGTCGGCTATACGGTGGTTTGTGGAATATGTATATAGATGTAGATGTAAAAAAATAACTGACAACGGTCGAAGTAGGTACGATATGAAATACAGACTGCTAATAGCAGGAAAAGCGTGTCTGAAAAAGAATTTTTTTAAATATAGAATATGAAGCGTTTGACGGTAGTTTACTGGAGTTCTGCCTTATAGTAAGTGAACAGAGGACGAGAAACAGTGGAGATAAGAAAAGAATGGAAGCTTTTGAAATGTGCTGATCCAGGAGAATGTTGAAGATCAGACTGGTATATCGGATGGCTGGAGCTACTGAAGCATACTGAGGAGAAAATAATTTAATGGCACAACTTGATTAATAGAAAGGAATCGTCCATTTTTTTTATTTTTATTTCTCGAGTTGTAGTGTCCGAGGCCTGATTACCGTAAGCATATTCAAATGAACGCAGGTTGCAGTAGTTATGCAGTGGTGAAGAGGTTTGAATAGGATGAAAATGGAAATAATCGTATGTCATTGTTGACCGGGAGGCCCAATTCGGGGGAGTTTGGCCACAGTATTGCAAGTCCTTTTTAGTTGACGCCACATCGGCGACTTATGGGTCAATGATTATGAAAGACACACAACACCCGGTCCCCTGCCAGGAATCGAACCCGGGCCCCTGTGTGGTATGCGGTAACGCTACCGCTACGCTGTGGAGGCGGACGCTTGGATACGGTAGAGTGACATGAACAGTTTGATCAAACCAGTCTTCGGACTGACAACAACACAGCAACAACAACAACAACAACAGCAATGACAATAACAGGAGCGTCACTCAGCCGTTCCAGCAGTAGCGGCAAGTGCAGCTACTCGCGATACTCAAACAGCAGTTACGCCTTTCGTTTTGCTTGCTTTTAGTAGTACACTAAGATATGCACTCATTTTTCCCCTTTTAGTACATATTCTCTCCTTAATGAGCACGCTGTATATCCAACGTTCAGTGCAAACTCTCACTTTTGTGAAAACCATCCAATCTCTGGAGCACCATATTTGCTATCAACTACAGACGATAACCTCACTAACCGCTTGAAATCTGAATGCACGACGACGGCCAACGATTCGATTTCATAACGCAGCGGAAATTTTACGCTCAAATATTGCGGTAGTACGTGACTGGTAAGTGTGGTCAGTCGCTTCTGACTGCCAGTAAAAACTACTACAGTCACAGGAGACCTAAGTCTTTGCCTCAGATCCAATACAATCGCAACACGCTAAAAGCACCCATTACAAACCTTTTACGGCAACTATCCTAAAACATAAATTCATTACGTTCTATCTAAAATCAACAGTTTCGTCCAATGTTTTGTAAACTATACGAAAAGTTGCAACATTATTCGCGTAAAATTCGGGAAATGATACCTTAGGGATTCAGGGTACTCATCACAGAGATAATACTACGAAGGTTTACAACCTGTTATACACCGTGTTCAGAACAGCCTGGAGAGCTTGTAAGTATGTTGCAGGGTACGATGTGGTGAAAATTTCAAGTCGAGATAACTGTGCACATACAGATACGCGCAAAAAAGCATCTATCTAAGTACAAAATGGTAACAACTTCAGTACTAGGCTCCCGTTGTAATAAATTTCAGTTTCTTGTATGCAGCTATTTTAACGCTTAATCAATCAACAGCTTACTGTAGAAGAGTGATATGATTATGCAAGTTGCGTGCACTCGTTGTCAGTTCGTCCTATAAGAAGTGTTAGTGCCGTAATACAATAACGGAACAACAAACTATATTTCCTTTCTTTTGTAATAAAAGACAGGGTACTGTAGGAGATCCAGATGAGTGCGAATGTACTGAAATAAATGCTAGTGAATAAGACAGTGAATTGCGTACTGAATCTTTAGTTACTCAGTCTTCGAACGGAAAGTGCATTATTTCTAGCCCATACGAAAGTCGTAATCGTAAACAAAGTGTTGGAATCGAGGTTAAATATTAGCAAAAATGGGAGTGTAGGTAAAGCTGGTTGTGCTTTGACCGCGATCGCAGAGGGGCTTTTTGCAGACGGTGTGACGTTCATTTAAAACTGACATCGGAGCTCAATAAAACACAGAGGGAGTGTTCATTTCCGTACCGTTCAATAAATTTAAAAAAGCTGCTAGAAGTCTGGGAAATCAAAAAGGCACGCGAAGTCACAAAAACATGCAAAAGCCGTTGCACTCGAAAATTGTGAATTACAGGGATTAAATGCTACAGTTCACGGGCAGGTAATTTACTAAACGAATTAAAACTGAGTAATAGGATGAATCCCCAAGTAGAGTCTGCTTTAATTCGAAGCCTGTATTTCCTTATTACGGAAGAAATCCATCACACAACAAAATATGAACCTATAATTTGTAAGATAGCAACGAAAAGCGACGTTAAACTTGAAAAGTGAATAAAATTTTCGAGTAAAAGGTCGACATACGTTAGCAAAAATAGTGCTTCAAAATTATTTAGTTACATTAGTGAGGTTTTAGACAACCAAGATGAAATAATTTTCCACGATAAAAATTGAATCAACAAGTGTTACTAACCAAAGTGAACTGTCTTCGCTACTTCGTTATGTTGTACTGTTTCTGCCATTCAAAGTGAAGGAAAGGTTTTTATGTCTGAACTGAAGAGTACTACAAAAAATCAAGTGGCTCTGAGCACTATGGGACTTAACTTCTGAGGTCATCAGTCCCCTAGAACTTAGAACTACTTAAACCTAACTAACCTAAGGACATCACACACATCCATGCCCGAGGCAGGATTCGAACCTGCGACCGTAGCGGTCGCGCGGTTCCAGACTGTAGCGCCTACAACCGCTCGGCCACACCGGCCGGCGAAGAGTACTACAACTCAGCCTATATTTACACGAATTGATTGTGAGCTAAGGAAATGAAAATCTTTTTCCGGCAAATTGGCAACATGTTCTTTCGGTAGTGCTGCTAGTTCTAGTGATTCTGTCACTGTGGTCTGCACTCGGGTAAAGGAGAAAAAGCACATTTTTTGTCAGTTGCTGCCACCAACTGCACGAATAAACACCTTATAAATACACATTACATAATGTTAAGAAAAATTAATAAGACTTTTCTTGCTTCCCCTAAATGAAAAATTTTATTGCATGAAGTTCAGTGCGCTGTGGTAG
Source organism: Schistocerca piceifrons (assembly GCF_021461385.2). Classification (NCBI taxonomy): domain Eukaryota; kingdom Metazoa; phylum Arthropoda; class Insecta; order Orthoptera; family Acrididae; genus Schistocerca; species Schistocerca piceifrons. Next base: position 267,342,079 of record NC_060138.1, on the reverse strand, counting down.
AACATTTTTTAAAAAAAAGCCAAGGCCATTGGCTGTTTGAGAACTTATGGCACAGTTTGTGTTGTATTCCTAAGTTATTAGTCCATTATGATGGAGGAATCTTGTTAGAAATGATGAATTACAATTTCATTATAATTTTGTCAGTTTTGGATGTCTCAAACGTAAGTAAAAATTTGCAAAAACAATCACTAAAAATTTCACAACACCTTGTGCATGTTCCTGGAACTCTGGAACATTTAAGACACATCAACTGCCTTTGCGAATGTTATATGTTATGAAGACAATGCGGAAAATGAAACACTAAATAAATCTAAAAACTACAAGTGGCCGTAACAGAATTTAAAAGTGTACTGGCCGCGCGGGGTAGCCGAGCGGTCTCAGCCGTCTTGTCACGGTTCGCGCGGATCCCCCCGTCGGTGTTCGAGTCCTCCCTCGGGCATGGGTGCGTGTGCCTTCCTTAGCGTAAGTTAGTTTACATTAAGTAGTGTGTAAGCTTAGGGACTGATGACCTCAGCAGTTTGGTCCCTCAAGACCTTACCACAAATTTCCAAAAGTGTACTGTTCACCGAGGACAAAAAATAAACTATGAAAAACGTAAGGAAACTGTAAAAAGCATGATTACTGAAACTGAGCAACGGTTGAATGACAGGGTTGTGAAAGCGATAAAACTAAATGCGTATGTAGGAAGTTTTAAAATGTTCCAAGAATTTAGTGATAGGGAATTTATAGTACTGTGCTTGATGTTAGGACTTGAAAATGTTGACGCTGTTATTGTTGACTTGCGCTCTTTTAAGACAAAAATGGCTCTGAGCACTATGGGACTCAACATCTTAGGTCATAAGTCCCCTAGAACTTAGAACTACTTAAACCTAACTAACCTAAGGACATCGCACACACCCATGCCCGAGGCAGGATTCGAACCTGCGACCGTAGGAGTCCCGCGGTTCCGGACTGCAGCGCGAGAACCGCTAGACCACCGCGGCCGGCTCTTTTAAGAATGTTGCTCTTAATAGGACAGAATATTAATCTTCTGCCGGCCGGAGTGGCCATGCGGTCCTAGGCGCTACAGTCTGGAATCGCGTGACCGCTACGGTCGCGGGTTCGAATCCTGCCTCGGGCATGGATGTGTGTGATGTCCTTAGGTTAGTTAGGTTTAAGTAGCTCTAAGTTCTAGGGGACTGATGACCACAGCAGCTAAGTCCCATAGTGCTCAGAGCCATTTGAACCATTAATCTTCTGGTGTTGCTTCTTTCGTCTTAAGGGCCGACAACGGCAATGAGGCGCTAAGGACAGTTGCTGAATATGTGGTGTACATTCCCACTTCCAGTGTAGAGAGTTCAATCAGCACAAGGAATAGGGTGGCGACAAAATTAAGAAATATGGTGAGAAAGGATACAGTTCGAGCTTGTATGAAGGTGTTAACGAAAGGGGACGAGGAACCCACAGAAATTTTCATTGATGATATCATTAACAGACTTGTTCCAAAAATGCCTCGACACATTAGTTTGCTGTAAATGTGACTTATTTCTTGCAATAATGTTATTTATTAATTCTCATAATCCCGTTAAGCTAATTAATTGAGTCTGGTTACACACACTTAATACTTGCACAAAATTTAATTAAATATCAGAGACAAGGAAAATGTTGGAATACTGTTACCATTTCTATTTCTTTTAATACGGTATCAGTAAAATTTGAAGCTTATAAGATCCTCCCCCTCTGCCCCCCCCCCCTCCGGAAAACAGTAGCTGTATTCCAGCTTTCGCACTTTTAGGAATTTGGACGTTTTTAGGACGAAAGGTCATATGTGTAGTTTAGGGCTATTTTATTTTGACAGGGGTTTAGGGAAATTTGGGGTAAAATTGAACTTAACGTAGTAACCCTATTATCTACAATAGCCACCACTCCATGTATTACATTATTCACACAAACCCTCATTGAATGCAATCCGTCTAATTTTAACTTACCATATTATGACAGCCGTAATCGCCTGAAAAGTAAACAGATTACGCCGGCTGTCTAACAGTGTAGTCCACAAGTTGGAAGAAACTGTAGAATCAGTCTGTGAAAGATGTGTTTAGCTATTTCAGTTTTTTGGTGACAAATAGCAACATGCAAAAAGCAGACGATGAATGGAGACATCAAGCTCTCATTGAAGCCGAGTATTCTGGGGTTGCACGTGAGGGAGAAATAAAAAATTTGGCAGCTGAAATTTTTTATGAGCAAGATACTAAGCTTAAAATATGTAGCCGCCCTCCTTCGATCTGCTGTCGTCAACTTGTCTGACGGAAGATATTGATGTTGTTATCTACCGTATGTGCCCGACTTTTCGTTATATCTATACCTCGGCTGGAGCAACCACAAACATCTTCACTGTAGCAGAGACTAAATTTCGGGTTTTAATACTAATAATGAATGTTAACGTTTTGCTCAGTCGATCACCCTTCGTTTATTGCTGCGTAACCGAAGACAAAATAGTTAATAACGTCTTTGGATGTTAGTTATTATTTACTAATACACACGCTATTGAGGAAATCTCTTTAGTTCTTTTTATTAGCAATAATCGATAATACTTGAATGATCATGAATGATTGCGTTTTGCATATAGGGAAAAGGAGGGTTGATCCTATAATTACTCTCAGCAATTGCGGCAACTAAAAGGTCTGTGATTTATATAGTTCGTCACTCAAAGATATTATAGCAAGGACTATGGTCTATTACTATACTTCGATACAGTCGTTCAAACTTCGTATGCTTTTCCTTTCACATAGCTAAGTGTCCAATTCCGGTCTTATATTCAGTTTAAAGTCCCTTTGTGTAGTCCACAGATCCTATTATCGGTTATTCGGCTTGTAATAGATTTTAATACTGAGCGCTACTTTTTCTCGCGCACACATTTCCTCAGATATTGTTAGTCAGCGACCTTACGGCAAAAGTCTGTCCCGTACAAATGTGCCGGCCGCGGTGGCCGTGCGGTTCTAGGCGCTTCAGTCCGGAACCGCGGGACTGCTACGGTCGCAGGTTCGAATCCTGCCTCGGGCATGGATGTGTGTGATGTCCTTAGGTTAGTTAGGTTTAAGTAGTTCTAAGTTCTAGGGGACTGATGACCTAAGATGTTAAGTCCCATAGCGCTCAGAGCCATTTGAACCATTTTTTTGTACAAATGTACTATAGTGTATATAACTATAGTTCATTTTCTTGCAGTTAAACAAAAGTGCCCTGATCCCCCCCACAGCATATCGCACGCCGCAGCTACATAGAATAAATTCAGAGCCAGAAAACAAGAGAAGAGGGGTAACAATACACGCGCATGGTTTATATAGTGGAATTTAGAAAGAAAAGTAGTCGCGTTAAACTGTCTTTGATATCCCCGAAGCGCTACTTTGCTGCGTGCTCTATTCTCATGAGTTGTTATATATCGACAATTTTAATTAAAACTTTTTCAATGCTATTAGTTATTTTCGACATTATCGATCACTTCTCTCCTACATGAAAATAAGCCTGATGATATTGTTCTCAATTAAAAGAGCTGTTATAAAGATCACCTTGGCAATTTTGTTTAGGAAGACCTCGAAGTGGTCGTTTCATTTTTACTATCAGCTCCATCTTCAAATACTGAGGGAAGAAGATTATTCAGTATTCTCATAAATGTAAAAACAGACAAAAGAAATACACTTAACAACGAAATCCTTAACGGGTGACTTCATACAAAAATGGAACTCATAAAAAACGACACTGTTGAACAGCACAATACTGCCACGGTAAGTGCAGCGAAAGGGCGCAAAAGTAATTCTTCAGCTTCTGATCCTGTATATCTATGAGCATTTTGTATAGGGTATTATGTTATTCAAGGTGTCAAATAATATGTTGTTCTTTATTTTAGTTAAACGATCTAAATTTTTAAGATATTTTAGGGTACATTAGGGATAAACTGACTAAACCAGAGGTTGCACAGAGTTTCAGGGAGAGCATAAGGGAACAATTGACAGGAATGGGGGAAAGAAATACAGTAGAAGTAGAATGGGTAGCTCTGAGGAATGAAGTAGTGAAGGCAGCAGAGAATCCAGCACGTAAAAAGACGAGGGCTAGTAGAAATCCTTGGGTAACAGAAGAAATATTGAATTTAACTGATGAAAGGAGAAAATATAAAAACGCAGTAAATGAAGTAGGCAAGAGGGAATACAAACGTCTCAAAAATGAGATCGACAGGAAGTGCAAAATGGCTAAGCAGGGATGGCTAGAGGACAAATGTAAGGACGTAGAGGGTTATCTCACTAGGGGTAAGATAGATACTGCCTACAGGAAAATTAAAGAGACCTTTGGAGAAAAGAGAGCCACTTGTATGAATATCAAGAGCTGAGATGGAACCCAGTTCTAAGCAAAGAAGGGAAAGCAGAAAGGTGGAAGGAGCATATAGAGGGTCTATACAAGGGCGATGTACTTGAGGACAATATTATGGAAATGGAAGAGGATGTAGATGAAGATGAAGTGGGAGATACGATACTGCGTGAAGAGTCCTGAGACTGGTTTGATGCAGCTCTCCACGCTACTCTATCCTGCGCAAGCTTCTTCATCTCCCAGTACTTACTGAAACCTACATCCTTCTGAATTTGCTTAGTGTATTCATCTCTTGGTTTCCCTCTACGATTTTTACCCTCCACGCTGCCCTCAAATGCTAAATTTGTGGTCCCTTGGTGCCTCAGAACATGTCCTACCAACCGGTCCCTTCTTCTTGTCAAATTGTGCCACAAACTCCTCTTCTCCCCAATTCTATTCAATACCGCCTCGATAGTTATGTGATCTATCCATCTAATCTTCAGCATTCTTCTGTAGCACCACATTTAGAAAGCTTCTATTCTCTTCTTGTCAAAACTATTTATCGTCCATGTTTCACTTCCATACATGGCTACACTCCATACAAATACTTTCAGATACGGCTTCCTGACACTTAAATCTATACTCGATGTTAACAAATTTCTCTTCTTCAGAAACGCTTTCCTTGTCATTGCCAGTCTACATTTTATATCCTCTCTACTTCGACCATCAGCACTTATTTTGCTCCCAAAATCGCAGAACTCCTTTACTACTTTAAGTGTCTCATTTCCTAATCTAATTCCCTCAGCATCACCCGATTTAATTCGACTACATTCCATTATCCTCGTTTTGCTTTTGTTGCTGTTTAACTTATATCCTCCTTTCAAGACACTATCCATTCCGTTCAACTGTTCTTCCAGGTCCTTTGCTGTCTCTGACAGAATTACAATGTCATCGGCGAACTTCAAAGTTTTTATTTCGTCTCCATGCAACCCTGTCTCACTCCTTTCTCAACCACTGCTTCCCTTTCATGCCCCTCGACTCTTATAACTGCCATCTGGTTTCTGTACAAATTGTAAATACTCTTTCGCTCCCTGTATTTTACCCCTGCCACCTTTAGAATTTGGAAGAGAGTATTCCAGTCAACATTGTCAAAAGCTTTCTCTAAGTCTACAAATGCTAGAAACGTAGGTTTGCCTTTCCTTCATCTTTCTTCTAAGATAAGTCGTTCTGAGGCATCAAGGGATCACCAATTTAGTATTGGAGGGCAGCGTGGAGGGTAAAAATCGTAGAGGGAGACCAAGAGATGAATACACTAAGCGGATTCAGAAGGATGTAGGTTGCAGTAGGTACTGGGAGATGAAAAAGCTTGCACAGGATAGAGTAGCATGGAGAGCTGCATCAAACCAGTCTCAGGACTGAAGACCACAACAACAACAACAAGTCGTAAGGTCAGTATTGCCTCACGTGTTCCAATATTTCTACGGAATCCAAATTGATCTTCCCCGCTGTCGGCTTCTACCAGTTTTCCCATTCGTCTGTAAAGAATTCGCGTTAGTATTTTGCAGCTGTGACTTATTAAACTGATAGTTCAGTAATTTTCACATCTGTCAACATCTGCTTTCTTTGGGATTGGAATTATTATATTCTTCTTGAAGTCTGAGGATATTTCGCTTGTCTCATATATCTTGCTCACTAAAAGGTAGAGTTTTGTTATGCCTGGCTCTCCCAAGGCTTTCAGTTGTTCTAATGGAATGTTGTCTACTCCCGGGGCCGTGTTTCGACTAAGGTCTTTCAGTGCTCTGTCAAACTCTTCACGCAGTATCGTATCTCCCATTTCATCTTCATCTACATCCTCTTCCATTTCCATAATATTGTCCTCAAGTACATCGCCCTTGTATAAACCCTCTATATACTCCGTCCACCTTCCTGCTTTCCCTTCTTTGTTTAGAACTGGGTTTTCATCTCAGCTCTTGATATTCATGTAAGTGGTTCTCTTTTCTCCAAAGGTTTCTTTAATTTTCCTGTAGGCAGTATCTATCTTACTCCTATTGAGATAAGCCTCTACATCCTTACATTTGTCCTCTAGCCATCCCTGCTTAGTCATTTTGCACTTTCTGTCGATCTCATTTTTGAGACGTTTGTATTCCTTTTTGCCTGCTTCATTAACTGCATTTTTTAATTTTCTCCTTTCATTAATTAAATTCAATATTTCTTCTGTTACCCAAGGGTTTCTACTAGCCCTCGTCTTTTTACCTATTTGATCCTCTGCTGCCTTCACTATTGCATCCCTCAAAGCTACCCATTCTTCTTCGACTGCATTTCTTTCCCCCATTCCTGTCAATTGTTCCCTTATGCTCCCCCTGAAACCCTGTACAACCTCTGGTTTAGTGAGTTTATCCAGGTCCCATCTCCTTAAATTCCCACCTTTTTGCAGTTTCTTCAGTTTTAATCTACAGCTCATAACCAATAGATTGTGGTCTGAGTCCACATCTGCCCCTGGAAATGTCTTACAATTTAAAACCTGGTTCCTAAATTTCTGTCTTACCATTATATAATCTATCTGATACCTTCTAGTATCTCTAGGATTCTTCCATGTGTACAACCTTCTTTCATGATTCTTGAACCAAGTGTTAGCTGTGATTAAGTTATGCTCTGTGCAAAATTCTACCAGGCGGCTTCCTCTTTCATTCCTTAACCCCATTGCACATTCACCTACTACGGTTCCTTCTCTTCCTTTTCCTACTGCCGAGTTCCAGTCACCCATGACTATTAAATTTTCGTCTTCATTCACTACCTGAATAATTTCTTTTATCTCATCATATATTTCATCAATTTCTTCATCACCTGCAGAGCTAGTTGGCATATAAACTGGTACTACTGTAGTAGGCATGGGCTTCGTGTCTATCTTGGCCACAATAATGCGTTCACTATGCTGTTTGTAGTAGCTTACCCGCATTCCAATTTTTTTATTCATTATTAAACCAACTCCTGCATTACCCCTATTTGATTTTGTATTTATAACCCTTTCTTCACCTGACCAAAAGTCTTGTTCCTCCTGCCACCGTACTTCACTAATTCCCACTATATCTAACTTTAACGTATCTATTTCCCTTTTTAAATTTTCTAACCAACCTGCCCGATTAAGGGATTTGACATTCCACGTTCCGATCCGTAGAACGCCAGATTTCTTTCACCTGATAACGACGTTCTCTTGAGTAGTCCCCACCCGGAGATCCGAATGGGGGACTATTTTACCTCCGGAATGTTTTACCCAAGATGTAGAGGGTATATATTCCGTTAGAGCGGTCCCACTTTGTAATTTGCACGAATTACAGCTTCGTTTAGATTCTCTTCGGCAGCATTCAGCTGTAATGAATAAACATTTTACAACAGTACAAGACTTTTTTTGCAGTTCTAAAAAAATCCTCAATCAATTTTTTTCAGCTAACGTCTTTCCGTATGTTGCCCTTGAAACTGGACACTAGGTCATTGTGAGCGTCCTCTTCCACTCGATCCTAATCTCCTTCGTGAATTCGATTGTGATCAGGGAGTTAATTTTATTTATTTACGGAAAAACCGGCTAACCAGACTCCCCGGTTTTGCCCAAAAAGTCCCGGTTTGTCTCAGTGTCCCGAGAAAATAATCCGGAACACATAATTGTCCCGGTTTTTAATCGAGAAACAAAATGCCTGCAATAATATTTCTCATTTAATTAAATACTTGTGAGAAAACAAATTTCCTAGAAATAGAACATAACAGAAATATATGTTTTCACAATATATACCGCCTTTGGTTTAACATGTCTTACATCTGAAGAAAGAGTAAGAGATATGTCGAAAAAACAGCAGATATTACCTACCCCCGTCCACCGCCCCAACTCGCCAACTTTCCACTTTATGGCCTTCGAGACGGGTAAAACCAAACGAGATATAAATGAATATCACTTTAACCGTTTCTCCCCACGGGACTGCAGCCGCAAGAAAGTTAATTTTCTGAATAATGTGAGCGATGCAAGGTGTGTTAGCACTGCTTACTGAATATTATTTGGCATGAATGAATACTTGCCCTACCAATGTGCAGTCAAACGAAAGGGTGGCTTATAGTTGGCAGATTTCACTCACTCAATGACAAGTCTTCCGATTTGTGGAACAACTGACGAACGTCGGGAGTGGAATGCGGCCGATGTTGGACTGTGAGGATAAAGTTCCTACCTCCTATTGTGAAGTGATTGTAAATATTAAACTCTGGAAGTTAGGTGTCTGGTGAATATGCCTAATTGGACGTGTTCATTCAATAAGACATTAAAGAAAGAATCTCCATTTCTTAAAGAACGTGGCATAAACGACAAAGCTAAGTTTACTCTATGGAGATCGGTGCTTTCAATAGGTCACGGTGGGAGAAGCGACATAAATGATCATCTCTAAAACAAGAATCGCAGGGAGGTGTCAACGGCATCTGCAAGGAGATGAATTCGTTTTTTAAGAGGAACACTCCAGGAATGCCAGAATTGGAACTGTTTTCTGGAGAAAGTAGATTTGCGTATCATACAGCCTTCCACAATCACAGATTTCGATCAAATGACTGTACTGCTTGTTTGATTCGTAAGCTGTTCGACAGACCTAGAAGTAAAAGAGAAGTTACTACTCGACGCCTCCCCCTCCCCCCCCCCCTCCCATTTTCTTACAGTAATAGCTAATGAATTACAGAAAGGAAAATAACTAATGCAGCAAATCACAAAGCAATAAAAATGATCCCATTATGGCGCAACATTAGATTCCCGGTTCCAGTATAAAAGTCACAATTTTGGTTGGATATTAGTGACGTTCCAAACGAAACAGCTGATACACAAATTCAGTTTATTGAGAAAATTTTGACAAAAATGCTTCAACTGAAAAGTTTTTCGAAGACAAAGCAAGTATTAGTTTTGGGTGAAGATATAATGTTTCCCAGAAACTTCAAGCAAAGTTAAGCAAATCACTTGTTGGCGCTGACGTTTCGCTCAGTAGTGCTCAACAGCAGCACATGGTGACCAAATAACAAATATTTTGAAACGTATACTGTTAGAAACAACGCCTTAAAAGAATTCTGTGAGTTTACTGTTGTTGAATACAATACCCTGTAAAACAACACCAAATCACGTTGGTTGTCTCCTCTCACTGTATTGCAGGTCCTGGATATTTTCGAAGTACTTAAATCGTATTTTTTGCCCCTTGACAACTGCACTCAAACTTTGATAAATTTCTTCTCTAATAGCGCTTTCCTAATATGGTTAGATCTTTTGCAGATCAGTTAGATGTTTTTTTTTGTGCTACCATTACACAATGTTAGAGTCAAAGTATCTTAATCATTGCGCATTCTAATTGCCTGACTATCTTTTGGAAACGTTAAGTTCTAGAAAAGTCAACAGATTAATAACAACAGTTAAAGAAATGTTGAAAAATATTTTGGAAGAAGGAATTATTACAGAAGCAGTGTTTAAATCATTCCAGATTTTTTGATAACTGTGTGAATTATATAAAAGGGTGGACATTCTCGAACTATATTGGATTCGTTGCGAAAATCTGCCTCACTAGACTCATGTTCAGGGTTCTCTCAGGTTTTTGTCTCAGTATGATATTCCTCTGTTTGCTTTCAATGAAACATTATTCGATGAGCTTGAACATGTTAAGATCATAATTGGACAGCATATCAAAGACTGGATATGGAAGAAAGTACCTCTAGAATAAAGATGAACTGTAAAATTTATAATGTTTCTTTCGACAATCCAGAGAAAATGATTAATGTTGGGTTATGTCTGCCAGGTACAACGTTTTAGATGGGAGGGTTTTCAGTTTGATTAACATGCACTGGCGTGACGATAAAATCATTCTACTATTGTGAAATCTCATTTCATTCAATCTTGCACAGAATTTTATGATTATAGAATTGATTCACTCTTCCGATAAATGTCGCAAACGTAAATCTTAGGATGGAATGTACAAGTCGTATCTGATTACCGATTAGTAATATCACACAGTTTTTAGGATTAAGAAACTGTATCTATTTAAAAAAGTAAGTGACCATATGTTGCAGAAGATACGTCCAAGCTATTATAATGAAGTATATATCAATCTTTTTATTGCTGAAGAAAAGAATTTTATTTATGTGTAGCGCATCTACACTGATGCGCCAAAGAAACTGATATAGACATGCGTATTCAAATACAGAGATATATAAACAGGCAGAATACGGCGCTGCGGTCAGCAATGCCTGTACAAGAAAATAAGTGTCTGGTGCAATTTTTAGATCGGTTACTGCTGCTACAATGGCAGGTTATCAAGATTTAACTCAGTTTGGACATGGTATTATAGCTAGCGCACGAGCGATGGGAGACAGCATCTCAGAGGTAGCGATGAAGTGGGGATTTTTCCTTACGACCATTTCACGAGTGTACTGTGAATATCACGAATCCAGTAAAACATCAAATCTCCAACATCACTGCGGCCGGAAAAAGATCCTGCACGAATGGGATCAACGAAGACTGGAGAGAATCGTTCAACGTGACAGAATTGCAACCCTTCCGCAAATTACTAAAAATGGTTCAAATGGCTCTTAGCACTATGGGACTTAACACTATGGGACTTAACACTAACAACTAGTTAAACCTAACTAACCTAAGGACATCACACACATCCATGCCCGAGGCAGGATTCGAACCTGCGACCGTAGCGGTCGCGCGCTTCCAGACTGAAGCGCCTAGAACCGCTTGGCCACACCAGCCGGCCGCAAATTGCTGCAGATTTCAACGCTGGGCCACCAACGAGTGTCACCGTGCGAACCATTCAACAAAACATAATTAATATGGGCTTCGGAGCCGAAGGCCCACTCATGTGCCTTTGATGACTCCATGTCACAAAGCTTCACGCCTCACCTGAGCCCGTCAAGACCGACATTGGATTGTTGATGACTGGAAATATGTTGCCTGGTCGGACGAGTCTCGTTTCAAATTGAATCTAGCGGATGGACGTGTACGGGTATGAAGACAATCTCACGAATCCATGGACCCTGCATGTCAACAGGGGTCTGTTCAAGCTGGTGGAGACTCTGTAATGGAGTGGGGCGTCTGCAGTTCGAATGGTATGAGACCCCTGATACGTCTAGATACGGATCTGACAGGTGATACTTACGTAAGCATCCTTCTGATAAACTGCAACGATTCTTGTCAATTGTGCATTCCGACGGACTTTGGCGGTTCCGGCAAGACAATGCGACACGCCACACGTCCAGAATTACCACAGAGTGGCTCCAGGAATAGTCATCTGAATAAAATGTTCTCTGTTTTCCAGCCGCGTCAATTCGAATAAAATGCTCGAGCTTTCGATGGCCATCTCCGCCATCGTCGTCACGAGTTCACAGGAGATCACCGAGAACGTTTTAGTCATGTATGTCGTCGCGAAAGACTCCGTGGAGAAATAGTCATCTGAGTTTAAACACTTCCGCTGGCCACCACACTCCTTAGACATGAACATTATTGGGAATATCTGGGATGCCTTGCAACGTGCTGCTCAGAAAAGATCTTCACCCCCTGTTACTCTTACGGATTTATGGTGTCATTTCCATTCAGCACTACTTCAGATTTTGGTCGAGTCCATGCCACACCGTGTTGTGACAGTTCTGTATGCTCGCGGGTGTTCTACACGATATGAGGCACGTATACCAGTTTTTTTGACTCTTCAGTGTACATTTTCCATTCCATTTCACGAAGTGAAGATACATTGAAACTTCCTGGCAGATTAAAACTGTTTGCCGGACCGTGACTCGAACTCGGGACCTTTGCCTTTCGCGGGCAAGTGCTCTACCAACTGAGCTACCCAAGTACGGCTCACGCCCCGTCCTCACAGCTTTACTTTCGCTAGTACCTCGTCTCCAACTAGCACTCCTGAAAGATAGGATATTGCGGAGACATGGCTTAGCTTAGAGCTCCTGTAAAGTTTGGAAGGTAGGAGACGAGGTACTGGCAGAAGTAAAGCTGTGAGGACGGGGCGTGAGTCGTGCTTGGATAGCTCACTTGGTAGAGCACTTGCCCGCGATAGGCAAAGGTCCCGAGTTTGAGTCTCGGTCCGGCACGCAGTTTTAATCTGCCAGGAAGTTTCATATCAGTGCACACTACGCCGCAAAGTGAAAATCTCATTCTGAAGATACATTGCTTGTATGGGTTTTTCAGCTTCTGCACGGTCATAGGCCTATTATCGATTTCAAATATCACAATAACTGACAAGAAACGTACCATAAGCGTAAGTGTACTAATAAAGTTGAGTATAAAGTACAGACAAAAGTGTCCCGTTTTTCTCTCCTTGTTATCTAGTCAGTCTGTGAAACAAACGTATTGTTACACACCAGGCACTGCAGACGTCCATCTGTCCCTGAAGAAATACGTTTCTTCTAGCGACGCAGGTAGACGCTTTCGCAACTAGACAGTTTTTTCCCCTATCTGAACTACGCACCCAACAGAGCTAAGCAGGCGCAGGCACAGCTGTTTTCTTGTCCTGCCCCCAGAGTCCAAGGAGGTCTGACGTGACGACCGCAGCGGCTCCGCTCTGTGGCAGCCAGCGCTCGGGCCACCTCCGGTATAGAATCTACGCTATGAGAATAACTGAAGCAGAGCATCAAAACTATTCTCACTCGTTAGATAGTATTGAAAGGATTTATTTTGATGATTTTGTGACTCTTCAGATAGTTAGTATAACTGCCCATTCACCAGTCTTTGACTTACAATTGAATGCAACCAACTAACGATATTTGCGCTAGGTTTCGCTCTTCTTCGCAGTAAAAGCGCCACTAGTCACTGCTGTTTCGATGAAATGCATGACGGTACTGAGAGTAGCTCCAGATTTTCCTGTCGCTGTTTGTGCACCATAATGTACTTGTACGACGGCGATTTTACAGTCGTACAGACCGAAAAATCGCCTGTGCACGCCGAGCCTGATTGTATACGACGAGTTGCTTGAATTTTCGGTTCGAACGGCTCGAATGACTAACACCAGTGCTAATTACCTCGGAAATGGAGAAAAGTATCGAATTTCTTTTTCTTAATAGTTCTTTCTCAGTGCAACCTACCCTGAGACACCCTGAGACACACTGTTTTTGACCAAACTGTGTACAATACATGTGTAACACTATCAGCAGTCTTTTAGGAATAACGTGCAATACAATTCCTTAGTACCATGTAAAACACACTGCTCCACTCCAATAGGAGCTCTCAGCCAAGGATCGACAACTTTTAGATTTGGCAGTCTTATCCCAACGTTAAAACAAAGTAGTCCCAGTACTCCGGTTCCGTCCAACTTTTCCGGGATATTACCATAGAGGATTTTAGACAAATGATGACGATGTCTGTGAAATTATTAACATTTACGGAGGGAACCCTGTCTGCCTCTGTAGCAAAATGATCAACGTGATTGACTGCTGAGCCCGGGTTCAGTTACCTTTACTGCCAGAAGTTTTTCCTTGACCGAATGGTACGGGACACATTCTGCCTCGTGTCACCAATTGACAGAGCTACACTACTGGCCATTAAAATTGCTACACCACAATGATGACGTGCTACAGACGCGACATTTAACCAACAGGAAGAAGGTGCTGTGATATGCAAATGATTAGCTTTTCAGAGTATTCACACAAAGTTGGCGCCGGTGGCGACACCTACAACGTGCTGACATGAGGAAAGTTTCCAATCGATTTCTCATACACAAACAGCAGTTGACCGCCGTTGACTGGTGAAACGTTGTTGTGATGCCTCGTGTAAGGAGGAGAAATGCGTACCATCACGTTTCCGACTTTGATAAAGGTCGGAATTTAGCCTATCGCGATTGCGGTTTATCGTATCGCGACATTGCTGCTCGCGTTGGTCGAGATCCAATGGCTGTTAGCAGAATATGGAATCGGTGGGTTCAGGAGGGTAATACGGAACGCCGTGATGGATCCCAACGGCCTCATATCACTGGCAGTCCAGATGACAGGCATCTTATCTGCATGGCTGTAACGGATCGTGCAGCCACGTCTCGATCCCTGAGTCAACAGATGGGGACGTTTGCAAGACAACAACCATCTGCACGAACAATTCGACGACGTTTGCAGCAGCACGGACTATCAACTCGGAGACCATGGCTGCGGTTACCCTTGACGCTGCATCACAGACAGGAGAGCCTGCGATGGTGTACTCAACGAGGAACCTGGGTGCACGAATGGCAAAATGTCATATTTTCGGATGAATCCAGGTTCTGTTTACAGCATCATGATGGTCACATCCGTGTTTGGCGACATCGCGGTGAACGCACATTGGAAGCGTGTATTCGTCATCGCCATACTGGCGTATCACCCGGCGTGATGGTATGGAGTGTCATTGGTTACAAGTCTCGGTCACCTCTTGTTCGGATTGACCGCACTTTGAAAAGTGGACGTTACATTTCAGCTGTCTTACGACCTGTGGCTCTACCCTTCATTCGATCCCTGCGAAACCCTACTCATGATGAACTGTGGTATTGTGTTGAAGCTGTAAGGGCAACTGTACCTGTACACGCCATCCAAGCTCTGTTTGACTCAATGCCCAGGCGTATCAAGACCGTTAATACAGCCAGAGGTGGTTGTTCTGGGTACTGATTTCTCAGGATCTATGCACCCAAATTGCGTGAAAATGTAATCACATGTCAGTTCTAGTATAATATATTTGTCCTATGAATACCCGTTTACCATCTGCATTTCTTCTTGGTGTAGCAATTTTAATGGCCAGTAGTGTATTTGGTTGAGAAGTAACGTCTCCAAGATGTGGGAAACTCAATGACGGGATGCTAACACCATGTCGTTTATACAGTTCTACATGTTTTTGTGGCCTCTCTTACCCAAGTTGTTGTTAGGTTGACTCATATTTCTTCAAACAATCGCCGTTTCGACACGTCTGCTGGGATATTAGACAGGATCTTGTGGTGTCCACCGCAGATTGAGCACTGTCAGATAGCAGTATTCTCTTCTAAAGGGGAGTTCTTCCCCTCTTGTGGTGGAGAAGTGCGATCTTGAACTACAATTGGTGAACCACCGTCTTTGGATAGTGTTTCTTCCCGCGTATGCTGTAGAATGGGTTTTTGCCGAAAACTCCTGTGGCTACTATTGGTGGGCCAACGTCACTGGTTACGTGATTACTCTGCTGTTCGCAATAAAGTGCCTGACCACCTTCAAACTGCCTCTCTTCCCTTACATTCTCGAACGGAGCGTGGTAAAAACGAGCACTTAAATTTTTCTGTGCGGGCTCTGATTTTCCTTATTTTATCGTGATGATCATTTCTCCCTATGTAGGTGGGTACCAACAGAATGTTTTCCCAGTCGGAGGAGAAAACTGGCGATTGAAATTTCATTACTGTCCGCGGAGGTGGCTTCCAGTACATTGTTTGCTTTGTTCGCACGCCGCGTATTCGCTTCCTTGACGGCGGGGAGTAATTTTAAGTACAATGATGAATTCTATGAACAGTGCGACGCTCTTGCTATGGGATCACCATTGTCGCCAGTAGCAGCTGACATTCTTATGGAACATTTTGAGCAGGCATTAAGTAGTGCAATTTTGAAGCCTTCCTGTTGGCTCTGATATGTGGGTGACACGTTTGTTAGATAGCCACAAAGCAATGAAGAGCTTCGTGGCTTCTACAATTTGTTAAATGGTAATCATCCGAAAATCAACTTTATCCTGGAGACTTAGAGTGAGGTCGGTCTCCCGTTCCTCGAGGTGTTGGTATACAGAACAACTAAAACAGCCTAGGGCAGGCAGTGTGTAGAAAGCCTATTAACACAGACAGATATTTAGATGCTATTTCGCATCACCACTCAGCCGAAAGGCAAGCAATCCTCAGTATTCTGTCTTCACACAATTCCGTATCAGCGATGACAATAGCTTGGAATCGTAGTAGAATTTTTTTAAAAAATGTAGGCCAATAGCTGTGACAGTTTGTCCGTAGAGAGGGCTTTTAAGCAAAATATTAATTACGCTAATGGGATGAACGAGGCCTCACCTTCTCACTCTCTTAAGTTACAGTTTGTTTCTGGAATCACTGGCCGCATAAGCAGAATTTCAAGGAAAAATGGTGTTCAGTACACTTTCTTTGGTCAAAACGAAGTAAAAGACTTTTTCCGACGAAACACGAATGCACCTGATTCCCTGCACATTGTAGGCGTCTATGAAATGACGTGTGGCTACGGTAAAATGTATATAGGTGAAACGGGGACTGTTAACGAACGTTTCAAGGAACACGATCGGCACACGCAGCTGAAACATAGCATAAAATGGGCGGTAGCTGTGGTCTCGACACCAGTTTGAATAACGTACCTGTGCTGGCAAAGGAAACCCAAATACGACGGTGAGCCAAATGAAAACCTTAAATTTGTAATAACAAATCGAAATTTCGCGCTGTTATCCTGTAATTTGGTAAGCGTTTTACAAACAGCGTGCTGAATGGCCTGTAGGTGGCAGCATAGTGCAGATGCACACATACTGTCGTAGAACCAGTATAAAGATGGCCGCCCCAGTTGCGACTTGCACCAGGGAAGAACAGCGTTCTGTTATTCGGTTTTTGCGTAGTGAAGGTGTGGAACCTATTGAAAGTCATCGAAAAATGAAGCATCAGTACGGTGATGCATGTTTGTCACAGCAGCAAGTTTACGAATGGAGTAGGAAGTTCGCAAATGGTGTGACTTCAGTGGAAGATGCTACTCGTCCAGGTCAGGCACAACGAGTTGTGTCTTCACAGAACATTGCAAGAGTTGAAGCCATAGTGAAGGAAAACCGCGGAGTGACACTGAATGGCATTGCAGCATGTTTACAGATTAGTCATGGGTCAGCACACCACGTTGTGCATGATGTGTTCCAGTTTCACAAAGTGTCTGCAAGATGGGTGCCGCGGCAGCTGACTCCTGAAATGAGAGAACGACGTGCTGATGCTTGTGAAGAACTTCTTCGGCGCTTTGAACGAGAAGGTGATGGCTTCCTTGCAAGAATCGTTACTGGGGACGAAACCTGGATTCACTTCCACCAACCAGAAACGAAGAGAGCGAGCAAGGAATGGCACCATTCCTCATCACCAAAACCAAAGAAGTTTCTAACAGAACCATCAGCAGGGAAGGTTATGCTGACTCTTTTGGGGCGAAAAAGGCGTCATTTTGGAGTATTACATGTCTAGAGGGACCACTGTCACCAGTGAATCATACACAGATGTCCTAAAAAATCATCTGCGGCCTGCAATCAAAGTAAAGCGACATGGACTGCTGTCAGCAGGTGTCCTTTTGCAACATGACAATGCAAGACCCCACACCGCCTGTGCAACAGTTGCAACAATCACAAGCATGCATTTTGCGTGTCTCCCTCATCCACCATACTCACCAGACCTTGCCGAAGTGATTGCCATATGTTTGGACCACTCAAAGACGCAATGGGAGGAAATAAGTTCCGTTCTGATGAAGAGGTACGCCACGCAGTGCATGAGTGGTTGCGCGGACTATCAAAATAATTTTTTTTCTAAAGGAATTTATGCACTTTGTAAGCGCTGGAGGGCTTGCATTTGGCGTGCGGGAGATTGTGTTGAAAAGTGATACAGCTTTGTACCACTTCTGCACAGTAAATAATATTTTAAAAATATTTAAGGTTTTCATTTGACTCGCCCACGTATGTAGAAGATAAGTCCGAGGAGCGACTCAAATTTCTAAACACATGTAATCCAAGAGAGACGACGGCTATACGCTTTCGGCATCGTCGCTCCCTGCCATCAGGGAAGTGAATACGCGGCGGTGGCTTGCGAGCGATACAAACAACGACCTGGAACCCATCTCTGTAGACAATAATACACTCCTGGAAATTGAAATAAGAACACCGTGAATTCATTGTCCCAGGAAGGGGAAACTTTATTGACACATTCTTGGGGTCAGATACATCACATGATCACACTGACAGAACCACAGGCACATAGACACAGGCAACAGAGCGTGCACAATGTCGGCACTAGTACAGTGTATATCCACCTTTCGCAGCAATGCAGGCTGCTATTCTCCCATGGAGACGATCGTAGAGACGCTGGATGTAGTCCTGTGGAACGGCTTGCCATGCCATTTCCACCTGGCGCCTCAGTTGGACCAGCGTTCGTGCTGGACGTGCAGACCGCGTGAGACGACGCTCCATCCAGTCCCAAACATGCTCAATGGGGGACAGATCCGGAGATCTTGCTGGCCAGGGTAGTTGACTTACACCTTCTAGAGCACGTCGGTTGGCACGGGATACATGCGGACGTGCATTGTCCTGTTGGAACAGCAAGTTCCCTTGCCGGTCTAGGAATGGTAGAACGATGGGTTCGATGACGGTTTGGATGTACCGTGCACTATTCAGTGTCCCCTCGACGATCACCAGTGGTGTACGGCCAGTGTAGGAGATCGCTCCCCACACCATGATGCCGGGTGTTGGCCCTGTGTGCCTCGGTCGTATGCAGTCCTGATTGTGGCGCTCACCTGCACGGCGCCAAACACGCATACGACCATCATTGGCACCAAGGCAGAAGCGACTCTCATCGCTGAAGACGACACGTCTCCATTCGTCCCTCCATTCACGCCTGTCGCGACACCACTGGAGGCGGGCTGCACGATGTTGGGGCGTAAGCGGAAGACGGCCTAACGGTGTGCGGGACCGTAGCCCAGCTTCATGGAGACGGTTACGAATGGTCCTCGCCGATACCCCAGGAGCAACAGTGTCCCTAATTTGCTGGGAAGTGGCGGTGCGGTCCCCTACGGCACTGCGTAGGATCCTACGGTCTTGGCGTGCATCCGTGCGTCGCTGCGGTCCGGTCCCAGGTCGACGGGCACGTGCACCTTCCGCCGACCACTGGCGACAACATCGATGTACTGTGGAGACCTCACGCCCCACGTGTTGAGCAATTCGGCGGTACGTCCACCCGGCCTCCCGCATGCCCACTATACGCCCTCGCTCAAAGTCCGTCAACTGCACATACGGTTCACGTCCACGCTGTCGCGGCATGCTACCAGTGTTAAAAGACTGCGATGGAGCTCCGTATGCCACGGCAAAATGGCTGACACTGACGGCGGCGGTGCACAAATGCTGCGCAGCTAGCGCCATTCGACGGCCAACACCGCGGTTCCTGGTGTGTCCGCTGTGCCGTGCGTGTGATCATTGCTTGTACAGCCTTCTCGCAGTGTCCGGAGCAAGTATGGTGGGTCTGACACACCGGTGTCAATGTGTTCTTTTTTCCATTTCCAGAAGTGTATTTTGGATAAACATTCCCCCTATCATGCTCTGTCCGTTTCTGGCCAATAATGTGGGACTACTAGTAGCAGCAGAAGCATTTTAATCAGTAACTCTTCTCCAGCATGAGCGCGGGAAAAATTCCTTTCCAACCAATGAAGTTGGCCCACAAATGGTAGCCACAGGAGTTTTAGTCAATAAGCCCCTTCTTCACATTTGTGGGAGAAAACACTATCCACTGACGACGATGTTTCACGAATGGTAGCCCAAGATTTTTACCTAATAATCCAACTTCTCCAGCACAAGAGCGAGAAAACTCCCCTTTATGAGAGAAGGCGACACTAATCTCTGACAGTGCTCAATCTACGCTGGACACCACAAAATCCTGATGAATATCCCAGCAGATGGGTCGAAACGTCGATTGTCTGAAGAAATATGACGCAACCCAACAACAACTTCGGTGACAAAGGCCACGAAAACCAGCAGAATTATAGACAGGACATGGTGTTAACACACCGCCCTCCCCACCATTGCCGGTCTGTGTGGCCGAGCGGTTCTAGGCGCTACAGTCTGGAACCACGCGACCGCTACGGTTGCAGGTTCGAATCCTGCCTCGGGCATGGATGTGTGTGATGTCCTTCGGTTAGTTAGGTTTAAGTAGTTCTAAGTTCTAGGGGACTGATGACGTCAGAAGTTAAGTCCCATAGTGTTTAGAGCCATTTGATCTTTCCCTCACCATTGACTGTTTCCCAGATCTTGGAGGCGTTACTTCTCAAACCAGTAGCTCGTCAATTGGTGGCACGAGGCAGAGTACTTCCCGCACCATTCCTTCAAGGAAAAATCCCTGGCAGTACCGGTAGCTAAACGCGGGTTCACCAGTCAATCACGTTGAGCATTTTGCTGCAGAGGCAGAAGGTTTTCCTCTGGAAAAATGTATTCTTAAATTTCCCTGAACAATTTTTTGTACTTTGTTCTTTCATCTGTCAGCTGAAGTATTTCTCCTGTTACTTCCTCATCTTGTGATTCCTGAACAGAGTTGTCGTTATTACTAGCTGAAATTTATTGCAGAACTCAATTAGTCTTTCTCCTCTCTCATTCCTAGTACAATCCCAAGTGACTTACATCACAACATAAACTGTTACTGTATCTCTTACTTTAATTGAAAACGTATTATGAAAAACAAATCGTATTGTGAAGTCATGAGCGAACTCGGGGAGTGATGCAGCAGCATATGAAAAAAGCTAATGATAGAGCTAGTTGCACAAGCTACCTTACAAATGTACTGCGGTTCGGACGTTATCAAAGAGCAAGTGTCTCTAGTGAGAGTGTATCTGGAATGTAGATACGTCCACATTCAACCCCTGAATCAGTGCTGCAGCGTAGTTCAACGCGTGATGTGCAGGGCACTACGGTAGCCCATGCTAAAAGCAGAAAATGTGGTACGACATTGACTTCCTCCGATGGTTGGCCGTTATGTGTTAAGCCGGGTCCCGACAAACTAAGTGAGGCTGGATTCTTTTTTGTTGGTTACGGAGTTCAAACTGTTTGCTTCCACTGTGGGGGACGATTAAGATTTTGGGAAGAAACACATGAGTCATTTGTCGAACACACTGTATGGTTTTCCAAGTGCCGATGCATAATTGCTGTAAAGGGTAACGATTATGTGGATAATATTACTTGGAACAGTGATTGAAACTTCTGCAAGGCATGCATTTAATATTAAACCTCATGCGATTAATATTTTTCTTCTGAAAGAAGCATGAGCACGCCTGCCTTTGTGAGAGTTTCCTGCACTGCTCAAGTGTTCATCCCACGTAGGCATATCGTCGTTTGTGTTCAATGTGGATTTCCGCTTTCCTCACATGCTCTATGGCAGATACGTCTATCAGCTACAGCAAGACCATATTTGTAGGAATTACAATTACTTTATTATACGTATTGTGAAGAAATCTGCATCAGTTCCGACGGGAACATAATAATAGACACAATAATGTTAGGTGACACACTGTAAATTACAGTCGGTCAAATACAATCATGGGTTTATACGTAAATCTGTAGGATCTTTTTCCACGAATGTTTTCTGTATAAGAAAACAAATTTTAAAAAAATTAATATGAGGCTTGCCTCCGCATTATTATTATAGAGTGTGTGACCTTCCCCTCCCCCCAACACACACACACCACGTGAAATGTTTGATAGGCCATTGAGTGATTCTTCCTTTTTCTTCACACTAGAAGCGGGTGCGGTTTTCATACGTTGATCGATGACCAATACGTCGCTTTTAAAAGCTGGTATATCACCTTATATTTTGGCTTGTTCGTTGATTTGTTGATTTGGAGGAAGGGACCTAAAGGTGAGGTCATTAGAGAAGAATGGGGAAGGAAGTCGTCGTGCCCTTTCAAACGAACCATCCCGGCACTTGCCTGAAGCTATTTAGGGAAATCACGGAAACCCTAAATCACGATGGCCGGACGCGGATTTGAACCGTCGTCCTCCCGAACGCGAGTCCAGTGTTGATGATGATGATGATGTTTGGTTTGTGGGGCGGTCAACTGCGCAGTCATCAGCGCCCGTACAAAGTCCCAATTCTTACACAGTTCAATTGAGCCACTGCCACGAATGATGATGATGATGATGAAGAAATGATGAGGACAACCTAAACCCCCAGTCCCCGAGCAGAGAGAATCCCCAACCCGGTAGGGTTCAAATGATTCAAATGGCTCTGAGCACTATGGGACTTAACTTCTGAGGTCATCAGTCCCCTAGAACTTAGAACTACTTAAACCTAACTAACCTAAGGATATCACACACATCCATGCCCGAGGCAGGATTCGAATCTGCGACCGCAGCAGTCGCTCGGTTCCGGACTGAGCGCCTTAACCGCGCAACGCGATAGGGAATCGAACCCGGGACCTACGAGTCCAGTGTGCTAACCATTGCGCCACCTATCTCTGTTTTTTAGCTGGTGTTAGTATCTGTTGGTCACAAGTCCGACTCATGTCGTATTTGTCTTATTTGTCTTCTAGCGTTAAAATCCATTAGTCTGTTTTTTTTTTCAAGATGGCTATGTATCATGTCTTTATGTAATTAGCATGCGTAGATCGATTGCGACAGCAGCAGCAGCAGCAAAATAAACAACAACAAGAGGAAGCAGGGATCTTTTTCTCTGTCCTTCTTATGTTACAAGGTTATTGAGGGATTAAAAAAAATCTCACATATGCTGTGGGTGGAATTAATATAATAATAATGATCAGAGACAGGTGGGTGACTATTGACCGACAGGTATTGCAACACGTTGTCCTGATCCTATCTTTCCCTTTAGATTCGTATGCTTGATGTATATGAAATCATCGTTAACCAAGCATTAGAGCTACTGTCTACGGGACGGAGTTGTAGGGAATATGAAAGTTTTGTATCAAAATATTATTCATTATTTTTTGTACATAAATAAAACCACATATTGAGCGCAGTGACTCAACATCTTTAAAAAAAAGCGATGATGGTGGGAATAGCTGCTGTGCCACTACACGACCTGATTCTATTGTGGAAAGTTTCATGTCATATACAGATCAGTAATGATGTCGTACTGGTCGAAGAAACATCGTGCGTTCGCGGTGGAGTGCTATTTCGCTAGGTGAATCTGTCGTGCGCGTCCAACGTGTCTTTCGTAAGCATTTCAAGATTCGGCTGCTGTACTCAATTCCTGATCGCGGAACAATATTGGATTGAGTAATTGGTTTGCAATAGTAAAGAATCTCATATCACGTTGAAACTTCCAGAATTCCCCAAGGAGCAACTGGGTAAAACGCCTCGAGTGTTGTGTAGACGCGAATGGTCGTCATTTGTCCGACGTAGTATTTCGTAAGTAAACTTAAATAAATGGTTGCACTTTGTGTAAAATGTCAATTTTGCTTCGCTATTAGTTTGTGTGTTATTCAGATTTGAAATAGTCAAAACATTGTGAAACACCCTGCACATCTTTCCATTCTCAGATTGCTCGTCGTTACTTACTGTGTAGTGGGAGGGGATTTATGAAAAGATATACAATTCCAGCAAACGCAGCCCGTTGGGCCATATGACTAAAACTGAAGCACAAGCTTGGAGCAAAAGGTAAGAGCGTTCACTTGGATGCAAAAGGTAAAAGCAGAAGCATTAGCTTCTGATTGTAAGAATAACCTTTTGCTTTTCCTCTCTACCTTTTACTTCTAACACAGTAGCGAAAGCTCCTAGCCGACTGCATGGTACGCATTATTATTTTGAGCAAGAGCGGGCTTCATCACTGTTTCCTTTGCCGTGCGACTGCGTTTCGCTTCATTTACTTTCGGTGAGAACTGTCACTTATCGACTGAAGATGTCCTCGTCCGATTCAGATGAAAGCTCGGTATGCGCAGAAAGCACGATGTTGTTTTTAGTTACGGCCTTTAGAAAATCATCCTGAGTTATTAGAGAAGTCACAACTTCCAGAAGCAAAAAGAAAGAAAGAAGAAGCAATCCTAAATGTTATACATTCATTTGAAACTAATATCGGCATTAAAACTGCCGGGAAACAATTGCGAAAGAAAGTTAGTAATATGAAAAAGAGACTAAAAAGGAAAATGGATAGGAACAGAATGGGAAATAAACCGACTGTCTTAATTGTTTGGGAGAAGAAGTTTTACAGCGAGTTATGAGGAGATGGGAATCCTACAATGAACCAGATACCAGGTAAGATAAATTATAAGCTTGAGTGATGTTAATATTTACTTATTTTCATTCGGTTAAAAAATTACACGCAGTCTGTAAACGTTAAAATGAGTTTCTTTTCTTTCTTTTTTTTTTTTTCAAATCGTTAACTTTCAGGGGCAGTGACACTAGGGGTTGCACCGTCCATATCTACACTCGAAGTCATCTGGTAAGATTCAGTTCTAGTTTTCGTTAGTCAAACAAAATTAATTACTGCTATTTATAAAGATAGTTGCGGAAATTTGTTTTTCGCGAGAGCAGCGAAATGTTCTTATTACTGTATCGTAAGTACTACTATTATTATTATTAGTGGTGCTAGCAGTAATATGATATGTAAGAGCCATGTTTGCTATTCAGTTTCATTAAGTACCATGGCTAGAGTTAACTTGGGCCGCCAACATTTCGTAGCCCTTTGCGAAGGAAAGTTTCCGCTGTTATCTTTGTAAAGTAAATCTTCATAAAAATGCAAACACGAGTTAGGTTCTACCGTTGTATGCATCTCTGGCATACACATGTGTTTCTAGGAACAGATGTTACACCTCGTGCTGGCCCACCATCCTCTTCGTCTAGAGCAAGTCCATATCTCAGGCCACCACCCTTGAAGAAAGGACCATTGCCAGAAACAGACGAGACGAAGATGCTCAATACCACAGAATTACATGGGCTGGTGCTCCTGGAGCAACTGAAGCTCACTCGGCTGCAAATGGAAAAAGAAGCTATGTTAATGAACTTTCTTAATATAAAGATGAATAATGTAAACAATTTGCAACAGGAGGAAAATGAAAATAGTTTTAATGTATATACCGTTCGGCTGTGTTATTCCTTTTGTTGCAGACGATCAGTAGTTTTGTATCTTTTCATAAATAAAAAATTCAAAATCCTGCATTTTGTATTAGAGCTGCAATTTCTTGTCTTCTTTGGCGACCTCTCCGAAGAATATCCGCTTCAGTTAAAGGCTCTTCTTCCTCATTATCACCATTTTCATGTAAATCCTGTGCCGTGTCTTCAAAATATTCATCTTGTAGATGTTTCGCAACATTATGGAGTATAAAGCAGCAAGCTATTAATGTTGGAACATTTGGTAAGGCAACTCTAGACATATACTGCAAAACAGGAAACCGCCTCTTCAGCTGACCAAAGCAATGATCTATCAGTACTCTTTCTTTTTTTAAAAGGTTATTGAATGACTTGTGACTGTTCTCAGATGGATTACGAAACGGGGTCATCAGCCAGGGCTCTAGGCTATACCCCTCATCACTCAAAAGAACAGTGTTCTTAGATTCACTCAGCACTTTCCAGACACTTGAATTTCTCCATATTCGATTGTCGTGCACTGACCTGGGCCAGCTAGCCTCGACACTAGTGAACTGTTCCTTCGCATTGCATGTAGCCTGCACATTTATACTAGCAAAACCTTTCTGTTGATATATTCGTCGCCAAATTGCACAGGTTTTGGAATTCGCACATGTGTACAGTCAATTACACCAATAGCACTCGGAAATTTACAATTTTGTAGCCACTCATTTTTAGCCACAGTAATATCATGTGTTGATGACGGAAACTTGATCCACAAATCAGCTTTTTCCATTATCATTTTAGAAACATTTCTCACTGTAGTTTGATGAATTCCCATTCCTTCTGCTATTCCAGACTGGAATTCTGGATCAGTTACATACCAAAGGAAAATCTTGATCTTCTGTTCCGACGATAGTGCTCCACCTCTTCTTTCCCCTGTGTCTGTCAGAAAATGCTTTGCAATCCACTTAACTTTTTCTTCATTGAAACGATGCAGAGTTTTATAACGCTCTCCAGGTGGACATCGACGTGGTCTGTAGCATTTTTCGGGGCGTAAACGTGCTGCTGTTTGAGACATATCTGCACTCTGCGAACGTGAGCCTGCTACTGACCAGCCTTCAAGTTTTAGAAGCAATTGCTTCCACAATGAAGTCAGAGCTTCTCTTTATTCCTACAGTTCATCTAATACACTAGGAAGAGCTCGAGGGGAAAGCAAAAGCTTTCATTGTTCTTTTTGTTACCACAAGCAAAAGCTCGTGCTTCACATTTTATTCATAAATTACGTAGCTTTAGCTTCGAAATTCGAAGGAAAAGCATTTGCTTCACCTTATTCTTACGGCCCAAGCAGTTTTTTGCTAAATAAGATTCCTACTGACTGTTGAGTAATCCGAAGAAACTGTCATACACTCTCCCATTATCAGGCCTCCCAGTCTTGATGCAAACGGCTGTGAATACGGTCTTCTGATGGGTGCTTGCATGAAATAGGTATGTTAAAGTGTTCCTACTCGACACGAGTGCCTCGTCAACTGAGCAAATGAGATGTGACGTGCGTACAAACAGCGAACGAATGATGGAGTTATCTTCAGCGTTATGTATATGACACTGCTTAAAGAAAAGAAAAAAAATATTGGCAATAAAAGGGAGGGATTCTCACGACTAGTCGCATGTGAACTACGGATTGTAGTGCGAAGATCGGGAAGAGGGCAACACTTCACACCCTTTCTTGTCAACAGCACGTGCTCTAGGATTCAGTCTATGCATCGCTTCTATTTCTATATCTACATCTACATTGATGCAAATCACACTTACGTGCCTGGTAGAGGGTTCATCAACCCGCCTTCACAATAATTCTCTATTATTCCATTCTCGAACAGCACAGGCAAAAAACGAACACCTATATTTTTCCGTGCAGGCACTGATCTCTGTTATTTAATTGCGATGATCGTTTCTGCCTATATAGGTCAGCGTCTACGAAATATTTCATCATTCGGAGGACAAAGTTGGTGATTGAAATTTCGTGAGGAGATTCGGTCGCAAAGGAAAACGCCTTTGTTTTAATGACATCCACCCCAAATCCTGTATCATGTCCGTTATACGCTATCCCCTATTTCGCGATAATACAAAACGTGCTGCTGTTCTTAGAAATTTCTCCATGTACTCCGTTAATCCTATCTGGTAGGCACCCCATACTGCCCAGTAGTACTTCAAAAGAGGACAGACAAGCGCAGTATAGGCAGTCTCTTTAGTAAATCTTTTGCATCTTATAAGTGTTCTGCCAATAAAACGTAGTATTTGGTTCGCCTTTTCCACATCATTTTCTGGGTGTTCTTTCCGATTTAAGTTGTTCTTAATTGTAATTTCTGCGTATTAAGTTGAATTTACGGCCGTTAGATTACATTGATTTACCGTGTAACCGAAATTTAACGGATTCCTTCTAGTACTCAGGTGGATGACATCACACTTTTCATTATTTTAGGTCAATTACCAATGTTTGCACCATACAGATATCTTTCTCAAATTGTTTTCTAAATATTTTAATGTCCGACAGTAGAATTTTTTCAGCCTGAATTAGAACGGTGCGTATCTTTCCTTTCTTTTCTTTTTTTTGTGTTAGATAAAAAGAGATTACGACGGTACTCCCATTGAGTGGTACTGTGACAGCTTATTTTCATTCTCTGGCTGTCTGCGATGCTGCTGTCGTAAGCTAATAGTTTACTGCCTGAGTGACCAGATGTCGGTGGCGCGTGTTTGTCCTAACCAAGGCCATCGCCACCGCGGTACAAGATACGCATAGCTGGCATCAATATCTCCACTGGAAAAGCTTCTCGTCACGAAGTATCATCTGAACTTGGTCCAAGGAACTCCTAATTCGCGAGATGCGCGTCACGTGGATTTGTAAGGACAGCTGACTCTTTATTAATAGCAGATTCAGCGTATTACCAGTCTGTTTAAACTCCGTGTACCATAGAATGCACTTTTGGCACTATATCGTGATAGTACAGAACACACACTACAGCATTTTACAACAACGGTCCAATAGTACGGGGCACATAATAAACACCACTCGTTGTGCGAAAACATTATATTTCTGTCGTCACCGCTACCACTAAGAAGGCCCAACAGTATAAGCACTTATATTATTGGGTAGCAGTGAACCATACCACATCTTCTCTCGGCTCCCACTATCTTTGCAGGACCAGCCGGTTACTACAAGGCTGTTGCAATGGGGTTGCTCCATCCTTGGAGACGACTATGCAATTACATCAGGATGCAGGGGAAGGGTGGTGAGTTTTCATAGCTCCACTTCTTTTCTTTGTAAACTCCTAAATGTAGTCGGGAATATGAAGGTATTTAAATAAAATCGTGCTTACTTTTAATTCCTCTTGTTCTTGGATCGATGTACAACACGAATCATAGAGCTTTGTTGGTTATAGCATTTAGAATTGCAGGACCGGAATACATTACTTTCTTAAACGTGTGCTCCTGTAGATAAGTGTATTATCTTTCGTTAAATAGTTTAACAGTTCGTGAGTAGTCCCCCACTGTGATAGTATTGAAACATGGGACTTACGAAAAGGCAGGATTCGATGTGGACGGGGCCTTACTCATTT
The DNA here is from genome assembly GCF_021461385.2 of Schistocerca piceifrons. NCBI lineage: Eukaryota > Metazoa > Arthropoda > Insecta > Orthoptera > Acrididae > Schistocerca > Schistocerca piceifrons. The sequence goes on along the minus strand of NC_060138.1, from coordinate 267,313,372 downwards.
ACCGTTGTTTGCTCAGTTTTTTTTTTTTTTTTTAAATCACGTACACATTATTTGGAACCAATTGCAAATAAGGTTGACAATAAGGAACAATTATCAAATTTGACTGTTAAAACAATGTCTAAATAAAAAAATTCTTGAGTAAGTTGCACTCACGGCTGAGGGCCTTATTGATCAGAAATTCAAATTGTTTGTCGGCTGAAGGCCCCAATAGTAACAACTCAAAATTAAAATATTAAAAAAAATAGTCAAAATTTCATTATTAAGAGGCAATATCTAATTAAAAATTCTTAAGACAAATTGCGTTCACGGCTGAAGGCCTTATTGACCAGAAATTCAAATTATTTGCTGGCTGAAGGCCCCAATAGTAGTAACTCAAAACCAAAATATATTAAGAAAACACAATTATCAAAATTTCACCATTAAGAGACAACATCTAATTAAACATTCTTAAGAGAAGTTACATTTATGGCTGAAGGCCTTATTGACAAGAAATTCAAATTACTTGTCGGCTGAAGGCCCCAATAGTCATAACTCAAAGTTAAAAAATCATCTCAATCTGATCAAACCAAGAGAGAAGTGAACCTCAGACAGTGCTCCAAGGATTGGCATGTGAAAGTCGCTCAACTTCGCAACCGATGAGACAGGCAGCCAAGAGTTGTATTCACTTGACCAGATGGCAACTCAAACTAGTGACAGTTTAAACAAAGACCAACCCTCTTGCAAAATCTACCTAACGTCTGGTAACCAACACAACGATGGAATAACCCAAGCAAGGCGGAACTGGCGGACAGCACTGCGTATTTAGAACATCCAGAAGCAGAAGGAACCACTACGACCAAGATAGTCCAAAAGAAACAAATATCTGAACCACAGTCAAGGAGGCTGTCGAACTGCACGCCTTACCGGACAGCAGCGGCGAGGCGAGGAAAGGTACACTGCCGCGAAAATACGCTAACCTCCAGGGCAGGTAACTGAAGCGTTAGCGGCCACTAGGCAGAAAAATACCGCTGGTTGGACTTCATCACTAAACACTAGGAATTCAATGATTAATAATAAGAAGTGGAGGACAGCTAATTAATTTCGCCAACTCCAAACACTCCACTCGTTGCTCTTCATCTCAGCGACCCTGCGAGCAGCAATGCGAAACAAATAGCATGATCACAAAATAGTGGAGATTTCACTACTGGGTTAGTGTTCACTCAGCTCAAACGTCCTGCGTCCGGTGGACAACGAGGTTGTGGCCATCGCAAACTACAGCCCCTCGATCCAGCAGTGCCTGCATGCCGCCAGCGGTCGCGGCATGTGCTCGCGCTGACGGATCTCTCTGCTGCTCCGTCCCAACCAAACTACCCGACACACTCCGATCGGGAAAACACTAGACGACCTTCAAAAGATAGTACTAGGGTACTAGATATCGATAACCGCTTCTGCTTCCACTATCGGACATACAACGGTAGCAAACGTAGTAGCGCCAGTAAACACGAGAAGAAAACGAGACGCCACTTTACTCGGTGCCAACCTACCAATAGCACCAACCCGAGCCGCAACACGGCCCAAGTACAGTCACCTATTATCATGGAGGGGGAGAAAGTGTTTCCATGGAACGAAGCAGCAGTCAGCATTTAGACACTACATAGGTGATTCCATTCAGTTAGGACAACATCACTTCAACGACACAATGTCGCGAATTTTCGGATACAACCATTGAATCCGACGCCATCCCCGATATAGTGATTTTGCAGGTGCCCTTGTTTACGGGGTTGTAACAGGTAGTAACATACATTATGCGCAATGACATGGTTAGCTTTTGAAAGTTATCACGCGACTAGGTGGCTGATTTATCGATAACCGTTAATAATATGTATTTTAGTGGCAAATTGCGATTTTACTGTCATTATTAATGTAGGATAATTTCCTTCCTCCTCACTGAGCCACTCTGATCCTATCTGGTCTCGGGGCTGGAGGTGTTCGCCATTCACAATAAATCTCAGTAATGCAGGTGTCGGGAAAAAAAGTAGGTTCTAATATACATAATTACATGAGTCCTACCTGATATAATGGTTGGACTAGATTATTCGAGTACCGATAATACAAAATACAGTGCATTATACACTGACAGAAGAAATACCTAGTAACAAGAGGGGTTGTTCGACATAAGTGAAAGCTGGTAGTTCTACATACGAAAGTTGACGTCCATTCAGATTTCGTGCCAGTCGCTTAAGAGTGGCGCTAGTAGCGCCGCTATGATGCCGCAAATCAGGTTTGTCTTAAATACGTCGTTAACAGTTGTTTTAGTTACCTTTGGGACTAGGTGTAGTGAGTCAATTTTAGTCCAGAATATCTTAAAGACGATGAAGACTACATTATCAAGGACTCACTGAGTTTCACTAGGTCGTGTAGTAGAGTTACAAGAAGGTGGATGTTCCTTCCACGACGCTCCAGTAAGACTTGGCAGGAACGTAGCTGGCAGCGGTGGTCACGGAAGGGTACGGACGCAAGAGACCATGCTCCAGACTACCATACGGCACTGCTGAGATGAAAATCATGTAACTCCTCAATTGGCCTCACAAGGGCAGAGTGCACCCTGCTTGTCAACAGGGCTCAGCACACCCGGACGGACATCTATCCAAGCGCTAACCGAGCCCGAACTGCTTAACGTAGGTAATCTGACAGGAACCGGTGTTACCACTGCGGCAAGGCAGTTAGCAATTAAGTAAGTAGACAAGAGAATATTATTAAGCTACCGACGATGTACAAATAGCTACGAAATTTTACGGAGTATTAAAGAGATTTCGACTGTGCACCTACCTGACCAGTTGGCTACAGGACGTATTCAGAGCTCGTGTTCTGGAATGGTTGGTTTTACCATGCTCTCGATTTTCTTCTACATGTACATCTACATGGATACTCTGCAAATCACATTTAAGTGCCTGGCAGAGGGTTCATCGAACCTCCTTCACCATTCTCTATTATTCCAATCTCGTATAGTGTGTGGAAAGAATGAACACCTATATCTTTCCACACGAGCTCTGATTTCTCTTATTTCATTGTGGTGATCGTTCCTCCCTATGTAGGTCGGTGTCAACAAAATATTTTCACATTCAAAGGAGAACGTTGGTGACTGGAATTTCGTGAGAACGTGAGAAGGTTCTGTCGCAACGGAAAACGCCTTTCTTTTAATTATGTCCAGCCCAAATCCTGTATCATTTCTGTGACACTCTCTCCCATATTTCGCGAAAATACAAAACGTGCTGCCTTTCTTTGAACTTTTCGATGTACTCTGTCAGTCCTATGTGGTAAGGATCCCACACCACGCAGCAGTATTCTAAAAGAGGACAGACAAGCGTAGTGTAGGCAGTCTCCTTAGTTCTCTTCGTGACCTGCCAATGAAACGTAGTCTATGATTAGCCTTCCCCACAACATTTTCTATGAGTTCCTTCCAATTTACGTTGTTCGTAATTGTTATACCTAGGTATTTAGTTGAATTTACGGCTTTTAGGTTAGGCTGATTTATCGTGTAACCGAAGTTTAACGAGTTCTTTTAGCACTCATGTGGATGAGCTCACGCTTTTCGTTATTTAGGGTCAACTGCCACTTTTAGCACCATTCAGATATCTTATGTAAATCGTTTTGTAGTTTGTTTTGATCTTATGATGACTTTATTAGTCGATAAACGACAGCGTCATCTGCAAACAACCGAAGACAGCTGCTCAGATTGTTTCCCAAATTGTTTATATTGATAAGGAACAGCAAAGGGCCTATAACACTACCTTGGGGAACGCCAGAAATCACTTCTGTTTTACTCCATGACTTTCCGTCAATTACTACGAACAGTGACCTCTCTGACAGGAAATCACAAATCCAGTCACATAACTGCGACGATATTCCATAAGCACGCAATTTCACTAAGATCCGCTTGTGTGGTACTGAATCAAAAGCCTTCCGGAAATCCATAAATACGGAATCGATTTGAAATCCTTTGTCAATAGCGCTAAACACTTCATGTGAATAAAGAGCTAGTTGTGTTTCATAGAAACGATGTTTTCTAAACCCATGTTTACTGTGTGTCAACAGACCGTTTTCTTCGAGGTAATTCATAATGTTTGAACACAATGTATGTTACAAAATCCTGCTGCATATCGACGTTAACGATATGGGCCTGTAATTTAGTGGATTACTCGTACTACCTTTCTTGAATACTGGTGTGACCTGTGCAACTTTCCAGTCTTTGGGTACGGATCTTTCGTCGAGCGAACGGTCATATATGATCGTTAAGTATGGAGCTAATGCATCAGCATACTCCGAAAGGAACCTAATTGGTATACATTCTGGACCAGAAGACTTGCTTTTATTAAGTGATTTAAGTTGCTTCACTAATCCGATGATTTTTACTTCTACGTTACTCATGTTGGCAGCTGTTCTCGATTCGAATTCTGGAATACTTACTTCTTCTTTTGTGAAGGCATTTCGGAAGGCTGTATTTAGTAACAGCACTGTCTTCGATAGTATCTCCATTGATATCGCGCAGAGAAGGCATTGATTGTTTCTTGCCGCTAACATATTTCAAATACGATCAGAATCTCTTTGGATTTTCTGCCAGGTTTCGAGACAAAGTTTCATTGTGGAAACTGTTATAAGCATCTCGCATTGAAGTCCGCGCTAAATTTTGAGCTTCTGTAAAAGATCGCCAATCTTGGGGATTTTGCGCTTGTTTAAATTTGGCATGTTTGTTTCTTTTGTTTCTGCAGCAGTGTTCGAACCAGTTTTGTTTACCAAGGATGGTTCAGCTCCATCGTTTGTTAATTTATTTGGTATAAATCTCGCAATTGCTGCCGATAGTATTTCTTTGAATTCAAGTCACATCTGGTCTACAGTTGTATTATTTATTTGGAGTGAGTGGAGATTGTCTCTCAGGAAGGCGTCAAGTGAATTTTTATCTGATTTTTTTGAATAGGTACATTTTTCGCTCATTTTTCGAGGATTTGGGGATTACAATATTCAATCTCGCTACGACAGCCCTGTGTTCACTAATCCCTGAGTCGGTTTTGATGCTCGTTATTAATTCAGGATTATTTGTTGCTAAGAGGTCAAGTGTCTTTTCACAACCGTTTACTATTCGCGTGGGCTCATGAACTAACTGCTCGAAATAATTTTCAGAGAACGCGTTTAGCACAATTTCGGATGATATTTTATGCGTCCCTCCGGAATTGAACATGTATTTTCGCCAACATATCGAGGGTAAATTAAAGTCACCACCAACTGTTATCGTATGAGTAGGGTACGTGTTTGAAATCAAACTCAAGTTTTCTTTGAACCTTTCAGCAACTGTATCATCTGAACTGGGAGGTCGGTAAAAAGGATCCAATTATTATTTATTACGGTTGCCAACAATGACCTCTGTCCATACTGACTTACAGGAAGTATCTACTTCAATTTCGCGACAAGTTAAACTACTTAGACAGCAACAAAAACGCCACCACCAACCGTATTTAGCATTAACATTTTGAGATGAATCGCGTCAGACTATTTAATTGTAAGTCTTTTATGACGTTATCTAATAAATGCATGGTAATGTCATCCCGGGACTTTCAAACGTCGCCTTAGAAAATTTAAGAATTACTGTACTTGTAAACTTCTACGTTATTTGATACAAAGACAGCTGAGTAAAACTGAACGTACTCATACAGTTCTCTCTTTACTTATTCTGATCATCACTAAACTGACACACAGTATTTTTTTTTTAGCGCAACGCAATCTGACTTTCAATAATCCCTACAAAAGAATGGCCCTGACTAACAATAACCTATACCTTTCATGAATCACTTACCTCACAAAAATCTTCGTTACTCGAACTACTGCAACACAGCGAGCGCCAGTACTGCCAGATAAATAAAAGATTCTAACTACTGAAGACACTAACTACTGATAGGCATAGTTAGCAAATGAAAGATTTTGATAGAGAACAAACAATGTATTTACCTTAATTGCGTTCAAAAGTCATAATATTTATATGTATATAATTTTGTGACATCCAATTAAACATATTTCCTTTTTCTGACGGACACACGTTCAGATCGTCCGCTCAAAAGTCTGCCATCTCTTTCTCCACATCCACCACTGCTGGCGGCTCACCTCCAACTGCCCAACGCTATGCGCTGTTCACATCCAATTGCCCAACACTACAATAGCAAATATTCCAACAATGCCAACCAGCCACAGACTGCACACAGCACAGTCAGTGATTTTCATACAGAGCGCTACGTGGCGTTACCAACAGAAAAACCTAAACAGCCTACTTACAACTTATTTAAGCAAATTAGCTAGCTGCACCTGCACTTATAATCACAGATCGGCTGCTTGCATCTTCTAAAGAATCCACTGCACTACGAGAACTGCTTAAAGGTACAATATCGAGAGATTCACAGAAAACGGATATGGGAAGTTGAACACACTAATTCATTAAGATAATCCAGGAAAGGGTTAACTTAACTAATTGCAGTCTCGGGTGGGAAGACTTGGTATGGTACATTACCTACACCATTTTTTACGTTCTCGAGACTAAACTAAGAAAGTTTTGCGGAGGTTTGGTACCGCGGAGTGATCTTGCACATGACATCCTCTGTGTCGACAAGAACTACTTTGTCGACAAATCTGTGATAAAGAATAGGAGATGCAATTCAAAATCAAGTGCTTCGGAAGGAGAAGCAGGAAGTGGACAGCAAATTAATAGTGATTGAAATCTTTGGCTTGCGTGTATTATCGTCGAGTTAGGAAAGTGCGTGTCGCGGAGTGCAAGAAGTAAAATGTAATAAGTTCCTGTCACAGAAAGCTTACATAGCGTTCAAGACTTCCGAACATTTTGCGATTGAAGCAGATCAAACGATTAACAAGAAGACAACGCGAGGAAGAGGAAAGAAGGCGACGGCAGCAGACGTGACGAGGACAGCCAGATATCCAGAGAAAGCATCGCTGCGCGCTCGGAGCGCGCGGGAAGCATCACAGCAACAACGGAGGGGTGTGCTGGGAGCGCACACGCAGAGGTGCACAGATCGACACGGGGCACGCTCTTCAAGCAGGTGCGTCGTCTTGTGAACACAGAAAATTACATAAAATAAGCTGAGGTTCACCTTAGGTAATAGTCTATAACTCATTAGGCACTGTCGTGTAGTTTTCTTTGAGTTCAACTAAAATGACGACAGACAAGACGAATAGTTTAGATAAAATGGAGGAGCAAAAAACAGCTCAATTGAATGTGGGCGCAGCAGATAATGTAACAGGTGCAAATACTCAGATAGTTACTAGTGAGGATGTAAAAGCAACAAAATGGCCAGGTGCGCGTAGGGCTCGCTTACTGGGCATTCCGTACAAATTTACTTCTATACGTATAGTCAGTTCGTTCATTTCGGGAATCGATAACCTCGACGATTTTTGCCTCTTATCGACATTGATACTGGCAAAATATCGGTCCCAGGGGTTCCAAGGTTTTCGAAAACGTTTTAATTTGAAGGCACTAGAAGAAGCCAAACAAAAACCAACTTGTTTCTTCCGCTACGTAGATGACACGTTCGTTGTTTGGCCACATGGACGGGACAGGTTAAATGAATTTCTCGAACACCTCAACTCGCCGCACCCCAACATACAGTTCAAGCTGGAGATGGAGTAGGATAGTGCCTTACTGTTTCTTGACGTCCTGGCGAAACGGAAACCTGACAGCAAGCTTGGACACAGTGTATACAGAAAACCTACACACACCGATTTGTACCTAAATGCCTTCAGTTGCCACCACAACTCCCAGCGTGAAGGCGTCCAGCGCACACTTGTTCACAGGGCACGGTCGATCTGCGATCAGGGGAGCCTTCCAGCAGAACTGCAGCACCTCGAGACAACATTTCGGAAAAATGGGTACAACCAGAAGCAAAAATGACGCACTCAGACAGACTGCGCCAAGACAACAAGAAGAAGAAACAGAAGAACACAAGTCATTGGCGTGCATTCCGTTGTCGGAAACACCTCAAGGAAAATCGGTAGAATCCTGGGGAAACACAATGTGGAATGTGTATTCCGACCTCCTGCAAAAACCTTGACTCTACTGGGTTCAGTGAAAGATGACCTAGGCCTTCGAAAACCAGGCGCTTATCAAATTCCCTGTCAGTGCGGAAAATCATACATTGGTCAGACGGTCCGCACTGTAAAAGAGAGTTGCCGCGAACACAAGCGCCATACCGAACTACTCCAGGCCACTACATCAGCCGTGGCTGACCACTGTATAAAGATTGGCCATACTATGGACTATGAAAAAACAAAAATACTCTGTCAATCCTCCTACTTCTGGGACTGCGTTACTAAAGAGGCCATCGAAATCCGACTACAGGACGATCTAATTAATAAAGACATCGACCTTCAACTTAGTCAGGCTTGGAACCCTGCACTCAGCCTGGAGAGAAAGATGCGGTCCCAAAGATCGATGACCGCCTCCGACGGCGGCAGCAGGGAGACTGAAGACCTCAGTTCAGATCCAGGCGCCGCTTCCCCCACCACCACCAGAAGACGCCGCGCCGGTCGCACCAAAGACACCAGGAGAGGAACGGTGGAGGGGGTAACGGCTAGTATATATAGGGCGCCGAGAGGAACAGCACAGCATTCATCAGGAACCACCTGAAGATGGCAGCGTGTACCACTGCCGAAATATTGTGGAGAAATTACGACGCTACCCGGTCGGATACCCGAGAACTGTTCAAATTGGAAATACACCGAGAAAACTTCAGATCGCATAAAGTTTATTATTCCGCCAAGGGCTCATAAACCTTAGTATATCACATACGTTTCAACTTGATACGTCTATCTGTTCCTGAGAAAAAGGGGTCTGAACAGATGGACGGACAGACAAGTATCATAACAAACGACAATTCTTTTTTCTTTTGACATAATTACAAATTAATTCTTTTTTCTTTTGATATAATTAAAAATTAACTATTTTCGAATTTTTCCTTGAATGTACAGTGAAACCTTGCTTCTTGCAAACTTTCTTGATTCTAGGTCAACGAGATATACCCTGCAGGTTTTGAGGAATGAGTTTGCTAGTATAAAAAAGAGTGACGTAAATGGCCGTATCTTTTGACTGTTCTAACTTAGAAGCTTCACTTTTTTACAGCCCCAGGGGGATAGTAGACCTTAATATGTGACATAAATTTCCAGTTAATACCTTGACCCGTTCCTGAGTGAAGGGAGTTTCGAACATTTGGACAGAGAGACAAGCAGACAGACGCACAACAAAGTGACCCTAAGGCGTTACGTTTTTATCAATTGCGGTGCGGAACTCTAAAAACGTAATTAAGAAAAGTAAAAATGCCGGATTCAATATACAGGAAACGTTACTAGCTATGATGGTTGAATTAGAAGAAAATAACAGCAAAGTAGACGACTCTGCTAGGGATATCTTGCAGAAAGTGAACAACAAAATATATGCGACTGATAACAAAATTTTAGAAAATAATAATAAAAAGAAAAATCTTCTAGGGATACTACCGAAAAGTTTGAATAACCAAAGCCACAAAAAGACCATGAAAATTCTTAATAATGCTGTGAGGAGTAGGTGGGAAAGTAGGATGAATACAAGTGAAGCCCTTCAGTTGGAATTGAGTATAAATCTCAATGAAAATGATAAAAGTATTAACACTTTGCAAGTTACTGTCAGTAATGAAACTGAAGAATTAACGTAACAGTCCCTCATGTAATCTGTAAGTTGGTAAAGTTGAAATTTGTGGTAAGTTCCTAAGGGACCAAACTGCTAAGGTCATCGGTCCCTAGGCTTACACACTACGTAATCGAACTTAAATTAACTTATGCTAAGGACAACACACACACCCATGCCCGAGGGAGGACTCGGACCTCCGGCGGGGGAAGCCACGCGAACCGTGGCACGGCCCCCTAGACCGCACTGCTACCCCGCGCGGCAGTAAGTTAGTCCCAGATGAACTGAGTCAGTCAATACTAGGTGTTAAAGGACAGTGTGATGTATAATTGAATATAAAAAATCACAAATGACCAGATCCAATCCGCATTATGTATTAAAGTGGAGTCTGTTAAATAAAGCAAGGAGATAGTTGCAGAGGTACTTCGTATTCAGCGTAAGCAAAAAATTAACTGTTTTCAAGGTGAGAGAGGGAAGCGAAAAAATGACAGAAATCAAAACAGCAACAAGGTAAACCACATTCCCACAAACGAGAATGAAATATACGATATTACTTTCCCCAGAAGAGGGATATGGGGGAAACGAAAGCATTGACATTTTCATGGCCGTAGACAAAATAATAATTTTGACAAAGAATACACTCACGAGAATTTACATTCTACGGATAAGAGGCTGGTTACGACAGAGAAGAGGATAATGGGAGTTCAGATTTTCCCTGCAGTATACAGTAAATGATAATGTCAAAGAAAAGGAATAAGAGGAAATAAATTAGGAATAAGAATAAAGAAAATTATAAATTTAGTGTGAGGGTTGCAATTGGTGGGAGCAGTCATTCTAAAAGGACGATCTCATCAGCTAATACGAGCAAAAGAGAGAATATCAGTTTTATTAGTGCGGAGTTTTAAGGATGTAGATGCTGTTCAAATGAAGAAATAAGTGTTAGTACAAATAAGGAATAAAGAAAAAGTAGTGAGAATTATTGACATGGTTGTACCATATAGATGTATCAGTTTCATCATCGGAAAGAATCTGTGGGCACACCATGCTGACGTAGATTTTCAGAACAGTATGACCGTAAATTTCAAATTACGAAGAATAAGATGAAGTTTACAAATATTAATAGAACTTGCTGATATGCACTAAATTGGTACTACATGATGTTAACAATGGCAATGACTGTAGCAATCGTTAATGTAAAGGAGCATTTCATTGCAGCAGGATCTTTTCACCAAATTTCAGTCAACAACTGTGTCCTCTGAAAGGGAAAATTTTTGTTGCCGACCGTCCTACATACGGAGAAATTATCATTACAATGGAATAATAAATCGCAGAGACCGCAGAGAGAGATTCAATTCATCATACTCCAGTGCACTGTTCGAGAGTGGAACTGTAGAGAAATAGTTGAAGACAATTCGATGACTCCTCTGCCAGACACCCACACGGTGACAATAGTGAACCATATGAAATAAAATCGTCATGAATTCTCAACGGTTTGCGTTAGAACATTCAAACTCCACGGTTGGCCGCGGGGCATGATGGGAGTTAGTACGTGGATATGGTTCGCTTTAGCGACGAAGCCCACTTTCATTTGAATGGATTCGTCAATATGCAATATTGGCGCTCTTGGAGGACTGCGAATCCGTATTTCGCCAGCGAGAAGTCTCTTCGCCTTCAACGGATGACTATGAGGTCTGCAGTGTCCAGTCGCGGAATAATCGGTTCGATGACTACCGCACGGTACGTGAATGTTTTGGAAGATGATTTCATCTCCGTTATCCAAAGTTACCTGATTTCGACAAGATGTGGTTCGTGCAAGACGGAGTTCAATCCATCGAAGCAGAAGAGTGTTTGATGTCCTGGAGGAGCACTTTCGGGACTGCATTCTGGCTCTGGGATACGCAGAGGCTACTGGCATGGGCCTCGATTGGCCGCCTGTTCTCCGTATCTGAACACATGCCACTCCTTTTTGTGGGGCTATATTAAAGCCAAGGTGTATAACAATAACTCCAAAACCATTGCTGAGCTGAAAACAAGCATTCGGGAGGTCTTCGACAGCATCTATGTTCCGACACGTCACTGGGTCATGAAGAATTTCGCTATTTGTCTGCGCCACATCATCGCCAATGATGTCAGGCATATCGAACTTGCCACAATCTAAATACGAATATCTATAGTGACGTTTACATGTTGAATAAAGCATGTGAATACCGTAATTTTTATAACTAATTTAAGTTTTTTTATATAGTTCAATAATTGTCACCCTGTTATTGTGAATTGCAGAGTAATCATGTAGTTGTAGATGTAGATCCAAATTCCACAAGCAGTGTACCGAGATTACTACAATCGCCTCTGATGTTCTTCTTATCACTCATATTACGCTACCGGTACTGCACGGTTTGAGTGCCATGTTATACAGCAAATCACTCACACCCATCCAAATACTTTGCGACGAAAAGAAACCAAGCTATTTAACTATAGCCTTGTTCCCTATGTTACATCACACTCTATGAGAAACACATACAGTTCAGAGCCACTCTGTAATCACTCAGTGTAAGAACTTCCAGTAACATCAGTATTTTGCTGTACTGTAAGACGTAAGTTCCAAGGTCTGTTCTCAGTACTCCGGAGACTTTAAATATCTCTGCTGACCAATTCAGTTGGTAAGAGTTCTCTGAAAGACGTACTAAGTCACCTACATTTAATTCCTGTCTGCATGGATCTACCATTTTAATATTACTGTACATGTAGTCTCATTATAATGAACATAAATTTGTTTCATTTTTTATAGTGTGATGTATAGTATCGTTATATTGCCCAATTACATGTGGGAGAATATCTGCTGTGATGCGTTGTCACAAATGAAATGGGTTCTGAATAGATGATAATTTACATTATTATCCCATGTGAAAAATGAGAATTGTAACATATTACAGTCGAAATGAACACTTATTTTTGTTATGCGACTTCTCCTTTGCTCTGTTTTTGGTCAGAGCGTAGGTACTTTTATATACATTGAGAGAATCAGTTCAACACTTGTGATGAAATTGACTGTTGGAACTGTTTCCCATACCACTGTTCAAAGACAAAGTTCACAAACATATGCAAGGACTTGCATATTAACCTGAAGGGTGTAATGGGTTGTCTCTAACTACGTTGTCGCTAGATACTTGCTGTGCATTAGGCACTGACTGGAATATGGCCTGGCATAGAACTGCCTTCGTCTCCATGTAGTGGTCTGTTTCAAGACAGGTCACTGACGGTGGCGTGGAGAACATCTCCAGGCATCTCTTGCTGCATCTATCTCATTGGTGTGGCGAGCGATGTGGCTTCTTTGTGGTGTCCATAGCAAGCACTAGCACTTCGCCTATCGACTACATCAGAATATCTAACCATTTGTAAAATCCACAAATATTCAAATGTGTCTGCATATGGTTTTTTTATCATTCTATTCGAACGTTTCATGATAGCTGCTTTCTGGTGGAAGAGTGATGAGTAATGGTGTATTCCATACCGCTCCTTTAAAATTTTGAAATACCTATTTAAAACGCACCTGCATGATCGGTCTGGAGATTTTCTAGGAAATGGATCATCACCATCTGCAGCAGTTGTTCAAACATCCATGTAACCCCCTTCCCCATTTCTGTTTTTCCCAGTAAAGCTCAAGCATATATGAAATACATATTAATAACAATTAAAATATAATTTCTCATTAATATTGCTTATACCTTCAATATCTGCTTGCCACAAGTCGTCCAGACCTTGTATTACAACACATCTATCCAGGAATGTCAGTTTGTAGAGTTCTCGATCTACTGTATCCAAAATTATTTGATGATGCGTCATTATTAATCTCAGAAATCACTGATGCATTTTCATTTGTATTATCTGCGTTTCCTGCAATGGCCATTAAGGTGAACAGACTTAACTGTTCTGCTAATTCACTTGTGTCATCATAACAGATATGTACTAAAGAGACTGATGGATCATTATTTTGTGCTATATGTCCGTATCTGTGTTAGTGCCACGTCTAGCATATAACGCTGATTTAATAACGTTTTTGTTTTTGACATTGCTTGCGATTTTTGGTTCTCCATTGGCTTTTTTATGCAGAGCAGTCAAATGTAATATTTTACCATAGATTTCTAGATCTTTCTGTAAATCAGATGTTCTTACATATTCTCTACCACCAAACTATAATATATACTTGGTTAAAATTTTAGGTTGTGCATCCAGTGTACGTAGTTTACTTCTGCTGACTCCCTATATTTTATCTATTTTAATATCACTGTGATAATTAATTAAATTGTCAATATCGACAGAATTCTTCTGAGCTTGTGACCGCATTGTCAATATATAAAACTGTCCAACATTTTGGCCACGATTGCAAGTGGTCTTCCTCTGGGCTGTTCAGAGACAATTTTATCTATTGGCAGTGTGGTCAACAGTTCAGAAGAATTTTATTAATAGTGATAATGGCCTACACTCACATTTACATTGGCAGTTGCATCTTTTTTTCACTTTTGAGAGTCATTCAAGAGATTCAGTAGTGATTTAAAAGTCTCTCTAAACGATTGATCTCGTTCATCATGCCCTAATTTTAGGAATCATTATTTCTGTTCAATGGCCTTACGTGCCTTGATGTCTTTTCATTTTGTAGACATTTTGCTGCCAACTAAACTGGCTTCGAAACTGCATGCACCTTATAACTATACACTCACTGATAAAAAGTGAAACTGAGTTATATTTTCTTTTTTTTAACTGTTCCACCTGAGATTCATGTCGATTCATTCTTTTATCCAACTGACAGATATGTAGATTAACATCAAATTTATCTATCGCTTGCGCCTTGTCCCGCAAATTCGGCAGGATTGTGGTCGATACAATCGGATTTGGCATGGTTGGTGGCCGGATGCCCTCCATTCCGACATCCCGTAACCCCCCCCCCCCCCCTCCCCCGGAGACAGAATCAGTGTACTCCAACTGTCTGGCTCTAGTGTAAATCATGAAATAGTGCGAACATGTTTCAAATGTCTGCGAGTCGTGTAACCGAGGTGGAACGTGGGGACCAGCCCAGTATTCACCTAAGGGGATGTGAAAAACCGCCCTAAACCACATCCAGGCTGGCCAGCACACCGGCCCTCGTCGTTAATCCGCGTAGGTTAAAATCAAAATATTTCTCATATTCGTAACATTTGTAGGAGTTTTTTTTTCGTATCTTCTAACATTTGTTCTGTTACCACAGCCCTTGCTGCTAATATATTGAATACCTTCCCCATTCTCAAGTCTTGTGGTTAGCAGCTAACCAGGCTTCTCATAATGCATATCAATCTGCTGACTTGTCATCACAAACTTCCTCTCAACCACTCTAGTCAAGGTTTCCTTGATATTTTCGGTTTTCATTGTAAAAGTTTTAACATTTTAAATGATTTTCCAGTTTCCCCACTATGATGTTTAAGATTCTTGTTTATTGTTTCATATTTTGCGTCCTAATATGGACAAATGTTTGTTTATGTATCCTTGTCCTCTCAAGGTGCATGCTTGACATGCATGCAACTATCTCCTTAGTGTAATGTATACTAATGTACTTACCTCATTCTATATTGCATATATATTAAGTTAAAAGAAACTCCTGGAAGTTTCATCTATATCGTCCATTATTCTATTTTCTTGTTTCGGTAATAACCAGAGCCCCTACTATGTGTGATTTCAAAATCTTCACATATAAACTGAGTAAACTGATTGAAAGTCATGCCAATTCCTACACGCATTTGGTAAATGTGTTTCAAATTCATATTTTCTTGTTTGAAAGCAATAATATAGTTTTCATCATCCCTTACCAACTGCTTCAGGATCTTGGATTATAAGTGACTCAAATAAAAGATGTCAACCCCGACATGATGAACAAAACAGGAATATTTCCATATTTGATTACAGTTTTCCACTGCAACATCATCCGATGTAAATATTTTCTACAGTGTCAGAACATCACTGCTTTCATTGAATTTAGTGTATGTTACATTTAAAAACGTAATGTATGCGAGTATGCCAACGACATGATCAATCATGCTCTAGACAAACATCAAACCTGGCAGCCATATATACAAAGTTTCTATGAGAAAATACAGACAAATATGATGGAGTTAGCATGCCAAATACTACAGCAATCAGAAGAAATCGTCGCCATGCAAACTGAAACGTCCCCTTTGAACAATTATACACGACTGTGCTTAAACTGACACACAATATTTTTAGCGCAACGCAATCTGACTTTCAAAATTCCCTACAAAAGAATGGGCCCTGACTAACATTAAACTATACCTTCCAGAAATCACTTACCTCACAAAAATCTTCATTACTCGAACTACTGCAATACAGCGAGCGCCACTACTGCCAGCTAAATAAAAGATTCAAACTACTGAAGGCACTAACTACTAATAGGCATAGATAGCAAATGAAAGATTTTAATGGAGAACAAACACTGTATTTACCTTAATAGTCATAATATATATAGCAGTTCATGACAAATTACAAAACTCCGCCATCTCTCTCCCCACATCCACCACTGCTGGCGACTCACCTCCAACTGCGCAACGCTACGCGCTGTTCACATCCAGCTGCCGCTGCCCAACACTACAATGGCGAGTATTACAACAATGCAAAGCAGCCACAGACTGCACACAGCACAGCCAGTGATTTTCATACAGAGGTGGCGTTGCCAATAAGAAAACCTAAACAGCCTACTTACAAAACCTGCAAATATGTATGAACCAGTCATTCCAGATGTAGGCACAGAGCTACATTCTTATTTAAACAAGTACATATCTCCACAGTCTGTAACAGTTTATAAATAAACAAGAGTACTACTTGTTTTCTTGTTTCTCTATAAATCCACTTCTTTGCTAATGTTAGTGCACAGTAGTCACCGCCGCCGAGTGGGCGAAACATCCTCATCTTAACGACTTCATAGTAGCATACTTGCCCTGCGGTACTACTTAAGACCAGCAGATAAAAAAAACGGTAGGAGGATGTAACACTCCTTCCCAATAACATACAAACAATAATTCTTGGCCTATACAACTCCAGCAAGATGAATATTATCATGTCGTTGCTAACACATGCAGATGGAATCCAATTCCAACATGTACATGTATTTTCGAAGACATTATTTAAGACCATGTACCAGCTTCTTTAGAGATATTACATATCTGTTCTTCGGAAGACCCATGAGGAGATCATGTGATCGCCTAATATCACTGAGCACTTCCAGGTAACAAGGAAGCAACTTTCATCGAAGGCTCACACAGACAAATTCATTCCTTCATGGATAATATGACTTCCATGTCCCTTTACCCAAGATTTTCGAAAGCACTGTGTAGAACCTGGGATCCAAAATCATTTCCACAGTGGTACATTTGCTGTCCCTACTGCCTAAACTACGTATTGAATTAAAGAGCATTAGCCTCACTTTGAATGGGTTTGCCTCACTTGCACGAAAAAGAAAGAGAGTGCATTACACATACACATATTTGTGGCTACATTCTTCTACTGTCATCATCGTTGTCACTAATATTTACATGATGCCTGTATTGTTGTTGCTATACATTTTGACATGTTCACCCCTTGGATTTTCTTATGCAATTACTAAAACTCCTTTTTCAACTACTGGTAATGGGTAACACTGCCTACAGTGCCTGCAACAGTAGAACAAAAAAAAGAGTAGTTATACGGAATTCATTTCTGCTTTGAAATACAAAAGGAAAACTACCCTGTTCTCTGCAGTCAGTACGTTGCTATTGCCTGTGCCATCACACATACTGTTGACTCTGAATAAAGCTACAAAACTTGAAGCTAAATCTGATACATGCACAGCGATGAAAGATTTTGATAGAGAACAAACAATGTATTTACCTTAATAGTTTTCAAAAGTCATAATATATATATCAGTTCATGACATCTAGTCTTACAAATTTACTGTGATCGACACACGTCCAGATCATCCGCTCTCAAAACTCCGCCATCTCTCCCCCCACATCCACCACTGCTGGCGGCTCACCTCCAACTGCGCAACACCACGTGCTGTTCACATCCAACTGCCGAACACTACAATAGCGAATATTACAACAATGCCAATCAGCCACAGACTGCACACAGCACAGCCAGCGATTTTCATACAGAGCGCTACGTGGCGTTACCAATATAAAAACCAAAATAGCCTACTTACAAACGATCTGCACCAAACTTGTCCATGAGTTCCTCAGGACAAAGCAAAGGACGAGAGTGAATCGCAGTCTGTGCATTTATCGTTACCTTGAAATCTGCACATAAGCTTAATCTGCCTGAAGGTTTCTTTATTACCACCAAAGGCGAAGCCCACTGACTGGCTGTTACACGGAAAATCACGACATGATTTGCGCTGCGTCTTTCATAGTAATGGCGGCGAAAAATTGTTAGCTTTGTCCAGACAATCTTGAAAAAGTTCCGAAACTCATCACACAGTTCAGCTACCTTGTCCGTAGACACAGAGGAGTTGACAGGGAGAACATTGTCTTGATTCATTGTAACGTAAACACAAAACTGTGACTGACACTATCTTGGTAATGAGAAGAAAAGTGCCAGTCAGACAGTAATCACATGGAACAGGAATTCATGTCCACTGCAACCAGAGAGAGTTGCCTGCGACTTATGTAGGTTGGGCTTGCCGAATAGTTCGTAAGTTCTCCTGTTCAACAAAGTCACTGACACTCCAGTGTTTGGAGAGTGACAAACAACTTATTCGCGTGACGCTGAATGGAAGAAGTGTGTGACTTCTTCGCTGTTACACTTGACTTGCACTTTGTAACAACAGAATCACTACTTAGCTTGGAAAAAATTGCATTGACGTTCATCGACTAAGACTTGGAAGAACGTGCAAAGTGCGTGCCACACTTCAGTTTCTGCAGAAAATTCGCACGTTACGTCGCTTGCCAGAATGATAGCACTTAACGTCACGACAGGGTATGTCTGCCACTTGTGAGGCACGAAACGCTGAGGCTTGATTTAACGTCAGTAGCCGACTGTCTAACACATGGTTTCTATTTACGTCACTGCCCTGACTGAGAATTTGGGTGCCGCAATGCTCGAACTGCAGGCACAATCTGTTTGCCGTTACTCCGCATGGCTCAAATAGGAGCGGAATCAAAGTCAATCACTGGACTGTCATACGAATCCTGACGCTCCACCAATTCCAAATCGACGCGCAAATCGACGAAGTGGCGTCACCTCAAAAGACTTGCATCAGGCGAACAGGTCTGCCAGCCGGGGGTCCCTCGCCTCACGACATTTCATTTCACCAGTTCCAATACCGGTAGCAAACTAGAACCAGGACACTTAAGAATCTGTTCGTGTATGCGAGGATGTGACATATTTCGAGTAATGACCTCCCTGATCATGGCGTCACTATAATAACGCCCACACTTAAATTTGCAATGGCGTGTGAGGTCCTGTGAGTCAACTATCGACTGCTTAAGAGTCTGATTAAGGTGCCTACATAAACGAAAGAATTCGTACTGCGCAGCTGCTGCATTAGACTAATCTGTTAACCAAAGTACAGTCATGGAAATAAGTATTCATACAGTAGATGGAGACAAACTACGGTGGTGTGTTGGGATAGTAAATCACCCACAGCGCCGATACGAATAAGTACGAGATGTAGCGTCAGATAACCATGATAATGAAGCTTCCCGTATGCCGTGAATCTATTCTGGGAAAATAAAATATGTTACACTCCGCACGGTCTACGACAGGGCAAAATGTATTCATACAGCGCACTACTTCCAACCAAACAAACGGCTGACGCAGCCCTGGAGAGCATGCCACACTTGTGTAGTCGTGTGGCGGCCGTGAAGCAACAGCACGTTGGACGTGGATACCGTGGAACAGCAGAATGGGCCGCAAGGGGAAGGAAACGACCATTGAGGAACGAAACATCGTTGTCGCCCAATATCTTCAATACAAGTCGTATGCCGAAATGGCGAACATCATAGGACGAACCCGACCGACTGTGCAATCTATCATTAAACGGTATAAGGACAGACATGTAGTAATAAACAGTGAACGACGCGGTCGTCCACAGAAGCTTGCAATAAGACAGACCAGAATACTACTAAGAAGCATCAAGAAAAACCCGAAACCGACAGCGTCGGCACTAACTACGTATGTACATGACCACTTCCGAAAGGACATCACTCCAAGGGCAGTTCGCACCATTCTCAATCGTTCGGGCTACAGAGCCAGGGTCCCGAGACGAAAGCCCTACATCATCAAAAAGAACAGGAAGTGCCGGATGGAATTCGCGAAACAGCATGTATCCAAGACAGCAGACTTCTGGGATACTGTATTGTTTCGTGATGAAAGCAAATTTAATATCGTGCACGATGATGGTTCAAAAATGGTTCAAATGGCTCTGAGCACTATGGGTCATCAGTCCCCTAGAACTTACAACTACTTAAACCTAACTAACCTAAGGTCGTCACACAACACCCTGTCATCACGAGGCAGAGAAAATCCCTGACCCCGCCGGGAATCGAACCCGGGAACCCGGGCGCGGGAAGCGAGAACGCTACCGCACGACCAGATGATGGTAGGATTTTGGTCTGGAGAAGACTGAATACAGACGTCGACCGAAACAACATTCAACCCACGGTGAAGCACGGAGGTGGTGGAGTGATGGTATGGGGCTGCATGTCAGCCTCCGGTGTCGGAAAAATTAGTGTTTGTGGAAGGTACCATGGACAGATTTGTGCATGTGAACATTCTCAAACAGAACTTACAACAGAGTGTTGACGCCTTGGGTCTTCCTAGAAATTATTACTTCCAACAGGACAATGATCCAAAACATACGGCGCAAATTGTTCGGCTGTGGTTGCTCTGCAACACTCCACACACTCTTAAAACACCAACTCAGAGTCCGGACCTGAATCCCATCGAACGCTTGTGGAGTGAGCTGGAAACACGAGTGAGAAAACACGACATCCGTAGTAAGGCCTCTTTGAAAGAGGCTCTCCTTCGAGAATGGGAAGGTATCACGTCGGAAACTACAAGAAAATTGGTCCATTCCATGCCACGGAGGATGCGAGAAGTTATACATCGGAAGGGTATGCATACGAAGTATTAAACATCTTATGGCTTCGTTAGAGGTGTCATTTTCTGTTGATGTATGAATACTTAATTCTCAGCGCAGTAGAGAACTTGGCAGACGTTTTTGTATTTTGTTTTGTAAAGGCTTGTTCATTCTCGTTCTATATACCAGCATAGCTGCATTGGCGACTGGCCAATGTGTATAGTGCATATCCAATTAGTGTTTTTGGTTTCATATTGTCAATAAAGGCAGTTTACTTTCGCAAGCTCTAGTGTATGAATACTTATTTCCATTACTGTATTTGTCTAGCGCAGCAATTAATTCTTTATAAAGAACACTTTCAGGGTGAATGGTGGGGAAAAGTTAGTAGGCGAACCTGTACACTGCTATACCTACAGTTGCAAGGAAATGAGGTTGCCTGTTCTTACGTTAAATATGACTCACCGTGAAATGTGCGTTGAACTGTGCTCAGTACTCGAACCATTCCTCGTGTGTGGAGTCAAATGCACGGAATGGTATGGCGGAAACAGGCGCTGCGGGCTGTGGCTATGCTGAGGGAGTCGAGGATGGCAGTTGCGTGTCAGCTTGCGCAGGAAGCAGCCTTGTGTTCGTGTTCATGAGATGGTGTACCTGCTGGGCCTGAAACTGAACAATTTGTGTTGCTGGCAGCTTTTGCGGAAGACTAGCCATGATCAATACACACACTGATACAAAACAAGAAACAGTACACGCAAGCATGTATGCTAACCTCTAACATACACAAATAAAAACGGCGAATTGCAGACCACGTTCTGAAACACAAAAGCACAGTAAGGCAAGCTGGCTGAAAACGACGGATCTGCAAACAAAAATACACAAGTATTACAATTCTTCTTGTCATTACACATTTTTTAGTTTAATCATTCTAGCAGCATTTTTTACTTCCCTCACTCTCTTTCTCATCCCGCCTCCCCCCCCCCACCCAACCCCCACCCCCTCCAAACACCCTCCCTGCCCCCTATCCTGCCCTCTGGCGACGCCCATGAGCTTTACAAACACACCTCTTGTCTAACCGGTTACCAATGGGTATTAATTTTCGAGCAGGCGATGTTGATAAAACCACGGGCTCATGATGCAACAACGAAAGCAGTCACGCAACTGGCTCAGGTATTCCTTGAACTTCGGACGACTAACAGCGGCGATGGACTGTCAACGCACACGCAGTTGCCGGCAGTTCGCTGTGTCCTGCGGTTTCTTCGATCTCAGTAAAGGTAAGATTAACGTTAATTTCGATATTGCATATAATTAAATACGTACTCAGAAACGCACGACAAAGGCTACCTACTCGTCTCTGTACGACATCCAGAAAGTTGGTATAAGGTATGAGATTCATAACTAGCAGACGTACACTCCTGGAAATTGAAATAAGAACACCGTGAATTCATTGTCCCAGGAAGGGGAAACTTTATTGACACATTCCTGGGGTCAGATACATCACATGATCACACTGACAGAACCACAGGCACATAGACACAGGCAACAGAGCATGCACAATGTCGGCACTAGTACAGTGTATATCCACCTTTCGCAGCAATGCAGGCTGCTATTCTCCCATGGAGACGATCGTAGAGATGCTGGATGTAGTCCTGTGGAACGGCTTGCCATGCCATTTCCACCTGGTGCCTCAGTTGGACCAGCGTTCGTGCTGGACGTGCAGACCGCGTGAGACGACGCTTCATCCAGTCCCAAACATGCTCAATGGGGGACAGATCCGGAGATCTTGCTGGCCAGGGTAGTTGACCTACACCTTCTAGAGCACGTTGGGTGGCACGGGATACATGCGGACGTGCATTGTCCTGTTGGAACAGCAAGTTCCCTTGCCGGTCTAGGAATGGTAGAACGATGAGTTCGATGACGGTTTGGATGTACCGTGCACTATTCAGTGTCCCCTCGAGGATCACCAGTGGTGTACGGCCAGTGTAGGAGATCGCTCCCCACACCACGATGCCGGGTGTTGGCCCTGTGTGCCTCGGTCGTATGCAGTCCTGATTGTGGCGCTCACCTGCACGGCGCCAAACACGCATACGACCATCATTGGCACCAAGGCAGAAGCGACTCTCATCGCTGAAGACGACACGTCTCCATTCGTCCCTCCATTCACGCCTGTCGCGACACCACTGGAGGCGGGCTGAACGATGTTGGGGCGTGAGCGGAAGACGGCCTAATGGTGTGCGGGACCGTAGCCCAGCTTCATGGAGACGGTTGCGAATGGTCCTCGCCGATATCCCAGGAGCAACAGTGTCCCTAATTTGCTGGGAAGTGGCGGTGCGGTCCCCTACGGCACTGCGTGGGATCCTACGGTCTTGGCGTGCATCCGTGCGTCGCTGCGGTCCGGTCCCAGGTCGACGGGCACGTGCACCTTCCGCCGACCACTGGCGACAACATCGATGTACTGTGGAGACCTCACGCCCCACGTGTTGAGCAATTCGGTGGTACGTCCACCCGGCCTCCCGCATGCCCACTATACGCGCTCGCTCAAAGTCCGTCAACTGCACATACGGTTCACGTCCACGCTGTCGCGGCATGCTACCAGTGTTAAAGACTGCGATGGAGCTCCGTATGCCACGGCAAAATGGCTGACACTGACGGCGGCGGTGCACAAATGCTGCGCAGCTAGCGCCATTTGACGGCCAACACCGCGGTTCCTGGTGTGTCCGCTGTGCCGTGCGTGTGATCATTGCTTGTACAGCCCTCTCGCAGTGTCCGGAGCAAGTATGGTGAGTCTGACACACCGGTGTCAATGTGTTCTTTTTTCCATTTCCAGGAGTGTAGAATTAAAATCTTTTTCGGTCCTCGCGTGGTTTACCTAAATAGCATGTTGAAAATACGGTTATGATTCGTTACACAAGAGCGAAATCGGTTACCTTTACTTTTCTTGACGATGCACAGTGAGTCAACTCGCTTCAGAACTAGACATTAAGGGGTCCACACCGTGGTTCAGCGCGAAAAAAATCGATTTTCCGTTTTCATCATATTTCGATAGATTAAGGTTTTATTTAAATACTTTGAAAAGGATTTTGCTGAAAAAAGTTTTTTTTGAGCCTTTAAAGAGCATTTTCCAACCACGTGTGTTTATGTGCCACGCCTACTTTTCTGTCACCCACTTTTCTCCCAGTACCTACTGCTACCTGCATCCTTCTGAATCTGCTTAGTGTATTCGTCTCTTGGTCTCCCTCTACGATTTTTACCCTCCACGCTGCCCTCCAATGCTAAATTTGTGATCCCTTGATGCCTCAAAACATGTCCTACCAACCGATCCCTTCTTCTAGTCAAGTTGTGCCACAAACTTCTCTTCTCACCAATCCTATTCAATACCTCCTCATTAGTTACGTGATCTACCCACCTTATATTCAGCATTCTTCTGTAGCACCACATTTCGAAAGCTTCTATTCTCTTCTTGTCCAAACTAGTTATCGTCCACGTTTCACTTCCATACATGGCTACACTCCATACAAATACTTTCAGAAACGACTTCCTGACACTTAAATCTATACTCGATGTTAACAAATTTCTCTTCTTCAGAAACAATTTCCTTGCCATTGCCAGTCTACATTTCATATCCTCTCTACTTCGACCATCATCAGTTATTTTACTCCCTAAATAGCAAAACTCCTTTACTACTTTAAGTGTCTCATTTCCTAATCTAATTCCCTCAGCATCACCCGATTTAATTTGACTACATTCCATTATCCTCGTTTTGCTTTTGTTGATGTTCATCTTATATCCTCCTTTCAAGACACTGTTCATTCCGTTCAACTGCTCTTCCAAGTCCTTTGCTGTCTCTGACAGAATTATAATGTCATCGGCGAACCTCAAAGTTTTTACTTCTTCTCCATGAATTTTAATACCTACTCCGAATTTTTCTTTTGTTTCCTTTAGTGCTTGCTCAATATACAGATTGAATAACGTCGGGGAGAGGCTACAACCCTGTCTCACTCCTTTCCCAACCACTGCTTCCCTTTCATGCGCCTCGACTCTTATAACTGCCCTCTGGTTTCTGTACAAATTGTAAATAGCCTTTCGCTCCCTGTATTTTACCCATGCCACCTTCAGAATTTGAAAGAGAGTATTCCAGTTAACATTGTCAAAAGCTTTCTCTAAGTCTACAAATGCCAGAAACGTAGGTTTGCCTTTTCTTAATCTTTCTTCTAAGATAAGTCGTAAGGTTAGTATTGCCTCACGTGTCCCAACATTTCTACGGAATCCAAACTGATCTTCCCCGAGGTCCGCTTCTACCAGTTTTTCCATTCGTCTGTAAAGAATTCGCGTTAGTATTTTGCAGCTGTGACTTGTTAAACTGATAGTTCGGTAATTTTCACATCCGTCGACACCTGCTTTCTTTGGGATTGGAATTATTATATTCTTCTTGAAGTCTGAGGGTATTTCGCCTGTCTCATACATCTTGCTCACCAGATGGTAGAGTTTTGTCAGGACTGGCTCTCCCAAGGCTGTCAGTAGTTCCAATGGAATGTTGTCTACTCCCGGGGCCTTGTTTCGACTCAGGTCTTTCAGTGCTCTGTCAAACTCTTCACGCAGTATCGTATCTCCCATTTCATCTTCATCTACATCCTCTTCCATTTCCATAATATTGGCCTCAAGTACATCGCCCTCTATATACTCCTTCCACCTTTCTGCTTTCCCTTCTTTGCTTAGAACTGGGTTTCCATCTCAGCTCTTGATATTCATACAAGTGGTTCTCTTCTCTCCAAAGGTCTCTTTAATTTTCCTGTAGGCAGTATCTATCTTACCCCTAGTGAGACAAGCCTCTATATCCTTACATTTGTCCTCTAGCCATCCCTGCTTAGCCATTTTGCACTTCCTGTCGATCTCATTTTTGAGACGTTTGTATTCCTTTTTGCCTGCTTCATTTACTGCATTTTTATATTTTCTCCTTCGTTCAATTTTATTTCGTGAAATTATTTAGGTCCTCGGAGTAATATTCTCAACGAATCCCAAAACCGTGTAAAACTGCAGGTTCGCACCATCAAACCACACAACACTTCCGAACGACTTGCGTCTTTATAATCACTGAATATTTCTTTTGAAATGGTTAAGGTTTATGAACTATACACACCTGACACTGATATCTTCTTCAATACCATAAAATATAGATTACTGCCTTAATGGCGGCTTCCAACAATCTCCTCTGAATCCGACATAAAACATCTCCCTTCCAATGTCCAACATGGAAAAATTATGTCTTTGCCGTAGCTTAATACAGTCTGTATATCTGTGTTATCGAGTTCGCAAAAATGGTTCAAATGGCTCTGAGCACTATGAGACTTAACTGCTGAGGTCATCAGTCCCTTAGAACTTAGAACTACTTAAACCTATCTAACCTAAGGACATCACACATATCCACGCCGCAGGCAGGATTCGAACCTGCGACCGTAGGGTCTCGCGGTTCCAGACTGTAGCGCTTAGAACCGCTCGGTCACTCCGGCCGGCTATCGAGTTCGCACGGAGATGCTTGAATTCCACAGAGTATTTATCTGTCGCGCAGGTATTTTACATTTATCGCATTAATAGTCCGTCGCACTTTATTCATCGGTGTTTGCAAGATGAAATGCTACAGAAGTATTGGGCGGTGATTTTCTGTATAAAATTCTCGACCAAAACATTCACATCATGACTACCTTTCCCTAGCATATAACGGGACGGAATGTACTGGCGGTTGACAACATTATCTCCTGCTTATTAGTTTTGCACCTTTCACAATCACTCGCTAGTTGTCATAAGATAAAAATTTTTGACATTAGCTGACTGATGTGGCCATGGACTTGCGATCAACAATGCCTTCCGTTCATGCCCTAGGTAATATACCTCGAAATCCGGGTATAATCACTACAGGGTTTGTTGACTTCCTATCCGGTGAGAACGGCTGAAATTGTCTGTGTTGTAAGCTATTTCTCTTACATCAACATCGCAGCGTAAACATTGTTGATGGGCGGCGCTGCTTGCATTCCGTTGTAACTCAGTTTCATAGGATGCGAAACATGTCCATTCCCGCAACAAGATTCTGGTGTGGAATTTTGCGTACGTTCAACCTCACGCTGTTCATTCCGGCACTTCTTTACTGCCCCTTCCATTTGTTCGAGATCTTTGGAAATGTTTTCCACAGAATGAACTATTTCGTCTTTCCATTGCTTAAAGTTCGTTCCTAATTGACCTTTAACGTCCTTTAGGTCTTCTTTAATACTCTCAGCAATGGATAAACTTTCGATCAGCAATTAGCTTACCGCTTCTTGGATACTGGCATCCACACATAGCATCACTTGATTCTCTTTCACAGATGCCCATTCGTTTAGCTTCCTGGAAAATTCCTGTTGTTGTTCGTTGAAATTTTCGCGTATGACTTTATCAGTCAGAAGCTATATTTGTTACTGTTTCTGTCAACTCGACTACGGAATTCTCCACTTCCTCCTGTTTCTACTTCATAGGATGCATTTCCTGTGTCACCTTTTTTAACTCCAAAGGAAATTGCTTTCGGGCCTCGCGCAACTCTGTTATTTCATTCGAGATCTGTTGTTGCTGCGTCACTAACGATTGAATAACCACTGACATATCTGGCTACTTCTGACGTAAGTCACACTGCTTTTGCGCCATGTCTGTTTGCTTTTGTAACATGGTTTGCACTACAGTTGACACGTCAGTTTGCTTTTGTGACATATCCTCCTGCTTCTGGGATACAGCCTGTACCACTACAGACGAAAGTTTTAGTTGCTCTAAAATCTGAGCCATGGGGTTTGTCTCTCGCTGAGACGAAGCTGCTGTTTCCTCTACAGCAGAATTATCACTCATTTCATGAACGTCTGGAAATTTTTACTGATCCATCTTTATTTGGGCTCTAGTTTTTACCATAAAAAATCAAAAACCACACAAAATACCTAACAGGTTTCACACTTAAATACACTATAACATGAAATTACACCTGACAAGAATGAATATATATTTCTCTATATCTACTTGAGCAATACTGAAAAGAAATGAAAAATCTAACTACCTCTTCCTCTACAGACTGAGAATATTAATTTCACTGAAGGCTGTTCTGACTTTCGTATGTGCTGAGTCAGTCCTTCTGACAATTATTTTTTTTTCAATTTCTTCATATTTTTTATGCAGCCATTTCGTCTTAGCTTCCCTGCACTTACTATTTATTTCCATATTCCTGTATTTACCTGATCATTTTTGTACTTCCTTATTCCATCGATCAACTGAAATATTTCTTGGCAAAATGCCCTTCCGGGAATAAAAGTTAGTGGATGTCGATCTGAGCAGCTGTTTGGCGCGTAAGAAACGGCAAAATACGCCGCGCTAGTATCCAGACATCGGACGTTGGCCTACAGTGGAACCGGTGGTCGTCTGTGTCTTCCACTCTTCAGCGGGTGCAGAGAGACGAGTCAGCTAGATGGATGCAATGCAGTCGATATCGGTTAACTTGTCTGCCATTCACTATGGCATGTCACGCTGTTGACGTCGGATTCTAGAAAGCGGACATGGACCGTTTCCCATATGTGACGCCACATATAATGGGGAAACTTAGTTTCGATGGGGTTGGGCGGGGGACACTGTTGTCACACTCGGTAAACTGTTTCGTCTGAAACAGCTGTGTAAGTGGTAAAGACCGGCAGATATAACTGAAGTCTTTGAAAAAGCCGCCGAATGGGATGGTCGAGAGCAAAATTGGGGCAGACAAAGAGACTGGCGCAAAGTATTGGAATAGGAGTCCAGTGAGGCTCTGTGGGCAACGATGCCAGAGTTTGAATTGGGAGCTGATGTACAGCACTGTGACTCTGGTCAGCATATGTATTGGTTCCAGCCCATCACGGTCCGGTGGGAGTGCAAGGGAGTCATACTGCACTTTGAGTAACGTCCCTGCGCTGACGAAGAAGCTCAATGCCATCGACAGACGTCGGGCCATGAGAGTTGGGACCGGTAGTACTTGAGCCATATGTGATATACGGCAGGCATGATAGATGTTCACATATTGGGCGTGTAGGATGATGTCGAGGGCTCGTAGCTGGTGATTTGCAGGGCTAGCTCTGATGGTCTGTAGCAGACGCCTACAGTTAATAGCCGCTGATCGACGGAGATCTGCTGTAAATTCAATGCCAAGACATCGAACCATGGGCCGGCGCTAAGGGGGACGACGCTTCTCTCCGGCAGGCCCTCGCCTTTGAGCAAGACCTTGGATTTTGACACTTTGAGGGAGCTGCCCGATGCTTCGCCGTAAGTCGCCACCCATGTCAGGGCTGCTCGAACTTCATCCTCAGTGCGCAGATAAAGAACGAATTTGTCAGCATAGGTCATGCAACAGAAACGGTGCATATGCATACCTTCTAAACGTTGGCGCAGTCCCTCTAGCAGGGGTTCCAAAGCGAAAGCATATAAGCTCGTGGAAAGGGAGCACCTTGCCGAACAGATCGTGCTATGACCAGGGCGGCGTGAAGCGGTCGTTTTACTTGATTCTGGAGGGCGCACCGATCAAAAGGCGCAAAATTACCATAATAATACTGCTGGGAAAACCGATATGTTGAAGGGCTGTCCGCAAATAGGAGTGGTTTACGCGTTCGAAGACCTGGTTAAAGTCCACAGATGCCAAGACACAAGGGAGACGTTGGTGACGAGCAAATGCTATCATGTCTCGGAAATGGCAAAGGGTCGTCGAATATTGTTCTCGCCTCCTAGGGAAGTCTGGTCCTTGGCGATGACGTAAGTGCGACCTTCTTGAGTCAAGATGCCGGCAGCCGTATAAATATTTTCATATCGCTGTTCAGCAACGTGATTGGTCGATAATCATGGACGCTCGATCGCCCATGCAGTTTCTGATGTCCTCGAGAAAGGTGTTAGGGACCACTGTCATTGGGGACATCAGCTCTTGTGCGATGGTCGTCCATGCTGAAGCCAACAATTTACTTTTGTAAAATTTGATGGGGCGCTACAATCGGGCCTGGGAATCTGTTATCAGACCCTGCCTCGATAGCATCGAGTACTTCATCTGTGGTCCGTCTTTATGTGCTACCTCCACTGGGAGTGTGTTCATAATAAGCCGTGCGACCTCTGTGATCAGTTCCGCGGAATGCGGTACAGCTGCATACAACCCGGTGGAATGATTGTGGAGAGCATGGCCGATGGTCTGTTGGGTCTCATGCTAGTGCCCTTCCGCATCACTGAGGGCGTGGAGCGGAGCCCTGCGACGTCGTTGTCTTTCCTGGAGGACGTGGTACGACGACATTCCCTCAAAATTAAGAACTTTGAAAGAAACAACCCTTTACAAAACAAATCGAGCGAGGTGGCGCAATGGCTAGCACACTGGACTCGCATTCGGGAGGACGACAGTTCAATCCCGCGTCCGGCCATCCTGATTTAGGTTTTCCGTGATTTCCCTAAATCACTCCAGGCAAATGCCGGGATGGTTCCTTTGAAAGGGCACGGCCGACTTCCTTCTCCGTCCTTCCCTAATCCGATGCGACCGATGACCTCGCTGTTTGGTCTCTTCCCCCAAACCAACCAACCAACCTTTACAAAACAAACCGGCTACAGGGAAAATCAACTGGGGTTCCGTAGAAATGTAGAGATATACGAAGGAATATTGACCCCAGCACTTACGTTAGAAGATGTTTGAACAAGGACATACCTACATTTATAGCATTTGAGAATAAAATCAGGCTCCAGTCATAGAATTATGCCAGGAAATGAGACGCTTAAAGTGTTACATGTGTTTTGCTTTTGGGGAGAAAAATAATTGGCGATGGTCGAAGTAAGAATATAAACGTGGAGATTAATAACTCCAGTATAAGCGTTACATGTACAGGGTGATTATAAATTAATTATACAAAGTAACCTTTCATTGTGAAAAGGGTAAGTAACTTACAGAAATGCTTGATATAACATTGAATGCAGTATATCTACATGTTTTATTCCCGCCTAACACTGTTAGTTCCTGACGTTCTCACTACTAGCTCTCATGCGGGAACGAGTTATTGCAAAAGTCGTCATCATCATATCGTAAAACGGTACAGAGCGTGCAAAGTGTTGTTCATGAAGCCAATTCCACTACTTCGGTTCGGAGACAATTCTGGACTAAATATCGCAAGCCACCACCTGAAAGACAAACTCTTATTAATTGGTACAATCGTTTCGCCGAAAATGGCTGTGTATCACGTAGGACGCCGGGTTAAGTTCGGCCAGCCGTCTCTGAAACAACAAGTGAATTAGCTCGTCAGCCATACTCTGTAGTCCGAGTACATCTATGAATATGCCTAGTGTCATAATATGGAAGGTATTGCGGAATCGCCTTACGTTCACATCCTAAAAGCTGGAACTGCTGCAGGCTTTAAGAGTAAGTGACAAAGAAAAACGAGCTGAGTTTTGTGCAGATATGCTTAATGAAATGCAGACTGAAGATAATTTTCTAAATAAAATTGTGTTCAGTGACGAAGGCACCTTCCAGTTTTGCGGCAAATGATTCGGCATAATGTTCAGATGTGAGGTGAACAGAAAGCACATCACGCTGTCGAACATGTATCGGACTCACCTAGGGTAAATGGTTTTTACGCTGTAAGCTGTAACAATTTTTATGGTCCTTCCAGCAAGATGGCGCGCCACCACGTTATCATCGCGAAGTGGTCACGTCTCTCCGTAGGAATGTGACGACGGACTGGATGTGGTGGAACAATATCCTGGTCACCACTCTGGTACGGCGCGCCGCGGAATTTGAATCGGCGCCAGACGTCATGGTCGTCGAAGACACCTAGAGGTCTCTGCACCATCGCGCCGTAAGCCGTGGCGGCGCGCGCCTCCTGGCCCACGTTTAATGTGAGGGCGCCACAGTGGAACACGTGGTCCCAGAGGCTAATAGCGGCGCCCCCGATCGTGTATTTAAGCGCCTGCCTCTCGCGTCTGCCTTCCGCGTCTTCAGCCGAGCTATTCTTTCAGTTTTATGGACAATACTTCGATGACCGACCCAGCCGTCTTGTTCATGTGCTGCGAGTTTTGCTGTTACGAGTACTCGCTGCCTGGACTCCAACTAGACTGTGAGCAAGTTTTGGTCTCATGCCGCTGTTTATAGTCGAGTTCGATTCCCGACGTCCACTGCGCCCCATCATGCTCTTTTGTTTCACAGAACACGTAATGTTACTCCGTGAAACGCAAATTCCCTCAGCGTTTACTAACTCTGATGGATCTCATGGTCGCAGATATTTTTCGAAACTGAGTGCCGGACTTCACGCGTTGTCGAAATTGACTCCTCCATGCCTGTTTATTAGATTTTCTCACAACTCAGTTTCGATAGAGTCTTTAATATACTATCCCAGAAACTTTACGTTTGCAACACGATATTGGCCTCATCATATTTCATTTCATGATGACATTCGATTGCAAGTCGAAGGAAGAGAAGCCAAAAATCGCTTTTCTGCCTTATTCTGGCCCATTATCCCGAAAAGGTCGGTAGGCTCCTACGGCAACATGGCATCCAGTGTGTGGTATAACGTATCGACACCACCCAATGGCGTATCGATGTTGGTAACGGAAAGGCAAGTTTCCCTATGATGCCGACAGCGGTCACGCGGGACCTGAAGTACCTCGTGGTGCACGTCCGCCGAGCTACACGCCCAGCGGCTGTGTACTGCAAGCGCCTCTGCCACCGCGTAAAGCCTAGTTTATACTACGACATTGGGTTGCGCCACTCGTTGCATGGAATGAGTTGCACGCTAGTGGTTTTAATATATGACTGTAGACACAGCGACACCAGTATACACTTTAGTTTCGTCGTGTTGTCGGTCCCCGAGTCGTGTCTGAAATGAAAGTTTTGGCTGCTGCACGTCGCACGAGTTGTGATGGAGTTAAAGCTTGTTGCGTGGAATCCCTGCTTGAGAAAAAAATAACGTGTCTCGATTCGTGGCTGGACGAAGAAAAGACGCCAGCTCGGTTGCTCAGCATCACTGCTGAAATAATTTATAGCGGAAGATCCAAGAAGTTCTTTTAATTATCTTAGAATGTCACCAGAACTGTTCACGTTTGTTCTAAATAAAGTTAAGCAATAAGGAATAAAGGTACTGTAATGCATGAAGTACTGTCGCTAGAACTGAAATTACATATCATATTGGGTGCATTACAATCGAGATCACTCGGCATGCTATAAGATACGGTTCTAGTTGGTTATGACGCTATTTCATTAACACCAATAATTATTAATATTAACAGTAACAATTATTAGCAAAAAAATGGTTCAAATGGCTCTGAGCACTATGGGACTTAACATCTGTGGTCATCAGTCCCCTACAACTTAGAACTACTTAAACCTAACTAACCTAAGGACATCGCACACATCCATGCCCGAAGCAGGATTCGAACCTGCGACCGGAGCGGCCACGCGGTTCCAGACTGAAGCGCCTAGAACCGCACGGCCACATCGTCCGGCTAATTATTAACATTAGCACCAATAATTATTCGAAGCAGGCCGCTTTAAG
Source organism: Schistocerca piceifrons (assembly GCF_021461385.2). NCBI lineage: Eukaryota > Metazoa > Arthropoda > Insecta > Orthoptera > Acrididae > Schistocerca > Schistocerca piceifrons. The sequence goes on along the minus strand of NC_060138.1, from coordinate 267,280,056 downwards.
AAGATAGATCTGTACAGTGGCAATATTTCAAAATTCTAACATATGTGACCACTGCAGCGACGTTTTAAATAGATCAATATTGAATCAAGAATACAGCTTCTTGAACTTGTATAGCCTTCCCTCCTGTCAACAATATTCCTTAACTCAAACGATGGGATTTTAGTCTTGTAGACGACAGCATTGCCACAGCTAGGATTACACTAGCTTGTACCTATCTTAATTCAGTTGTATATGTGCTCCTAACTAAATAAATTTTGCCCTGTAGCTAAGATATTATCAAACCATCTACGTTATGATCGCACATGACGGTCTCAGCGGCAGCAATATGTTGCTTATTCTGGTAATCACCATCACTGAAATTCCACAAACACCTATCGAAGCATAGATATCCAAAAAGCGAACATTATTCTCAGTTCCCCACTTCATATTTCAGTTTGTCTACACTCTACGAACACACATAACCTCACAACTCATGCAACTAGTGTCGCCAAAGTTGATACACGCCGAAAGTGTTTAGTTTCACCAACGAGTTGCGCAAAAACGCGGCGCGCATGCGTAGTGGCCGGCAGCGCAGCGTCGTGTAAACTAGGCTTAAGACTGCCGGCGACAGCCGCTCGGCCCAATTGCGCTCGGAGCAACTTCGCCACGTGACACTACGCGGACGCTGTCTAGTCATGGCCCCAACACCATTGTTCTTGCTTACTGCACAGTGATTGTTGACAATGATGAGCTGGGCTTTGTTTCTCGTTGCATCATCCTTTATGAGTTTTTGTATGTTTGGAGAAATATAACTTAAGTAAATCTTCTGTATGTTGTGTTGACTAGTTCGCCAGTTATTTCTGGTTCCGTCCAGTTTTCCCATGACAACATTTGCCACACCATTCTGTTGGCCATCTATCCTTAATATAGTGTATGAAGTTGTACACAAGACAGTGCCGGCCAGGGTGGCCTAGCGATTCTAGGCGCTACAGTCTGAAACTGAGCGACCGCTACGGTCGCAGGTTCGAATCCTGCCTCGGGCATGGATGTGTGTAATGTCATTAGATTAGTTAGGTTTAAGTAGTTCTAAGTTCTAGGGGACTGATGACCTCAGAAGTTAAGTCCCATAGTACTCAGAGCCATTTTTGAACCACAACACAGTGTATGTCGCTTCCTTCAAATAAGATAAGAAATATTCTTTGTAATGTTAAAGACGATGTAGGTCTGCAAAAACCAGGTGTACACCGCATTACACCGCATTCCATCCGAATGTGTCTTACGTGGGGCAGACTATCAGGACAGTCGAGGAAAAATGGAAGGAACGTCAGCGACACACTCGACTAAAAGAAACGAGCAAATCAGCAGTCGCCGAGCACTGCCTTGAATGTAGTCATGAAATGAAATACGATGAGACCGGTATCACTGTGCAAGTGACAACTTTCATGACCAACGTAATTAAGGAACCTATTGAAATAAAGATGTTAGAACACCTAACAAACAGTGATGATGATTTCAAATTAAAAGAAACACCTGGGGTTTTCCACATCCATCATATGAATTGAACACATGAAGTCTGAAAAATGAGTCTGCTATCATATTTGTGGCACTTTATTTTATAGGTCCGTCTTCTACCTACATGTTTAGTTCGACGTTGATGCTGCATCAGAATATTTTGTGTTCTGAGGATCTGAGGATGTAAGTAGCCGAAACCGGTAATAGTGAAGTGTAAAAGTTTGTTTGATCAAGACGGACCAAAAAAAAAAAAAAAAGAGAGAGAGAGATGAAGGGAATTTACATTTCACAGAGTGTCAGTGCGTGCTCTGTAAAACAAAAGAGCGTCTAAGGGGGGCGGAGTGGACGCTGGGTGTTGAACTCGGCTATACGAGGTACGTGCGAAAAGTAATGGGTGATTTTTTATCTTTCAAAGTTTTTAATTTTTTTTCAAACAACAATACTGTCTCTTTTAAAGTGCATTGGCGGACTCGTTGTTCGCAGTCTCGGTAGCAGCACTGAAAAGCGTCAACAGGTAGCGCCTTTAATATGTCGGTTACATTCTTTTGAATGTTCTCCAGAGTCTGAAAATGACGTCCTTTTCAATTTTGGAAAAAGAAAAAAGTCACAAGGACTCGGATCAGGTGAATAGGGGAGCTATGGAACAACAGGAATGTCTTTTGAGGTCAAAAATTCTGGGGTGGACGTGGCTGGGTGACATGAGGTGTCGTCATGATGCAGAACCCACGTGTCTGCAATGTCTGCTCTCACTCAATTCACGCTTTTCCTTAGCCTTTTAAGGACGTGTTTGTAAAACACTTGGTTGACACTTTGTCCTGGAGGAACAATCTTACAAGAGCATGTGCACCTTCGACGTTTTTGTCGGTCTTTGAAGATGAAAGGCTCCCTCAGCGAGGTTCATCTTTAAAGTGTTCTTGCCCTCCCAAAAATGATATGTGCCAGCGAAAAATTTGTGCCCTTGAAAAGGAATGACCCCCTTAGGCCTGTTGCAACTTTTCAAAGTCAAATGGCTCTGAGCACTATGGGACGTAACTTCTGAGGTCATCAGTCCCCTAGAACTTAGAACTACTTAACTAACCTAAGGACATCACACACATCCATGCCCGAGGCAGGATTCGAACCTGCGACCACAGCGGTCGCGCGGCTCCAGACTGTAGCGCCTAGAAACGCTCGGCCACTCCGGCCGGCTTTTCAAAGATCACACTCATAGATTCCCCAAGTTTAACACAAAACTTCATGGCATTACGTTGCTCTAAATTCCGCTGTTCCAATTTCGTAACATACAATGAAACCACAACCACAGTGATGATACTCTCAAAAATCACGCAATGGCTTCACAGAGCTGAAACTCGGAGTGAGCATCTGGAAGTGATGAGCAATTGGTCTACACAAGTTGTAAGTAGGCTGTTTAGGTTTTTTATTGGTAACGCCACCTCTGTATGAAAATCACTGGCTGTGCTGTGTGCAGTCTGTGGCTGCTTTGCATTGTTGTAATACTCGCCATTGTAGTGTTGGGCAGCGGCAGCTGGATGTGAACAGCGCGTAGCGTTGCGCAGTTGGAGGTGAGCCGCCAGCAGTGGTGGATGTGGGGAGAGAGATGGCGGAGATTTGTAATTTGTCATGAACTGCTATATTTATATATGATGATATCAAGGTAAATACATTGTTTGTTCTCTACTAATATCTTTCATTTGCTAACTATCCCTATCAGTAGTTAGTGCCTTCCATAGTTTGAATTTTTTATTTAGCTGGCAGTAGTGGCGCTCGCTGTATTGCAGTAGCTTGAGCAGCGAAGATTTTTGTGAGGTAAGTGATTTGTGAAAGGTATAGTTTAATGTTAGTCAGGGCCATTCTTTTGTAGGGAATTTTGAAAGTCAGATTGCGTTGCGCTAACAAAATATTGTGTGTCAGGTTAAGCACAGTCGCGTAAAATTGTTCAAAGGGGACGACTATTTTTTCTGCTTGAGCTATGTCATGTTTAGATATAAGCTGCTGTTTGCCAGGCATAGTGCTACTGAACTTTAATTTGTGTTACTCTGCTAAGCCAGATTTATTTTTTTGTTTGCTGTGCATTGCCTCATATTAGTTGTAATGTTGAATTGCTTGGTAATTTAGATTTACTGTAGCTTGCTTTGCGATTTTCCATTTTTTTTATTGCTGTTTATATTAATTGTTTTATGTGCTGCTGCATTGCCTCGTCCCTTAGTTTAGCATCTGAGCTCAGTAGATTTAAGTTAGCTTAAGAGGGGGTAGACTATATAAGAAACTAACTGTTATAAATTTATAAGAAATAGGATACTGTACAGTGGAGAAAAACTATTATTGACAGAGGATGTGAACAAAATACAGAAGGCAGGCTTAGACAGGACTTTTTGGGAATAATGATGAACAAAGGGAGATCTCCATGCAAAATACTGCAGTAAAACAAACCCTGTCCTTTCCCTTTTGTGTTATCCCACTATGTGTTTGTGTACCCTTGTGTATTTGTTTTCTTCCTGTCTCTGTGTAGTTTCATAGAATTTTTTCTTCTTTTAATATTAAGCTACATTCACTATGATGAGGAATACTGTTATCCTCGAATATAATTGGCATTAATAATATGTTATTTACTTTGTAAAGATGTTAGACATTATTAATTCCGTTCTGTTTAATGCTCATGTGTGAAGTTGATGTTTCAAAAGTTATTGTGATCTTTTATGTATGTACTCATGTCATAATTCCACTGATGTATATGTTAGTTCGATTCTTTTGTAAAGCCTGTACTACAAATGTTATCTGTATTATTATGTTCTTTAATGATGTATTTTGTACCTTTGTTATTGTATTTTTATGTTACCAAATTGTAATTGTTACCAGTTCTTCAAATTAAGTAACATTTCACTGCACACGTTTCTGTTGGTCATAGTACATGGACAATATGTGAGAAGTAGGGACTGATAGTGTTTGCACATGTGTTAATGATTCAGCAAGGGACTGGATAACAGCATTGCTGGATCTAAGGACAATTCCAGAAACTTTGTGAGTGCACAAGTGGTGGTTTATGGACTTGCTATATTGTCCGCAAGACTCTTCGATGGTGATTGTGCACCTGCACATTTGCAACAGATGGCTGCTGGCCGTCTCTACCAGGACTACAGTGGGTCTGCATCTTTGATGGCCCACCAATTGCTACAAGGACTGCAGTGGGACTGCACCTCTGGTGGCCCACCAGCACCGTAATTTCTACCAGGACTACAGTGGGTCTGCTCTGTGATGACCTACCTACCAATACTCTTCAAAATTTCGACTGACTCTGCTGTGGGTTTGCTCTGTTGTGGCCCATTACCTGTATGCATGTCAAGAGTCAGCACTGTCTTTCCGTTGGAAGGACAACACTACTTCTTCAAGACTGCATGGAAATCCACTACTTCTGTGTGCATTTTCTTTTACTGCTCAGACTTTGAGAAAAACACTGCAATTTTACTGTGACGAATGATGAACAATCTGGACTGTCTTTATGGACTGTGAGAAATTTTTAGCTTTTGACCAACATTGTATCAATAAGTGTGTGCATTGTTGTAATACTCGCCATTGTAGTGTTGGGCAGCGGCAGCTGGATGTGAACAGCGCGTAGCGTTGCGCAGTTGGAGGTGAGCCGCCAGCAGTGGTGGATGTGGGGAGAGAGATGGCGGAGATTTGTAATTTGTCATGAACTGCTATATTTATATATGATGATATCAAGGTAAATACATTGTTTGTTCTCTACTAATATCTTTCATTTGCTAACTATCCCTATCAGTAGTTAGTGCCTTCCATAGTTTGAATCTTTTATTTAGCTGGCAGTAGTGGCGCTCGCTGTATTGCAGTAGCTTGAGCAGCGAAGATTTTTGTGAGGTAAGTGATTTGTGAAAGGTATAGTTTAATGTTAGTCAGGGCCATTCTTTTGTAGGGAATTTTGAAAGTCAGATTGCGTTGCGCTAACAAAATATTGTGTGTCAGGTTAAGCACAGTCGTGTAAAATTGTTCAAAGGGGACGTTTCAAAGTAGAACAACACACCGTTGCCTGATAGTCCACAGTATTATTAATCGGTGTACTTTTCTCACATAGCACATAAAAAGCGGCATGAGACCAACAGTAGCTCACTGTTTGGCTGGAGTGGAGGCAGCGAGTACACACAATAACAAAATTCATAGCTCCTGTGAACGGGAAAGCGTTATACGGATATTGGTGCCTCTCGCGTCCATCTAGAAAAGATAACCTGGAGATGCCTAAATAAGGTGAAACGCGTCGTTGAAAAAATAAAAAAACTAAAATTGCAACCAAGACTGTTTTTAACCAAAACTCATAGCATCTGAAGAGACAACTGGGTCGGTCAGCGAAATACTGTGGAGAAAATGGAAACAACAACTTCGCTGAACACCCATGAGCTCACCACTGAACAATGGTGGAGTCACCCTAGTCGGCTTTTCTATTCGCTTTGTCGGTTAACGCACTCCCTTTAGCATTATTATTGCTCTGTGTATCATCGGGTAGCTGTTCAGTGCAGCAGTGGATGACGGCGGCCGCGTTACGAAGTTTTTCCTGTTACAGCAGGAAGCAGAGGAGGTATGTTGGCAGTACTGGCCGCGGTGTGCCAGTGGGTGGGCGCTGTGTCGCTGGCGTCGCTGCTGGTCTGGTTGGTTGGCACCGCCCTGGAGAAGCTGAGGCCGCTGCGGCTCCTGGACAACCTGCCGTCGCGCGCCGTCCTCATCACAGGTCAGCTGTCACTGGGTAACCAGCCCATATAACAGAGTTCCATATTCACATGTGATTTTACGTACCTTTGATGTTACTTGTGAGACCACTGCAACATGGGTACAACGTCTTTCAATTAAGATGTTGACCAAATATTAGTTACCATGCATGGAGAGCTGGCCCGAGTGGCCTAGCGGTTCTAGGAGCTACAGTCTGGAACCGTGCGACCGCTACGGTCGCAGGTTCGAATCCTGCCTCGGGCATGGATGTGTGTGATGTCCTTATGTTAGTTAGGTTTAACTAGTTCTAAGTTCTAGGGGACTGATGGCCTCTGAAGTTAAGTCCCATAGTGCTCAGAGCCATTTGAACCATTTTGAACCATGCATGGAGAGTCTGGTCTGTATGCTGGTAAAGTAAGTAGTTACGTCATTGGCAAGTGTATTTTAGAGCTGCAGCATTCTATAACATGAGCATAGTTCGACTTTCAGAGAGTATGCAATATGCCAAAGAAACTTTGGGTAACAAAAGAAATATGCACATAGACAAAGAAGGAAGTACAAATAAACCAGAAAAAAATGAATACACTATTTTAGAGATTTCCAATTCACTCAAGATTTGTTGTTGCAACAGTGTATATGGAGTACACAAAATGATTACATTTACACATCTGTAGCACAAGTGGTTCTGAGGTACCAGGTGTCGACCGATGCTGAAACACCAATATCAGAGTGTACAGATGGCGAACAAGTACTAATCTAATCTAATCTGTCCTGTGATACGGTATTTTATGCCTACTCGACCTTTTCATGTAGTCCTGTGAGTGTTGTTGGTTGACGAGTTGCGTAAGTGTCTTCTCTTCTCGAGGTATCCCACACGTGCTCGATTGGAGACTAGTCCAGTGATCATGTTGGCCAGAGAAGTTTTTGCACGTCCTACAGAGCATGTAGAGTTACACGGGCAATGTGTGGGTGAGCAGCATCCTATTTGAACAATGTATCGTCTTCCTGCTGCAAGAACGGCAAGAGAACAGGCCTAAAAACATTCTGCACTTACCGAGCGCTTGTTAGCGTTCCTTCCAGAAACACCAAATGTGAACGTGAGTTATAGTTTATTACACCTCAGACCATAAGATTTGGTGCGAGGGCTGTGTGCCTTGGACTAATAGAATCTACGAGACAGCACTCACCAGGTCTACGTCGTAGGCGCAAACGACTATAACCTGCATGCAGGTAGAATGTACTTTCATCGCTGAAAATCACGGCGCGACATTCCATCTTCCAAGCGATCCTCTGACGGCACAAGTCGAATCGAGCACGTCGATGCTGTGGCTTGAGTGGAAAACGGGCTAGATATGTACGTGCTCGTAGTTGCACTGCTAATAACGGGTTCGCAGCAGTTCATGTTGACACATCTGGGCGCACAAGCCTTCACCCGTTGATGTATCTGTACGATCTGCCACTGCTGCCCTTACAATACGACAATCCTGGAGGCCTATTACTGCGTGGACGTCAACAACCTGTTAAAGAGTAGACACAGACGCCGCTCTGGTAGCTATGCCACTACGCTGTCTGTTGACGGACAACGTTGAAACCGTTGTCAGTACATCAACTATCCCACAAATGGCATATGCCATCATCAGATCAAAATTGACGTCGTCTTTCTAGTGTATTAATTTTTCCCAGCTGTGTATGTAAGGAAAAAGAGAAATCTGTAGTATAAGACACCTAGGAACGAAATAAATAGGAAGCACAGAAAAGTCAAGGCGAAATACCTGCAGGAAAAGTGTGAAGAAACCGAAAAGAAATGATCATCGAAAAGATTAATTCAGCATGTTAAAACGTCAACACAACTACCAGTAAATTTAAAAGTAATGACGTCAAAAGAAAGAGTGCAATGGAAATTCCGCTGTTAAACGGTAGGAGGTGGAAAGAGTACACAGAAGACGAGGAGGAAGAAGTGTCAGATCAAATGCAAGGAAGTCCAGATGAAAGCAGAGTGTGAACTCCGCTGATACACGCGGAGAAGAGAGCAGATGGATAAAAAGAGTACACTGAAGACATCTATGACGAGGAGAAACTGTTTTACAATGGCAAAGTAATGGGAGCCGTTATGAAGACAGAGCTGATCCAATGCTAGTCATATTTTAATAGACATTTTGTAGACTTGCGATCAAATAAGGAGCAATTTTTAAGCGATTTCTGATATCTGTGGAGGAAGTGGCAACTCAAATTGGTTTGTAGAACTTGTGAGATGAGAGGCATACCATCAGACTCCCGAAAAAATTTGCGTTCACACAGTTTTGAACAAAGCAAGGGCTCGTATGTGCGGTTCCTGTCGCACAATCAACTTACTTTTCTGACAAAAATAATACACATAGGAATTAAAGGGAAGACTGATGTTATGTTGTTTATCGATAGTAAGTAGGCAAAGAAGATTGTGGCGCAAAATATGTCACTGATACAGCCACCGATGATATACTCGGTGACTCATCAGATTCCCACACCCTTCCCTGTTACACATTCCTGACAAAGTGTAACTGCCATATGTATAATATGACAAGAAATTCAAAAATTTGTGAGAAATTCAAAAATAGCTGGCGTCTTCCCCATCTCTTATGACCTTGCTGTGGAATTAGGTCTCTTCTAAGTAAAAGTTGGTCAGAAACACAAAAATCCAAGACAGTGGAAGTAGGTCATTTGTACTAATTACAGAATCTCCTGGAATACTGGTGCAGTCCAACTGTGACTTCAGAAACCAAGATGATGATCCAGAATGGCTAGCCTGGAATACTAGCACAGCTCTATGATGTCAAAATCTGAGATGACTTGGGATACCGGTGCAACATTACTATGATGTCAGAATCTAAGATGGCTGACCAGGGATTACTCGCGCAGCTCTATGACGTCAGAAACCCATACGCTAGGACAAATGGAAATAACGTGCTTGCTAGAAACTGCCTGGTGCTGTAGAGATATGTATGGCTATTTACAGCAGGGGGTCAGGGATTTTCTCTGCCTCGTGATGACTGGGTGTTGTGTGATGTCCTTAGGTTAGTTAGGTTTAAGTAGTTCCAAGTTCTAGGGGACTGATGACCATAGATGTTAAGTCCCATAGTGCTCAGAGCCATTTGAACCATTTATAGCAGTCATGTCACTAGTTGTAATTGTGGATTACCATTCTGTCTGTCCTAAGCTAAACAGTTCCTCTCTGAAGTCACCATGTAAACAGTTGTTTAAGTTTGGTCAGCACATATGTCATACAGCATCGTAAGCCTACTTTACCATAAATTTAAGGAATTGCCCATTTGATGCCACAGTTCAGTAAAGGCATTCTAGAACGACTGAGTCTTTAACATCACACCAGGGGGAATGGTCCTCCGTGGACTCTGGACACGCCACTGCTGCCCTCACGCTGCCTCCAGCATCCACAGTAGCTGAGCATGTCCACAAGCCTCCACAGGTGGATTGCATAGACAATGCTGCCGCTGCTGTAGCTTTACTGTAAGACAGTCACTGCTGTCACGGTCGAGGACTGTCGCACAACTTCGTGCAAGAGTGCTATGCCACCTGTGGGCTAGCACACAACACCACTGTAACCACCAACCGGTGTATGTGGACTGCTGCAACATTGATGTCACAGTGTTGTCTGCTCAGAACATACTGGGCTTGCTCCTCAGTGGATCCAGACGTGACGATATGCAGCCATCCTGCTATGTTTTAAAGATGTGTGACAAAGCTGTCTGTGTTATTTCCAGTAAGTTGTACCTGGAATACAGTAAGAATATCTGTTAGTCACGGCTTTTCCACAACATGGAAAACTGCTACAACAATTACTCGTCCACATGTGTTAGCCAGGCACTAACCAGTATGCTACACCACACACACACACACACACACACACACACACATATATATATATATATATATATATATATATATATATATATATATATATATATCGTTTGACGCTTATTTCGTGAGATATTTGATATCGCGATCGATGGACCACCATATATATATAAGCGTCAAACGAAAACACTACAAAGAACGAAACTTGTCTAGCTTGAAGGGGGAAGCTAGATGGCGCTTTGGTTCGCCCGCAAGATGGCGCTGCCATAGGTCAAACGGATGATGATGAGTCCCATACTGGAGCGTAGGGGAGCGACGCGGGAGACCCGCGCCGCCTTACTAGGCAAGGCCTTAGTGGAGGTGGTTTGCCATTGCCTTCCTCCCTCCGTAAAGGGGATGAATGATGATGATGAAGACGACACAACAACACCCAGTCATCTCGAGGCAGGAAAAATTCCCGCCGGGAATCGAACCCGGGACCCCGTGCTCGGGAAGCGAGAACGCTACCGCGAGACCACGAGCTGCGGATATCAACTGCGTTTTTTTTAAATAGGAATCCCCATTTTTATTACATATTCATGCAGTACGTAAAGAAATATGAATGTTTTAGTTGGACCACTTTCTTCGCTTTCTGATAGATGGCAATGTAACAGTCACAAACATATGGCTCATAATTTTAGGCGAACAGTTGGTAACACGTAGGTTTTATAAATTAAAATACAGAACGTAGGTACGTTTGAACATTTTATTTCGGTTGTTCCAATGTGATTCATGTACCTTTGTGAACTTATCATTACTGAGAACGCATGCTGTTACAGCGTGATTACCTGTAAATACCACATTAATGCTATAAATGCTCAAAATGATGTCCGTCAACCTCAATGCACTTGGCAATACCTGTAACGACATTCCTCTCAACAGCGAGTAGTTCGCCTTCCGTAATGTTCGCACATGCATTGACAAAGCGCTGACATGTTGTCAGGCGTTGTCGGTGGGTCACAATAGCAAATATCCTTCAACCTTCCCCACAGAAAGAAATCCGGGGACGTCAGATCCGGTGAACGTGCGGGCCAGGGTATGGTGCTTCGACGACCAATCCACCTGTCATGAAATATGCTATTCAATACCGCTTCAACCGCACGCGAGTTATGAGCCGGACATCCATCATGTTGGAAGAAACGCGAGCTATGAGCCGGACATCCATCATGTTGGAAGTACATCGCTATTCTGTCATGCAGTGAAACATCTTGTAGGAACATCGGTAGAACATTACGTAGGAAATCAGCATACATTGCACCATTTAGATTACCATCGATAAAATGGGGGCCAATTATCCTTCCTCCCATAATGCCGCACCATACATTAACCCGCCAAGGTCGCTGATGTTCCACTTGTCGCAGCCATCGTGGATTTTCCATTGCCCAATAGTGCATATAAGGCCGGTTTACGTTACCGCTGTTTGGGAATGACTCATCATCACTAAATAGAAAGCGTTCAAAACATCTGTCATCGCCCCGTAATTTCTCTTGCGCCCAGTCGCAGAACCGTACACGACGTTCAAAGTCGTCGCAATGCAATTCCTGCCTGTTTCCTTAAATAATGTAACTATCCAGCGAACGGTCAGGACACTTGGATGATGTCCAGAATACCGAACAGCATACATAGCACACGCCCGTTGGGCATTTTGATCACAATAGCCATACATCAACACGATATCGACCTTTTCCGCAATTGGTAAACGATCCATTTTAATACGGCTAATGTATCACGAAGGAAATACCGTCCGCACTGGCGGAATGTTACGTGATACCACGTACTTGTACGTTTGTGACTATTACATGGCCATCTATCACAAAGTGAAAAAAGTAGTCCAACTAAAACATTCATATTTCTTTACGTAATACACGAATATATAATAAAAATGGGGGTTCATATTTTAAAAAACGCAGTTTATATCCGTTTGATCTATGGCAGCGCCATCTAGCGTGCCAACCATAGCGCCATCTGGTTTCCCCCTTCAAGCTAGACGAGTTTCGGTCTTTGTAGTTTTTTCGTTTGATGCTTATTTCGTGAGATATTTGGCCCGGTCAGTATCAATGGACCACCCTGTATATACACTTCTGGCCATTAAAATTGCTACACCATGAAGATGACGTGATACACACGCGAAATTTAACCGACAGGAAGAAGATGCTGTGATATGCAAATGATTAGCTTTTCAGAGCATTCACACAAGATTGGCGCCGGTGGCGACACCTACAACGTGCTGATATGAGGAAAGTTTCCAACCGATTTCTCATACACAAACAGCAGTTGACGGCGTTGCCTGGTGAAATGTAATCACATGTCAGTTCTAGTATAATATATTTGTCCAATGAATACCCGTTTATCATTTGCATTTCTTGTTGCTGTAGCAATTTTTTATGGCCAGTAGGAAGTTTTGCATCACCGCGGTTCCGAAAGTTCAGGCATCTGTACAGAAAATTGGAACAGAGAACAGCATAAACATCATTTCCGCCCTTTTTATTGCTCATGAAAACTACACATTGCGTGTTGTACTACCATACAGCGAGACCTTCAGAGATGGTGGTCCAGATTGCTGTACACACCGGTACCTCTAACACCCAGTAGCACGTCCTCTTGCATTGATGCGTGCCTGTATTCGTCGTGGTATATTATCCACACGTTCATCAAGGCACTGTTGGTCTAGGTTATCTCACTCCTCAATAGCGATTCGGGGAAGATTCTTCAGAGTGGTTGTTGGGTCACGTCGTCCACAAACAGCCCTTTTCAATCTATGGCTCTGAGCACTACGGGACTTAACTTCTGTGGTCATCAGTCCCCTAGAACCTAACACCTAACTAACCTAAGGACATAACACACATCCATGCCCGAGGCAGGATTCGAACTTGCGACCGTAGCAGCAGCACGGTTCTGGGCTGTAGCGCCTAGAACTGCTAGGCCACAGCGGCCGGCTTTAGTGACATCTCTGAACAGTCAAAGGGACTGTGTCTATGCCGGCCGCGGTGGCCGAGCGGTTCTAGGCGCTTCAGTCTGGAACCGCGATGCTGCTACATTCGCAGGTTCGAATCCTGCCTCGGGCATGGATGTGTGTGACGTCCTTAGGTTAGTTAGGTTTAAGTAGTTCTAAGTTCTAGGGGACTGACGTCCTCAGATGTTAAGTCCCATAGTGCTCAGAGCCATTTGAACCATTTTTGAACTGTGTCTGTGATAAAATATCCACAGTCAACGTCTATCTTCAGGAGTTCTGGGAACCGGGGTGCGTTTTTTTAAATAGGAACCCCCATTTTTTATTACATATTCGTTTAGTACGTAAAGAAATATGAATGTTTTAGTTGGACCAATTTTTTCGATTTGTGATAGATGCCGCTTAATAGTCACAAACGTACCACGTAACATTCCGCCAGTGTCCATGGTATTTGATTCGTGATACATTACCCGTGTTAATATGGACCGTTTACCAATTGCGGAAAAGATCGATATCGTGTTGACGTATGGCTATCGTGAGTAAAATGCCCAACGGGCGTGTGCTATGTATGCTGCTCGGTATCCTGGACGACATCATCCCAGTGTCCGGACCGTTCGCCGGATTGTTACGTTACTTAAGGACACAGGAAGTGTTCAGCCACATGTGAAACGTCAACCACAACCTCCAACAAATGATGATGCCCAAGTAAGTGTTTTAGCTGCTGTCGCAGCTAATCCGCACATCAGGAGCAGACAAATTGCGCGAGATTCGGGAATCTCAACAACGTCGGTGTTGAGAATGCTACATCAACATCGACTGCACCCGTACCATATTTCTATGCACCAGGAATTGCATGGCGACGACTTTGAACGTCGTGTACAGTTCTGCCACTAGGCACAAGAGAAATTACGGGACAATGACAGATTTTTTGCACGCGTTCTATTTAGCGACGAAGCGTCATTCACCAACAGCGGTAACGTAAACCGGCATTATATGCACCACTGGGCAACGGAAAATCCACGATGGTTGCGACAAGTGGAACATCAGCGAACTTGGCGGGTTAATATATGGTGCTGCATTATGGGAGGAATGATAATTGGTCCCCATTTTATCGATGGCAATCTAAATGGTGCAATGTATACTGATTGCCTACGTAATGTTCCACCGATGTTACTACAAGATGTTTCACTGCATGACAGAATAGCGATGTACTTCCAACATGATGGATGTCCGGCACATAGCTCGCGTGCGGTTGAAGCGGTATTGAATAGCATATTTCATGACAGGTGCATTGGTCGTCGAAGCACCATACCCTGGCCCGCACGTTCACCGTATCTGACGTCCCCGGATTTATTTCTGTGGGGAAAGTTGAAGGATATTTGCTATCGTGATCCACCGACAACGCCTGACAACATGCGTCAGTCAGCGCATTGTCAATGCATGTGCGAACATTACGGAAGGCGAACTACTCGCTGCTGAGAGGAATGTCGTTACACGTATTGCCAAATGCATTGAGGTTGACGGACATCATTTTGAGCATATATTGCATTTACAGGTAAACAAGCTGTAATAGCATGCGAGGTGGCGCAGTGGTTAGACACTGGACTCGCATTCGGGAGGACGACGGTTCAATCCCGCGTCCGGCCATCCTGATTTAGGTTTTTCCGTGATTTCCCAAAATCGCTCCAGGCAAATGCCGGGATGGTTCCTTTCAAAGGGCACGGCCGACTTCCTTCCCCGTCCTTCCCTAATCCGATGAGACCGATGACCTCGCTGTCTGCTCTCCTTCCCCCAAAAACCACCACCAAAAACCACCACCATGCGTTCTCAGAAATGATAAGTTCGCAAAGGTACAACAATGGAACAACCGAAATAAAATATTCAAACGTACCTACGTTCCGTATTTTAATTTAAATAACCTACCTGTTACCAACTGTTCGCCTAAAATTGTGAGCCACATGTCTGTGACTATTACATTGCCATCTATCACAAAGCGAAAAAAGTGGTCGAACTAAAACATTCATATTTCTTTACGTACTACACGAATATATAATAAAAAAATGGGGGTTCCTATTTAAAGAAAAAACGCAGTTTATATCCGTTTGACCTATGGCAGCGCCATCTAGCGGGCCAACCATAGCGTCATCTGGTTTCCCCCTTCAAGCTAGACAAGTTTCGTTCTTTGTAGTTTTTTCATTTGACGCTTATTTCGTGAGATATTTGGCCCAGTCACGATCAATGGACCACCCTATATATATATATATATATATATATATATATATATATATATATATATATGTGTGTGTGTGTGTGTGTGTGTGTGTGTGTGTGTGTGTGTGTGTGTGTGTGTGTGTGTGTGTGTGAAGCGGCAAAGAAATTGGTATAGGCAAGCGTATTCAAATAAAGAAATATGTAAACAGGCAGAATACGGCGCTGTGGTCTGCAACGCCTATGTAAGATAACAAGTGTCTGGCACAGTTACAGATCGGTTACTCCTGCTACAATGATAGGTTATCAAGATTTAAGTGTGTCCGAACGTGGTGTTACATTCGGCGCACGAGCGTTGAGACACAGCAACTCCTAGGTGGCGATGAAGTGGGGATTTTCCCGTACGACCACGTCCGAAGTGTATTGTGCATATCAGGAATCCGCTAAAACATCAGATCTCCGACATCGCTGCAGCCGGAAAAAGATCCTGCAAGAACGGGACCAACGACGACTGAAGAGAATCGTTCAACGTGACGGAAGTGACACTCTTAAGCAAATTGCTGTAGATTTCAATGGTGGGGCATCGAAAAGTGTCAACGGGAGAAAAAACAGTGAAACATCAGTTTTCGCACCAGAAGGCCCACTCGTGTACCAACGACGACTGGGCAACAAAAAGCTTTACGCCTCGCTTGGGCTCGTCAATACCGACATTGGACTGTTCATCACTGGAAACATGTAGCCTCGTCAGAGGAGTCTCTTTTCAAATTGTATCGAGCAGATGGACGTATACAGGTGAGGAGACAACCTCATGAATCCATGGACCCTGCGTACCACCAGAGGACTGTTCGAGCTGGTGGAGGTTCTGTAATGGTGTGGGGCGTGTGCAGTTGGAGTGATATGGGACCCTTGACACGTCTAGATACGACTATGACAGGTGACATGTACATAAGCATCCTGTCTGGTCACCTGCATCCATTCACGGCCATTGTGCTTTCCGATGGACTTGGGCAATTCCAGCAGGATAAGGCGACACTCTACACCTTCAGAATTGCTACAGAGTGGCTCCAGGAACACTTCCGCTGGCCACGAAACTCCCCAGACATGAACATTATTGAGCATATCAGGGATGCCTTGCAAAGTGCTTTTCAGAAGAGACCTCCACCCCCTCGTACTCTTACGGATTTATGGACAGCCTTGCAGGACTCATCCTGTCAATTCCCTCTAGCACTATTTCAGACATTAATCGAGTCCATGACATGTCGTGTTGCTGCACTTCTGTGTGGCCGGCCAGAGTGGCCGAGCGGTTCTAGGCGCTGCAGTCTGGAACCGCGCGACCGCTACGGTCGCAGGTTCGAATCCTGCCTCGGGCATGGATGTGTGTGATGCCCTTAGGTTAGTTAGGTTTAAGTAGCTCTAAGTTCTAGGGGACTGATGACCACAGCAGTTAAGTCCCATAGTGCTCAGAGCCATTTGAACCAACTTCTGTGTGCTCGCGGAGGCCCTACACGATATATATATACTGAAGAACCAATGAATCTGGCACTCTGCCTAATGTCGTGTAGGGCCCCCACGAGCACACTGAAGTGCCACAACACCACAACACGACATACACGACATGGCATGGACTCGATTAATGTCTGAAGTAGTGCTGTAAGGAATTGACACCATGAATCCTGCAGGGGTGTCCATAAATATTTGTAACAGTTCCACGAGATATTCGTTCATCGGGACCATAAAGGAGTACGCCACATGATGGATAGATTTTAGTCACATCAGAGCAAGACATTTCGTCAAATGAAAATAACTGACCTTGCGTCTTTCTTTACCCACAGAAGTTTGTCGAGGTGTCCTGCAAGGAAGTCTGTGTCATTATTCGTGCTGTTTCTGGAAGTCTTATTGCGATCCATAGCTGCTCGACTGGGTAACTAGTCGTTATTGGGAGAAACGTTTATCGTCTGTGCATACGCCGATGACGTTATGGTACTTCTTCGCACTCATGACGACATAACGGCGGTCAAGAACATTTTGGATGCATTTTGTCGACTTGCGCGAGCATAGATTAATGACCGGAAATTTCGTTTACACAGCTTGCGGGAATCTGACACAGTTGCAATTCCGTGGGCTGTGGCGGTCGCCCGCCATCGACCTTTGGGTGTTATTGTTGATCATGATCCATTGAGAATCGCTGCGTTAAACTGAAAGTTCGCCACGGAAAGGATTCGTTGCCTCACAAGGTTTAGACCTTGGAAACATTTCTTAATTAAAGCCTAATTTGTTACACAAATTTTCTCCCACCTGCGATGATGTCCAGAAAGTTATAACGGTTATTGAGCAAGATTATCTAGTGAAGCTCTATTTTTTCGGTGCGTTGTAAGGTTTTGGCGAGACTTCACTGATGGGAGGTTTGGGCTCCCTGATTTGGCCAAGGCTTCTGTTTATCTCTTCGACGCACGATTTTAAGGTGTCTTTGTGTCCCGCCCACCCCCCACCCCCCGAAGTCACTTACAGTTCGCCTTTTTACCTTTATCAGACCTGCGAGATTAACCCCTCTTGCACATGACAGTAGGATAAATAACAAATCGAAGCATATTCGGGAGTTTTTTACTGATATCAGTTCTTTCCCAGTCGCACGTCTTTCCAAATTGCGTTCCCTCTGTGGAGACCCTGTCGCCAGAGACAGATTGGCAGGTTGTTTGGTACAATGCCAGCCTCCTGCTTCTCCGATGGAGGTGGCGGCCTTATGATACCAAGTCGTTCATAACCTTGTTCCCACCAACGCTCGACTTTTTCGCATTGGTCTTAGTGAGATAGACTGATGCAGTCGTGGTAACGAAAGAGATACACTACATCCTTTGTTCACCTGCGGCCACAGACATTGGAGTTGATTCCACCATCAACTGACTTTTCTTACGAGGACGACGGAAGCGGCAATTTCCGGTGAGATTTTCCTGCATCCTGAGTCAACCTTCTTTCCCAGCCCGAAGAACAATCGAGTTATACGGCTTGTCGGACATTACGTTTATTACATGCTGGGGATCAGATATGACCCGGACCCTTGTGCCTTTTACCGGTATATGGTTACGTCACATTGGACGTGGCAAAGAATGCAACATTATTGTGCACTTTTTGCGATTATGCTGTATGTTGTATTTAATCGTCAAAGAGTTGGATAATGAGTAAAATCCCTTTTATGTTTGCATGTTTCATTCCTGTTTCCTTGCTTCTGGTTAAAAAAAAAGTGATGAGTTAAACAGGCATCGTGTAATTTTCGTCATGGTCTCTTTTCAGGTGTGTTGTTACACAACTTATTTAATTTTTGTGGTCTATTTGTCTTGCTTTTCTTAATTAATAAAAAATAAACGTAAAGATCCTGGCAATATAAGTCACCTAGCAATGAATTAAGAAGGAAGTGCGGGGATGTTAGGGCGAGATGGCTACATGAGCAATGAGGAGGAATCGTAGAAGAAATTATTGACGAAAGGACTGACTCAGCGTACAGAAAAGTCGAAACAACCTTCAGTGAAACTAAAAGCTGCATTAAGAGTCCAGTGAGAATTCCGCAGTTAAATGCAGAGGAGAGAGTGGATAGGTGGAAAGAATACATTGAAGGTCTCTATGAGGCAGAGGAATTGTGTGATGACGTGTTAGAAACAGAAGTCGCCAGGGAAGAGATACAGGAGCCACCAGTACTTGATTCATAACTTAAAAGAGCATTGGACAACTTAAGCTCAGATAAAGGTTTCGGAATAGATAATTTTTCATCAGAATTTCCAAAATCTTTTGGGGAAGTGGTAACCATACGACCATTCCCGTAGCTGTATAGAAAATATGATACTCTAGATGTACCGCAAGAGTTTCCGAAAAACATCATCGCCAAACAAACAAAAAAGTGTGTGAAATCTTATGGGACTTAACTGCTAAGGTCATCAGTCCCTAAGCTTACTCACTACTTAACCTAAATTATCCTAAGGACAAACAAGCACAGCCATGCCCGAGGGAGGATTCGAACCTCCGCCGGAACCAGCCGCACAGTCCACGACTGCAGCGTCTTAGACCGCTTTTTTTTTAAATCACATTTCGTTCGTTTTATCTGCTCTGGGCGGACGCCGCAAGACACCCGTTTCGTTCCTCATTGATCAATTAACTCAGTTTTTTTTTTATTACAGAGAGCGAGTAGCCCTCTGAGCGAACACGCTGAGCTACCGTGCCGGCATATAATAAGCAGAAGAACGCAGAATAAAGTTGAGTATGTGTTAACGACGATTAGTTCGCCTTTAGGAGAGGTAAAGGCACCAGGGAGGCAGTTCTGACGTTGTTGTTGGTAATGGAAATAAGGTACACGAAAAATCAAGGCACGTTCATGGAATATCTCAAGATATAAAGATATATCTGGAGATATAAAGACGGATATGCATAGGGAAAGACGGGTAATATACAAGACGTACAAAAACGAAGAGGGAACAGAAAGAGAATGAAGCGCTCGGATTAAAACGGAGTGTAAAGCAGGGATGTTTACCTATATTGTTTAACCTATACATCGAAGGAGCAATGATGGAAAAAAAGAGGTTTCAAGAATGGAATTAAAATTCAAGGTGAGCGGATATCAATGATAAGATTCGCTGATGACGTTGCTATTCTCAGTGAAAGTGAAGACTTACAGGCGTGTTGAATGGAATGAATAGTCTAACGAGTACAGAATACAGATTTGTGATATGAGGCTCTATTGCAGAACGAGTCAGAAGACTGACGATTAAAAATGAGAAAGTGGTGATGGCGGGGGGGGGGGGGGGGGGGTGGAGGGGGGGGGGGTGGGGGGGGGGGGAAGGGCGGGGCGGCACGCGTGGACGAGCTAAGAAAAAAAAACACAGGTAACGTGTCGGTCAAAACAAGGACACAGCCTTCACTTAGAAAAACTGAAAGCAAGTTAGCGAGTAGAGAGTTTCAGCCCCACGGCTACCTACGCACGCGTATAAGTGAACGAAGCTAGACTGGATGGGCCACGTGCAGCTCTCTGTTTACAGAACCTTTTAAAAGACGTTCCACACAGCCGACAAAGTATGTAAACTGGTACCAACCACTGCCATGGTATGCGTGCCAAATGAGAAAAATTTCAACCCCAGTGGAAAAGAATATTACTTTAAGAAATCGGAAGTCCATAGGCTTGAAAAAAGAACTCAACAAACATGAAAAGCAAGCAGATACTCGCCGGTCGCGGTGGTCTCGCGGTTGAGGCGCTCAGTCTGGAACCGCGCGACTGCTACGGTCGCAGGTTTGAATCCTGCCTCGGGCATGGATGTGTGTGATGTCCTTAGGTTAGTTAGGTTTAAGTAGTTCTAAGTTCTAGGGGACTGATGACCACAGAAGATAAGTCCCATAGTGCTCAGAGCCATTTTTGAAGCAGATACTCCTGTGTCAAAAACTGTCAGGTTGTCGTAGCTCCCAGTCGTAAGATAACTCTCTCAAACCCCGCTGCAGAGGAGGGGTCGAAACTCAAAAGCAAAACCAGGGAGAGAAATACTATTTTATTCTACTGAGATAGACAGTGAAATATCAAAATTCAAGTTTATTTACAATGGTTCTTTTAAAATTGAGACCGTTCCTCACCCTAATGCTTTCTGTCTGATATGACCTAAGTCAGGTAAAAGATTGGTCAAGCATAACGTAATCGATCTGAGGCATTACTAGAGTTGAAATTATTGATGTCTGTAAGGCAAATGTAAAAATGAAATAAGATTTGAATCTATGTTTGTAATCAGATAATGATAATTTCACGTAAAAATGTTAGAACCTAAGTGTTATGTAAACATCAGTAGTAGGATTGAGCCATTGTGTAGTAGTGAAATAAATACCAAGATACTAAGACTTTTGTTTAAATTGCATGTGAAATATAATGAATCGATGCTTAGTAAGGTGGAGAAAGGGTACATATCATAGTAAAGAGAACGTGATATGGGGGAAACTGCAGATAAATGAATTGTGGTTATACACTATGTGATCAAAAGTATCCGTACCTCTGGCTGAAAACGACTTACAAGTTCGTGGCGCCCTCCATCAGTAATGCTGGAATTCAATATGGTGTTGGCCCACCCTTAGCCTTCATGACAGCTTCCACTCTTTCAGGAATACGTTCCATCAGGTGCTGAAAGGTTTCTTGCGGAATGACAGCCCATTCTTTACGGAGTGCTGCAGTGAGGACAGGTATGGATGTCGGATGGTGAGGCCTGGCACGAAGTCGGCTTTTCAAAACATCCCACAGATATTATATAGGATTCAGGTCAGGACAGTGTGCAGGCCAGTCCATTACAGGGATGTTATTGTCGTGTAATCACTCCGCCACAGGCCGTGCGTTATGAACAGGTGCTCGATCGTGTTGAAAGATGCAATCGCCGTCCCCGAATTGCTCTTCGAAAGAGGAAAGCAATAAGATGCTTAAAACATCAGTGTACGCCTGTGCTGTGATACTGCCATGCAAAACAACAATGGGTGCAAGCCCCCTCCATTAAAAACACGACCACACCATAACACCACCGCCTCTGAATTTTACTGTTGGCACTACACACGCTGGCAGATGACGTTCACCGGGCATTCGCCATATCCACACCCTCTCATCGGATCGCAACATTGTGTACCGTGATTCGTCACTCCACACAACGTTTTCCACTGTTCAATCGTCCAATGTTTACGCTCCTTACACCAAGCGAGACGTCGTTTGTCATTTACGGGCGTGATGTGTGGCTTATGAGCAGCCGCTCGACCATGAAATCCAAGTTTTCTCACCTCCCGCCTAACTGTCATAGTACTTGCAGTAGATCCTGATGCAGTTTGGAATTCCAGTGTGATAGTCTGGATAGATGTCTGCCTATTACACATTACGACCCTCTTCAACTG
Source organism: Schistocerca piceifrons (assembly GCF_021461385.2). Lineage (NCBI taxonomy): Eukaryota > Metazoa > Arthropoda > Insecta > Orthoptera > Acrididae > Schistocerca > Schistocerca piceifrons. The sequence goes on along the minus strand of NC_060138.1, from coordinate 267,257,918 downwards.
CCGGCGGTCTCTGTCAGTCAACAGACAAGGTCGGCCTGTACGCTTTTGTGCCCTATGTGTCCCTTCACGTATCCACTTCACTATCACATCGGAAACAGTGGACCTAGGAATGTTTAGGAGTGTGGAAATCTCGCGTACAGACGTATGACACAAGTGACACCCAATCACCTGACCACGTTCGAAGTCCGTGAGTTCCGTAGAGCGCCTGATTCTGCTCTCTCACGACGTTTAATGACTACTGAAGTCGCTGATATGGAGTACCTGGCAGTAGGTGGCAGCACAGTGCAACTAATATGAAAAACCTATGTTTTTGGGGTGTTCGGATACTTTTGATCACATAGTGCAGAAGTGAGAAATATACAACCACAAAAATGTTAATATGTGGAAAAAATGCCCTATATGGTAGAGAACTAATTACCTATTCTGAAGGAAGAATAGATCTAAGTGGAATTGATTTGGTGGATTGAAACCTGATACAAGACTACCAATCGAAAGTCTGAGATGTAAGAAGTACTAATACCTATTACGAAAGTAAGAAAATTATGGTTATGTAATCAAATTTCAGAATGTTGCTATAAGAAAAGACACTTAGTGAAGCATTAATGTGCTTCGAGAAAAATGTACTCACTGAATAACAAAATATTTAATGCGTCAGTAATGTAAGTAAAAGCAATATTTAATGTGTTAGATTAATAATGTGTGATAAAACTTCCTTCGTGATGTATCTATTTAAATGATTAATGAAATGAAATGGAATGATAGCGTGTCATTGTTGGCCTGGAGGCCCCATGCGTGGAAGTTCGGCCGCCTAGTGCTAGTCTTATTTCAATCGACGTCACATTGGGCGACTTCCGTGCCGGTGATGAGTACAACACAACACCCAGTCCACGAGCGGTGAAAATCTCCAATCCGCCCGGGAATCGAACCTGGCCCACTGCATGGTAGGCAAGCACGTTACCACTCAGCTTTTCTTTTTTTTTCTTTTTTTTTAAACGCTACCCCTTTTTTTTACCAGGAACAGGGTAAATTAACAAAAGATCTTTATTGGTACAAACTTAAATACAACAGAAATGCCATCCTTCCGGCGAAAATAACACAAGACATTATACTCGTACCAGGCGAGCAATTTTTTTGTTTTTATGAACAAGGTGTAGGAAAAAAAGAATAATAATCCTGAAGTAAGCAAGAGGTGTGAACCAAATATACAGTGGAGTGAGGGAAAAACCACTGTGTTCTGGTATAGTGCATAAAAGAAAGGAGGTGCGTGTCCATGCGCCTACTCCACTGTGAGTTACAACATAGAAAGTAGCGCGGGGAGTCGCAGATGTCAGCAGGGGGGGCGGGAGTATTGTTGGCGTGTGGCACCATCCAACTGAGCGGGGGTGACGTAAAGATCGCATGTAGGTAATTGGCGAAGAAGGTGCGGTAGCGCGGTCGGTGTTCGACTTGACTGTGGGCGGTTTGTAAGTACTGCCAGAAATCAAGGCGTGATTTGTCGCCATCATTATACATGTAGGTGATCGTCCATCCCTTGACCCATACAATTGCATGATTTTTGGCGGCGGGGAAATAAGTATTCTCAGGATGGATAAAAGTCCATGGGTCAATCGAGTCCGGTGGAACGCGGAGGTAACAGGCAACGAACTGTCGGGCCAGTTTCCAGACGTCACTGGTGGCAGCACAAGTCAGTTGATGGACATCGTCATCCACGAGGTGGCAAATGGAACAAAGTGGAGAGTCCAGTAGTCCGATGGCGTGAAGGCGATGATTTTTGGCGAATTTTTCATTTGCGACTTGGTACCATGTTGCCCGGACGTGGGAGGGAAGAAAAGGCTGGTGGATATGACGCCAAACCGTGGGCCACCGCTTGGACGGATGTTTCTCTTCGATATTGTTGCTGGATATGGAACGAAGCAGTGGGGTGTAAAAATCTTTAGGTTGAGGAGAACGCGTGGTCGGTAAGAGTGTGTGAGCGTAACTGAAGTCGACGATGAAATCAGAAATGTGCGCCAGATGGTGCTTGATGTGTCCGACTGGTACTGGTGGTGTTATGGTTGCGGGTACAAGAATTTCCAGCAAGCTGCGCGTAAGGGAGGTGCCCCCGTGCCACTGCTCGTGCATGGTGGGCGTGTACAAGGACGCCGCTCGGATAGCTAAGCAGGCGGACTAAATGAAGAATAATTACATGTTTTACACTATACAACATACAAATATATCTCATGTTAAGAGTTCAAAGAATTTTTGCAGAATTATGGTATAATGATAATTATATTTTATTTCTTGATCATTACGAACGAAACTTGGGTCGTGCTAGCCACTATGTCCCATGTTCGGACATACAATTGTCAATACAAATTAACTGAACTTGTGGCATATGCAACATGCTCACATGCCTCACATGCTGAACAGTAATTTGATTCTATGATTTTAAAACCGTTTCTTGTAATTATGTGTATTTGTGAGTTTTCTCAATAATTAGTGTTTACGATACTGTAATATGGTACAAGTGAGAAATAATTGTATGAAAGCATTGTAGTAAAGCCACTGGCCTTGTCAGAGACATTAATACTGTACAGAGCCCAAAGAATAGCTTTTAATCTAACAATACCATTGCTGTAGTGAGTGCACACAGTCATAGCAGTGCAGGCAAAGTGGAGGGTTTCGAATCATCTGTAGTGGATATGTACTCGAAATGTTGGCCCAGTAATGCAAAACTGTGGTCGTTGTGGAGTTGGTATTGCAATATATTGCAAGGCAAAATTTATAATTGAGCAAGCATGTGTGGGCGCAGTACCTGGTTATAAGTGCCTGTGTGTCAGCGACACTTCGAAGGCAGGATACCAAATCGTTAGCATTAGCGATGCAACAAAATCAATGTACACCTAACGACATCCTCATCAGTCATTGTCGTAGGTTCCAGGGCGAAGGCCAGCAGCGCCGAGAGGGGGCACCCCTGTCACACTAAGCGCCTGATCAGGATCGGTTGTATGAACATACCATTGTACAGCAACCAGGACGTCATGTCATGCAGGAGACGTATAACCACCTCAACAATAGTTTCTGGGTACCCCCTGCCTGACGTCTAAGGGCAACAAAGCCAAGGACAAATGCTGAGCTCGAACGAGAGCAGATTCCTGTAGCGACAGAGTGATGTCCCATTGTTGTATGCTCTGCCTAGCGATGCCTCATCATAGGAGATGGCGTAACACTGCCAAAATACGCGTACAGATCTTGATATCGCTGTTTAGGAGAGTTAACGGGCGATAGTCACGGACCCGTTTGAAGTGTGTGAACAGGCACAATGCGGCCCTGTAGAAAGGCACAGGGGGACGCTCACTGCAGGGACATCAGTTCTCCATAGATAACAATCCACAATATCGGAAAAACACTATAAAATTCAAGGGGGATGCCGCCAGGGTCAGGTGACTTGTTAGCAGCTCCCACTCGGATAGCATCAAGGTATTCTTGTTATGTTACTGGTGTCTCCAGTTCCAGAGATGCGTCCTCTGGTATTTTGCCGAACATGAGCCGAGACATTTCTTCAATGACAGCTGGTGAACGAGGGTCGTTAGCGTACAACCTAGCACAATGTGCGTGGAGGCACATTCAGTTCCTCATTGGATGTCAAGTTGTCTGCCTTCGTCATCAGTGATGAATCGAACCAGGCAGCGATATGAATCCCAAGTCACCTTGAAACACGTATGTAACGAAGCAGCGATGGCGAGGCATTGTAGCATCTGTGACCAGAGAGTTTGCGCTTGACCGCGCGAGTGTTGCGAGCGGTTCTCAGTCAGTCAGTCGTTGCGAGTCTGTCTGTAGTCGTTGCGAGTCTGTAGCTGTGTCTAGTTGAGAGCAGTACTCTAGTAGTAGTCGTGCAGTGCAGTACGCTAATAGTCGTCATGCAGAGCGGTCGGTCAGTAGTAGCAGCCCAGTGCGGTTGTGTGATGTAGGCGGTCGGCAACACTGGTCAAGATGGTGAATAAGTTCCTCCAAGCGGTGCGCAACAACAAGAGCAGAAATGTGACATCCATTTATTCTGAGGTAAGACTTTAATTCTGATTGTTTTGCACAGGGCCAAAGACCGATATTTCGGTTTAATTGTATTTTCTTGTCACTGAACGGACTTTAAATTTTGTGAAAAATTTATATTTGAGTCAGATTGCGAATTTCACATTTTTGTTGCCATTGTCAGTACATTTCATTGTGGGCAGGTTACGCTAAGCGCAATGTCCATTAGCATTTCTAAATAATATTGTCCATTCTTTTAAATCATTGCAGGGAGGTTATTCTTGGCTCCTATTCATTTATTATTTCTTTCTTTTAAATTACTGTGGAGAGGTTACACTTGGCGACACCCAGTCCAGGATCGTATTTCATTGAGAGTCTTTTGAGCAACAGTCAGATATCTGCTCTTATTTGCTTAGATATAATTAGGATTTGGCGCAACGCTTTTACTAATCTTGTGACTTTCCTTCTACAGGTCAACGGCAATTTGTTGCTTTGTTGTATTTGTGTGTTGCTTTTGCATTGTGTTTATTTGTTTTGTGAAAAATTTTGACTATTGTAAAAATGCCGCGAAAGACTGTGAATAGTGTATCGCGAGGTATTATGAATGAAATTACCGACTCAAACAACTTTACCGATAGGACATGTGACACGCGGTGTGATGATGACAATCCTGCGTTCACTAACAATCAGTGCATTACAACCATTAATGATGACTTTTACCCTAATGATGAACAAACGAACTCAATTGTCTCGTCTGTTAATTTGGCGACAATTGATGACGCGGAGCGGTCTATAGTACTGAGCGCTGCCGAGCTTAACACACCCGATTTAGAAAATCCAAGTAATGTACAGACAAATTTTTCTAATGAAAATGAACAGTGTACTGAAAGTACGACGGATTTATTTAATTCCGAAATAGTGTCTGACAGTGTACATTTGACTGGCAAACCCTATTCTAAAATGCAGAATGACCAAATGGTCGCACAAAACGTGAGAATTGCACATATACCACCACACAGTACTGAGAATGTAACAGCTACTTTTGGGTGGGATCAAGTTATGGCATTTTTACGACAAATGAGTGAAAAACAGAGTGAAGACAACAAACACTTAAATGAAAAATTTAATAAAAATGACGAAAATCTCAAACAACAATTTAGTGAACAGAATAAAAAATTAGACAAACAAAGTGAAGATTTTAAACAACTCAGTGAACAGGTCAAACAACAGAACGAAAAACTTGACAATAATGCCGAAGATCTCAAACAACTTAGGGAAGATAACAAACAAGATAACGAAAAACTCAAACAATACTTAAATGAAAAATTAGACGACAATTCCAGACAGCTTAGTGAACAAATAAGAGCCGTTGCCGCGCAGTGTCATGACACTAAGGAACAGTTGCGCGTGGAAATTGAGGCTTGTTCACAAAAAAATAGCGAAGAAATTAAGTCTGTTGCGCAGGAATTAAGGGAAATGCAAACAGCCGCAACAGACACACTCAGAGACGAAATTAGCGGAGTCGCTAAACAATGCTCTGAAAAAGCTACACAACTACGGGACGAATTTAAAGCAATGACAGCAGAACTTTCGCGCACAATGGATGAAAAGATCGACGCGAAATTCGAACAGCAGAACATTCAGATTAACGAGCGCTTTAATCAACACATACAAAACAGTGATACGCGTTTCCGCAAATTTATTCAGGATCAAAATAAAGTGAAACGTCAGGTTATGGAAACAATCACTGCACAAAGACAAGAGGACAAACGTAAAATGTTCGCGAAAGCGAAGACGTATGTAGACAATAATATTACTACAGTGTCCGACAAAATTAATACCATAGAACAGTTGAACGCGGAATTACGGGATGAAATTTCTGATCTTAAATCAAAAACAGATACACACACAGTAAATATTCAGACAGTGACAGACAGATTCGAACAATTAGATCTAACACAGGATTGCGATGTCATCAAAGCTGATGTTAAAAAACTGAGCGAAACTACGCGTAAGTTGCAAAAACAGATTAATGCGTCCGATTCTAAAACCGATGATCAGGCAAAAATACTGACTGAAAAATATGATGAATTGGCCAGTCGTATTGATGTTATCGAAAATACTAATGACAATAAATCAGACGATACTGCACCGGTTTCATTTATCCAAACACCTGAATTTCAAAATTTACAGCAGACAATTAATGAGATCGATTCATCTAACAACACGTTACGTAGGAAGTTGTCAAATTTAAAACAAGAAGTAACACAGATGAAAAACATTTCAGTTAATAACATACCACAACAGACGCCACTTTGCGAACATTTGTCTGACTCACGCAGCGTGTATAATGTGAGCAATTTACAGCAACTACGCGACTTAAAATCCGAAAAGCCACGCGACTTAAAATCTGAAAAGCTACGTAACTTGAAGTACGAAATGACACAGACAAACGAATTCTCACACAAACCTGAACGTGTTCTCAAATTCAGTGACGAGAGCGTTGATAATAAGCAGTTTGCATTTGTAAGAAAATGTAAAGAATTTAATAATGACAGCGTACAGGTACACGTTTTGCACTGTATACGACAATTTATCTTTGTACATTCACCGCTATTACCTGTAATGCAGAAGCTAGCTTTGAACCTGATGCGACAATTTGCTATTGCATTTACAACAGCATTGCCTATAATGCAGAAACTAGAATTAACATGGATACAACTATTTGCTTTTGAATTTTTACCGCTATTGCCTGTAACGCAAAAACTAAAATTTATTCTCAGTGCGTAAAAGACCTCAGGGGATTCATTACGCTTTAATGAATATGTGCCGTAGCGAGCATAGGGCCCCGAGTTGTAGTAGTGCTGTTTCATCTTTAGTTTTCTGCACTGCTGCCTTTTCTTCTACTATCCTTTATATCTATCAAAACTGCTCTTTAACTATTGCTCTACCTAGTATTAAGAAACGAGTAATGAAAACCGGATATGACAAATTTTTACCGAATGTGACAATATTCAGTAGGCACTCCCGTAATGACAACTACCGCCGTAATTTTAATTACAGATAAAATCGTAATCATCAGTATGTACAAAATTTTCGGCAGTCTATAGCGTAACACGTCAGTAAGAAATAACAGAACAGTTCATATAGTGGATATGCCACAGCATCCTCCCGTAAAATAAATAACGGAACGTACGATAGATTTTAACCAGATACAGCACAGATTGCATATTACAGTAACGCAAACATTACTTTTGACACGCAGAATTTTGTTCACGAGAATGTTATCTGAAACATGCTTCGTTGAATGCTCCACTTTTATCGCACCCAGATCTTACTAGAAATTTTTCCATTGCCACCGACAGTTCCAACACCGCTTTAGGCGTACACATTTTCCAGGAAACATCGCATTTGCAAGCCGCATTCTGTCACCTGCTGAGCGAAATTATTCCGTTACAGAACTTGAAACATTATGTGTTGTATGGGCTTTCACGAGATTTAGGCACTTTCTTTATGGCAGACATACCACTGTTTACACAGATCACAGAGCGATACAATTTTTACTTTCAGCTAAATTTACTCACGATAGACTAAGTAGATGGAAACTGTATTTACAGGAATTTAATTTTACATGTTATTATGCATTCCTGACGAACTGGTTAACAAATTAATTTGGTACACTCATTTAAGCTACGCACATTACGGAGCACGAAAATGTTTTCTTATACTGAGACAGAACTGTTATTTTACCAACATGGAGAAACGTATACGACGAGTTTTAGCGTCTTGTAAAATTTGCCAGAAAGCTAAATCAGACACCACTTCACATATTCCTCCTTTATATCCCATTATACCTGTTAAGTTAAGACACATGGCCGCAGTAGATATTTTTGGTCCGATTCCGAGAACTAACAGAGGTTTTTGCTACATATTTGTCGCTGTTGAGCTCACTTCAAAATTTGTTACTTTCACTCCATTAAGCAAAGCTACTGCTAAAACTGTTTCGAAAGCATTTGTAAAACATTTTCTATCTCATGTAGGGCATGTGATGAAAGTAATTTCTGACAATGGAGCTCAATTTCGTAGTACCATATGGACACGCATGTTACGAGCCAGAAACATTTCTCCGATCTATATATCCAAGTACCACGCTTCTTCGAACCCCTGTGAACGATTAATGAAAGAAATTGGTAAACTGTGCCGAATACACTGCCACAAAAGACATATTGATTGGGACACACACATATTCTCATTCCAAGATGTAATTAATTCCATTCCAAATGAATCCACTATGCTATCTCCGTCTGTTATACTGAAAAATGCTGAACCACCTAACAAAATTAAAGAATTAATAACATTTCCTACATCTCGTCGATTACGACACCACGAAATAATTGACATTGCGCTGAACAACATCAAACGTGCCGCAGAGCGCCGGAGAAGACAGCAAAAACAGGTTTGTACACGCCGCGTCTTTCACGTTGGACAGAAGATACTAGTACGTACACACTATTTATCCAGCAAATTAAAAGGTAAGTGCAGTAAATTTGAACTTCTATACGCAGGTCCATATCGGATTCGCAGCATCCCTCACCCCAATGTTGTACACGTCGAAACTTTGAGAACCAGAAAATCGAAAGGCAATCACCATATCTCAAACATTAAACCGTTTATTGAGTGAAACCACTGTATGATTCAACACACTATGATGCCATTTACTAATGCAATTATTTCACCTGACCAATTACTGATGATTATCGTATTTTTTCTTGGCAAGTGCCCGGCAAGGTAAGGTTAGCAGGTCGCTTTTCTTGTCGTTACACATCAGACCGTGCATACTTTTCCAGACGAACTTACGTATTTTATGACTAATTATGCAATGTTAGCTAATGACATGTTAATTTCATTACATTTTTTTTTCCATTAAAGTCTTTAATTCTCGCCTTGATTAACTACACTCTATACAAGCTGAACACAACGAACGTCACATTTGTCTTTTTATGTACGATTGTATTCCAGTTTTGTTAGTATGCACTGTGAAATAGTTAAGATATAACACACACCAGTTGACTTTGACATTTTTTTTGCTTTATGACATCTCAAGATCGTGACTGTTTTACATTTTTTGCTGCTGCATCGTATTATTCTGTGTACATTTTTGCATCTGAACACTGTCAATGTCTTTGACATATTACGTTTTCTGTCATGTTATGCTATATGGTTAATTGTGTCACCATAAACCAGTCATTATTTAGTGGGTATATGATTTAAATGCAGGACATTAATCTTTGTTCATGAATTTCAGAAAGAAATGATGCGTGTAAGAGATAAATTCAACAGAAATGGGAATTTCACCTACGGAATAAACGAAAGGAGATGCAATAACTTTATGAGGAAGAGTAAATGGATCAGGATTGGCAGGCATTAACAAGAATATACAATACTCATCATAGAATAGCAGTCTTAACTAATTTTTTCTTTCAGAATACAAGGTGATTGATGCAGGCTGTCAGACTGAACTACACATCTTAGTTTTAGTGATGAAATATGCTAGAGATAAGGAATAGTTGTATAATGAGTAGTGAAGCAATTTTTTGCAGATGACAGGTGATGATGATAATGAAGTTATGGTAATGTGGATAATGATGATATGGATAATGAAATTTTCTTTACAGATGAGGGTAATGTTGAAGTTATGTATTTATGCTACGTAGTTATGTAAGTATTTGTTGCAGTTTGCTTTGACAGCAGGTGTTACATTGCATAGTAGGATGACGGAAAGTTTTGGAAAGGACAGCTATGGAACACATTTTATACACATTTCACTACCTGTTAATTCGAAGTTCACTACTTTTCAGCATAGTGTGCGTTTCTTCTTTCAGGTCAATAATCCATTTTGTATTTTTTTCCAGGAGAAGCATTTCATGATACTTACTAAACCTGTTACTTATTATACCTGTTCTAGTACTTGCATTTTTATTTTTTACCCATTTGTGTTTATCATTTATGAATGTGATCACATATACTGCCTTGTTGCATAACCTTGCTACAGCTGACTCATGACGAATGACGTTACCTATCCTCATTTGCAGCAATAGGTCAAAAGCAAATAGTGTTATGCCTCAGCAATTAATTATCGATCTCAACGCAATGCATTGCTAACTAAAAAAATGTATTACCAGTCCCAAATAGTTATACCAATTTGAGAAAGTTCTGAGTAATACTGATTAGCTCTGAATAGTATGTCACTTGAGTAATGACTTCTTAATGAGACAAAAAAAAGTATATATTTAAAATAATGCTTTGTCACTAGTTAATAACTGCCACTGTTTATTGTAATGAGACTACTTATAATGCCTACGATTATTAATGCTATGACTGTAATTAACTGATTTTTTATAATGACTTCATAATGATCTGAATAATACTGAATGATGAACTATGTTTTATTCCATTCAATACTTGCTGGCCACTGAGTGCCAATAATTAATGTCACTCGATGAATTGTTATTAATTATGCCATTAATTAGTTCTTGTTTTCTATGTTCATACTTTGTAATTTGAAATGAATGTGACTGTTTAATAATGCTTTGTAATTAGGAGAAGACTAATAATTCTTACTATTGGAATGACAAATGATTAATTAACCATGCTACATTTTGTAACTAGGAAAAGAAGGCTACTGATTCCATGTAAAACAATTAATGAACATTTTTCTGTAATACTACATACTTGGTACAGAAATGTTCAATAACTGGGCTATGAATGCCACAAACTAATTAAGTCTCTAATTGTCAATATTATGTGACTTGATGTCCTTCACCTCATAAGCTGACTACCCTGAATTATTGCAATGTCCATTTGTCCTGTTTATCCTAGTGATCATGGAGCACTATATTTGGTTTTGCACTAATTCTACGTTGGTGCGCCTTGTAAGAGCGTGGTGTTGACACGACATGCTGTCCACCACCGTGAGCGATGAAGACGTTATTATGGTCGCACTGTTTGGTGTACCTAATGTACTGCCAAAATGAAAACCTGGAACATTACTACGACAGTTCAGTGTCTTGGCTACACTGATAAATTCTGATGGGAAAAGTACTTCAAGTCGTGTCACTTGGTGTTGTACTTCTGTGGAAAGATAAGGACTTTCAGAACAGCTGTGTGCAATCTAAAGTGCTACAACCATGATGCAATCCTTCCCTTTCCTATCCTGATTCTTGTCACATAAAGAAAAAAAAAATTTTTTTTGGTAACATCATTTATGTTCATAGGTTATACATTTTTCGATTTGTTGAATTCCAGTGCGAGTACACTTGTGGCACTGGTCGACATGATTTTTTGCCATTATGTTTATTTGTTGTGAAAATGCTAAAGACATTTTTTTCGATTTGTTCTGGAGTACAGTATATGTACACTCTTGTCTTTTATATTGTGTATACATTTTTTATTTTTAATGATATGTTCTGAACAACAGTGCATGTGCACTTCTGTTAGGTGTTAATATGTTTTCTATTGAACTTCAGTGCCTGTGCATTTTTCTCATTTTTCAATATGATTGTACTCATTCTGTATATTCAATACTTCAATGCGTATGCACTTATGTCATTTGTTACTCATTGTATATACATTTCATCATTTACTGATATGTTCTCAACTGCAGTGCATGTGCACTCATGTCACTTGTCAACATAATATTTTTTGCCAGTCTGTTTATTTGTTCTGAATATGCTAAAGAATTTTTTCAGTGCCTGTGCACTTTGTTATCTGTCAAATAATTTGTATATGCATTTTTCTGATTTGCTACTATGTTTTGTACTCACATCTTGTTTTTGTCTTATATATTTTGTACTTAGTGCGTGTGCACAACATTTAAATATTGTGTAAGTTGTAGGATTTTGTTAATTAAAGAAAAATTTTGCCGCGATTGCCAAGTCCAAATGACTCACCATCGCTGCCAAATTTTTGCCCCCCCAGTGGAGGGTTATGAAACACGTATGTAACGAAGCAGCGATGGCGAGGCATTGTAGCATCTGTGACCAGAGAGTTTGCGCTTGACCGCGCGAGTGTTGCGAGCGGTTCTCAGTCAGTCAGTCGTTGCGAGTCTGTCTGTAGTCGTTGCGAGTCTGTAGCTGTGTCTAGTTGAGAGCAGTACTCTAGTAGTAGTCGTGCAGTGCAGTACGCTAATAGTCGTCATGCAGAGCGGTCGGTCAGTAGTAGCAGCCCAGTGCGGTTGTGTGATGTAGGCGGTCGGCAACACTGGTCAAGATGGTGAATAAGTTCCTCCAAGCGGTGCGCAACAACAAGAGCAGAAATGTGACATCCATTTATTCTGAGGTAAGACTTTAATTCTGATTGTTTTGCACAGGGCCAAAGACCGATATTTCGGTTTAATTGTATTTTCTTGTCACTGAACGGACTTTAAATTTTGTGAAAAATTTATATTTGAGTCAGATTGCGAATTTCACATTTTTGTTGCCATTGTCAGTACATTTCATTGTGGGCAGGTTACGCTAAGCGCAATGTCCATTAGCATTTCTAAATAATATTGTCCATTCTTTTAAATCATTGCAGGGAGGTTATTCTTGGCTCCTATTCATTTATTATTTCTTTCTTTTAAATTACTGTGGGGAGGTTACAACCTCCATAAGTTGCTGACAGTCGGCAGACGCCAGAAGGGCCACATTCAGCTTCCGAACACGCCTTCTATTCGACACTCTCTGGTGGTCAAGGGTGACAATGCAGACATACGCTGCATGCTCGTAAAAAGTAACATGCCAAATCTCAGCCAGTCGGGTTCCTTCTACCAGCGAGTGTAAAATATAAAAGCGATTAAGATGTCTAGAAGAATGTGCAATGTTGTGCGTGAAACTGGGGCGATCACCATGAACGTGTTTTCACGTGTTCACAAGTTGGAGATGGTCGGCAGACGTGCAAAGCTCTGTGAAATTATCTTCGGGGTGGGGGGTGGGATTAAAATCACCACCACAATGCATCTTGCCTCTCTACGAAAAGAAGTGAGATCGCTTCCACATAGAAGTCAGAGCTTTCTCATTGTCTCCCAAATCCTGAAGGGGCAGCGATGTTAATCATTTGGGCATCGAAGGTACTGGACGTCGTCGACAGGTAACCGTTCACAGATTAGGATCGCTATACCGCTAGCGGTATCTGAAGCGTGGAAGACGAATGGATTAAGAAAACCATCAGATGCATTTCTTGTAAGAGGAACGTCTAAGTCCGCTGCATGAAATGTATCATGGAGTATCGCAATTTAATGTGGGTCACAGAGAGCATTGATACTGATCGTACGTAGGCAGTATGTTGCTGTCGATATATGGGATCCAGTAGTGTCATTCAGCCGGGGCAGACCATACTAGACGCTTGAAGACACGACATTCGCGATGATGAGGTAGCGGAGAGCACAACCGGTGAAACGCACCGATCGATGGTATTCATAAGCCGTTCCAATTCCTCCACTTCATCCGCCCAAGAAACAGAAGCAGCACCATTGCACTGTACAAGAGCAGAATCATCAGGAGCAGTTGCATGTCGGCGACCTCCAGAGAAGGCTATCAACAGATGGTTGAGGTGGCTTAAAAGAAGGCATCACAGGTTGCGGAGGACAAACTGTTGAGGGAGGCACACTCAACAGCAGGTCTTCCGAGATGATTCATCGTCCGAAGTTGATTTGCCATCCTGTGCACCCTACCTGAGGAGACAATCTCCACATGGGGTACGACTACCGTTCTTGAGCTTCCTCACTGACCTCTGCTTGCGAACATGTTGTTCCATTTTGGAGTGGGATCGGCCGTCATCTGACGCCGCTTCAATTGGAAGGAAAGCAGAGGTTGGTACGACGTCCGAGCCGACGTCCATTGCTACTGTACCGTTATTTCTCGGGTTGACCAACGTCCAGGGCGTCGATTCCGTCGGAGATGATGGAATCTGAAGACTCGCCTCTCAGTCATGGTCCAGCAACGATGGCAGATTGGAGAGAAGTGGGCCAGACCCTCTGACGCCTTTGCAACGGCGGCGTAGTTGACAGGGAGCACTATAGTTCTTACAGGTGGTGCGAGATCTCCTACCAGCGTCTATATCAGGCGTCTACAGAAGCAATTCAACCGTCCATGGCCCTCTTGGCCACACCCCAGACAAGATCGCCGCTGACCGCCGTACATCACCATTGTCCACACGCCGCCAATTACGAAATAAGAAGACATGTGCTTCATCAATTCCTGTTTGATTTGACGCACGCCATTTAAGACGTGGTAGGTCTCGAAGGTCTGCAATTTTTTCTGGATGTGACCGATGAAATTTCCGTAAAGTCGAAAGGCAGATACGACCACATCTTGCGGTACCACAGAAGAAGTTCGAAAACATGCAGGGCGCAGATCAACCGAAACAACTCCAACAGGGCCATCAGTGTGTTTGAATTTCAGCCCGTCGGTAAAATGTCGCAAAACTTCTTTGGTCCTCAGTTTGATGTACACGGTGCTGTTCGTGAATGAGAAGTGAATTCCTACTTCATCTTGAGGTGCGAGATGAAGCTCATCACATATGAACTGTTCTACTGTGCTCGAAGTCGTGCATGTTCCGCTTGAAAGGTGATCTTTATAGTCGCCCAACGGTAAGATGACACCCTTACAGGTCAGAACTTGAAGGAATACAGCGACGTAGCACCGCGTGCTAGTCATTAAACAAAAACACGCCCATGTCACGGCTAGGAGCCGACTTGTGACTCGCTCGGCTGCGTACTTTTTATGTACGAGCAATCGTACAAACTGTATAAATATGCTCAAAATTTTCAGATTCTATTTTCCTATTTACATCTTTGAAGTAGTAGTCATGCCCTGCACATCCTGTCAATAAGAATTAGATTGGTGAGGGGTAGTTCGTACGGTCTCCTTGTTAGATGAATGAAACAAGACTATTGCACAGTTAAGTTGTTCAATTTTTACTGCACTTACTTTTAATGACTATAATTATTTCAGGCCTGTATGTGTGTCTTTTGTTTAAAAAGCCAGTAACAGACTCCAGTAGGAGTCTACTGAATGTCATTGTTTACCCTCAGCATTTCGACTGAGGTTTTTTTCTGTGGTTGATCTTTAGAGCTGACTATCTCGAAACATGTAAATTTTTGTTGGTTCGCTCTGGCAGACGACCTTCCATATTGTCAAGACTTTATGGTATGAAGGCAAGCGGTGACAAATGGCCCCAGCTTTAAAGGCCCTCGAATCTGGCTGGAAGAGTTGGAGTATTATATTCACTCGTTGAAGAGTTGTTGTGTACCGCTGAGCTAAGACGCGTTGAGAACCTGTTCTGAAGGAGGGCGGCTGGCAAACGGTTTTAATGGACACCTACGATGACCTCGGTCTATTGCGTTAGAAACACGCTGGCCAGGGACGTCGGGTCAGCTGATTGCCCAAGAGAGTGCGCAGCCCGGCCTACAACGAACGTGGCTCACTTTGTGGTCGCATGCTTGGCGTCATCCAGTGGATTCCACAAGCCAGCCCGATACTCCTTCGTTTATTTATTCATTTATTTAGACAGTTCGATCATATTTAATACAATCCACTACATCAGTGGTTCCCCAGCTGGACGTAATTACATCCCGTTGGGTAAAATTGAATTCTCTGAGGGATAAAAACAAAATGGTTCACTTATGTTTCGATCACGAGACAAAATTATTGTAAAAAATCGTTGCTATTATCACTGTTTTATGCGATCTTAGTACCGATTACACAAGTAGTCAGTAACTATATTTATTTCCAAATCCTAACATTAACGCGCGACGTTACGTATTGGTTACAGCTTGGGAAATGAATGTACGAACATCACCGTCCTCACATGGTCCACTACCTTGATAAATTCTTCATACAATGCAACTGTGACAGTAAAATTGGCACATATACATCACATAATCTTAAACATCTCATGAAAATATCTTCTCAGAGTTGTAGGTAGCTCCCCCAGTAAATCAGAAAATGCTCAATGATTCACTTTGTGGTAATGAGCGAACTAACTGGCAGCTCAACGGTGACAGTGTGAAGGCTACCACACTGCTGTAGGACCCCAACATTATTATTACTCTAGATTATTCTCCTTTAAGAGAGCGTGCGAAACTTGAGCCAATCACAGCTCTACTTCTTTTTCTTCTTTTCTTTTCTTTCCATAACCTTTTCAGTAAATCACTGTATTTCTCCTTCCTTTATTCTGTCCATTTTTTTCCTGTTGTTTCTTTCGTTCAGACTTTTTTTGTTATTTTGCATTACGAGATATCGCTCTTTCGTTGTGGTGATACCACATCAGTCTGTACGACTTTACAGTTTGGAAATTCTTTCTGTGTTTGAGATTGTGTTCAGTCCTGTGAGTTGGATGGTTTCTTCTAAGTACCTGAAATCAATTATCTTTGAGGTTTTTCCATACTGCATTTTCAGTGGAAGTTTTCCAATTGATCTGATGTTCAAAATGGTTCAAATGGCTCTGAGCACAATGGGACTTAACTTCTGAGGTCATCAGTCCCCTAGAACTTAGAACTACTTAAACCTAACTAACCTAAGGACATCATACACACCCATGCTCGATGCAGGATTCGAATCTGCGACAGTAGCGGTCGCGCGGTTCCAGACTGTAGCGCCTAGAACCGCTCGGCCACCCCGGCCGACGATCTGATGTTCATATACTGAGTCATTTCATAGGAAATATTGGGTCCGTTTGACAGGAGATTTCATGTAGCCTATCTAGCGCTGCTTTGGCTTCATCTTTTGTTGTTTGTTAATACAGCCAGGTCATCAGCAAAGGCCAGGAATTTCACGGTGACTCTTTTCCTTCCTCTTTTCCAATTTAGACACCTTTGACATGCTGTTCCCATACTTTGATAATTTTTTGCAGTACAGTGTTGAACTAGAGTGGTGATAAGCTGTCTCCTTGTCGGACTCCTGTGTGAATTTCGAATAAGACTGATATTTATCTCATGAATTTCACTTTTGAGGTGCCTTCTGATACATTTTCTGGATGGTGACTCTGGCTCTGATTTGTCTGTCTACTCCTAATTCTTCTCCTCTATTAAACAGCGTTTGTCTGTCAACAACAACGTAGGCTTTTTTTGAAATCCATAAATGCGACTGTAGTGTTCGGGCATCGTATGACATGTAACGTGGTTTTAAGGTTCCAAATCTGTTCATTATAGGATCTTCCCTTCCTGAATCTCGCCTAATACTCTCCGATTTTTGGTTCAGCTTGCGGCTCAAGTTGCTTCAGCAAAGCTTTACAACGGATTTTATAAGTTATTGGAAGAAATGGGATTCCACTGTTCTGTTCGGATATGTTTTGCCTCCTTTCTTATGGATTGGATGCATCAAGGCGCTATTCTATTTTTTGGGATTTTCTGTTTACCAGACTTACGATATTATTCTGTGAATTTTTGTTGTTATGTTTTTGAAGATCCGAATTATATAATTCTGCAATAATTTCATCTTCTCCAGGTGCTCTAATTTTTTTAATGATTTGATTATTTCACTATTTCTCAGTGTGAAAGTGGAAGAGAATCAGGATTTGGTGCTTGTTTTACAAATCGACGTTGTACAGATAGCTGTTCATAGTTGAGGGGTTTACTGAAATATTTGTCTAGAGGCGCCGGTCGCGGTGGCCGAGCGGTTCTAGGCGCTACAGTCTGGAACTACGCGACCGCTACGGTCGCAGGTTCGAATCCTGTGATGTCCTTAGGTTAGTTAGGTTTAAGTAGTTCTAAGTTCTAGGGGACTGATGACCTCAGCAGTTAAGTCCCATTGTGCTCAGAGCCATTTGAACCATTTTTTATTTGCCTAGAATTTCTCAAGTATTCTTTGTATTAGTTTCGAAGGATCCATGAGGTTGTCGGAAATATAAGCTAGGAGACTGATACCCAGTAAAATTTTCTCTGAAGGTGTTGTAAAAATTGCGGATGTTGTTCTTGGTAAAGTCCTCTTCTATTTCAATCAATCTCTCGTTATCGTATTTGCAGTTTTTTCGCCAAATAATTTTAGAGGTGTTTCCCGTACCTCTACGAACACCTGCGACTCTTTTGTTGTTTTATGGCTTCTGAAAGCATTCCATGCATTAATCCATTGTTCAACAGTTGATCGCATCTGATGTTCCACCACCTATGTTTTCTCCTTCTCGTAGGTTAGTCTAATTTTATTGTTTGCTTTCCTTCCTCCACGATTTCAGACCAGTTTGTGGTATCCATCCTACGGAGTTCTTCTACGATTTTCTCCTTGTTGAGTTCTAGATATTCGCAATCAGTCCGGAGACTTTGGGGTACTCTAGTCCATTTTCTGTTGGTCTATTGGTGTTCCTCCTGGAGATAGCAATATGGTTTCTTGGGGAATTTCCATGTCTTTAGTTTTTGTGTAGGTTTCTTGAATTCCCCTCCCGCCGGAGGTTCGAGTCCTCTCCCGGGCATGGGTGTGTGTGTTGTTCTTAGTATAAGTTAGTTTAAATTAGTTTAAGTAGTATGTAAGTGTAGGGACCGATGACCTAAGCAGTTTGGTCCCTTAAGAATTCACACACATTTGAACATTTTTTGTTTCTTGAATTGTGTTGAGATAATTCTGAGATTAAAATTTTGACAGAAGCTTATAAGGTGTCCACCATTTTTATTTCTCCTGTTACGAGCGGTGTACGATCTTGTGATTGGCCCGTATTTCTTTTCTGTTCCTAACCAGTGAACCTCCCCATCGCATGCCCGTCAGATTTAGTGACAAAATGGCCCACTGGATAGCCCATCAGAAACTGAACGCAGATCAAGCATGAAAACAGGAAGAAAGTGTAACTCAACTATGAAATAAAGGCAAGATAGGAACAGTTAACGGTCCAAACTTAGCAAGTGCATCATCGAATGATCCAGCAGAGTGAAGGCGTCGTGGTCCTGTGGGAGCCGGCACGGTAGCTCACAGTGTTAGGTCAGACGCTTGATTGCCCACTGTAATAAAAGAACTGACCAAAGGAGTCAGCTATCAACTTCTAAGGAATGTCATCTGACGTCCGCACAGATCAAATGCGACGAACAGTAACCAACACGAATGAAGAGACGTTAAAAAAAAAAAAGGAAAGTGGTGACGGTGATGGACAGCAAGGCGGATAAGCCACATTCAAATCTGCCTCATGTCATTTAATTTTAATTCTTTTCACAACATTATCAACTGTCCACCCGGTCATTGAAATGTCTGTCTCTTTCCGTAGTCTTGACGGTTGTCATACTACACATTGGTTATAGAATATCAGAGATTTAGTAAGAATACATTATCGTCTCAAGTAAATATGATGAAAGGTGAGAGCAGGCGACATACCACTTAGACGTCTCTTAGAAAGGAAAACAACAAATAAACGGATGCAAACTATGTTACAACAAAGGAATTCAAGAGTCAACACTTCCAAAATGGGCCGCAACTTGGCAAAAACATTAAAAAAAGTATGTTTCGACAGAGCACAGAGAAACTGTGTGACTGTGAAAATGTTGCGTTCATTTGTTTCAGCTTATGTGACAAACTATTATGTTTTCACCATTTCCTTAGGAGTGCTCATTTTCACATTCATTCGAGCACCTAAATTGTCAAGGTGGCATATCTCATGCACTCAGCAGACGTAGAAGTTAGATGCATCAATACGCGATTCCTATCATGTGACACACGAACTGTCCTAACGCCACGTATGACGCACCAGACATGTTTTCCGGTGGAAGATTCTGTTGACTTGTTGCCTTGTCATCAAAGATTTGCTGTTACCATTCGATAGTCACTTCATTTCGGCTGCTGATAGAGTAGCTGTGCAGGAATAACTTTCATTATAGGTCCCTTCCTTACATCTCGCTGGACGTTACAGCAGGACACAGACACAGATTTGAATACAGCAAACAGCGAGGGGAAAAAATCGTTCATTGTTTCTATTTTACTTTTTTACAGTTCAGTATGCCTTCTTCCTGTTTTCATGCTTGATCTCTGTCCAGTTTTTGACAGGTAGTCAACTAGGCCAACTAAATCTGAGAGGGCTGCGGTGGGGAGTTTCCCTTGAGAGTGCCCACTGCAGTCACGTCGTGGATCCTTGATGTGATGTTTAGGAATTTTGTTCATTAATTCTTCCAGAAGTTCCCAGAAGTCTTCTAACAGCCATGGTTCTTTCCTGTTGTAGTCATTTGTTGGTGCGTGCACGTTAATCAGTGCGCACGCCTTGTTTCCTCATTTTATTGACAGTTTTGAGTCTTCCTGAATCTGACGTGAAGTCAGTGGCTGAATCTGTGCTGGACATGTGTATTGTAAAATCAGTGCCAAATTGTTTCTGTCCTGTGTTGACATGCACTGCAGGTTTTCCTTTATAGTACTTGTAATTCTCATGGTCGAAGTAATTTTTGTCTGTGAACCGGGTTTCTTGCATTCCCTTAATTTTGATGCTGGGTCTGTCCAATGTATTCTTTAGTTGTTTCAGTTTCACTGGTTTCCGTGTTTACGTTCAGTGTACGTCTGAAAAATTTTTGTTTTGTTCGAAGTGGTTTTGAGAAGCTCCAATACTTCTCTGCATGGCATGCCTGGTCCCGGTGAATGCTATGACCAGGACGGGAATGCAGTCTATTGACTGGAGTTTGAGGCAGTGGAATTCTTTCCTGTTGTTCTGCCATGGCTGCTTCATGTTGAAGAATTTTTTTGGGTAATCTCCGCCGGAGGTCATGAGAGTCTAAGAATTGTTTATACGAAACTGTATGTCTAACAGCCGCAACGACTAGGTGAACAAACGCTGACCAACAACCGCTGGATACCTGGTCAGACACTCGTGGATTTTGTGATGGTATATGGTCCACCCTGGGTATTTTATTTCTCCAGTGTCATTATTATCTGGAAGGCTTTCCGCTACGCGCTGCCCGGGAGGCGCTTGATGCGAGATCTAAGACCCCCGCACTGGACTACTTATTGTTATTATTATTATGGCAGTTGTCAGACCCTAAAGCATTGCCGGTCTGAAGTCGACTAATTTGTGCTACATTTGGAAGTAAGGAGTCAGGTAGTCAAATGATTTATAAACAGTAGGCCTATGTGTAGTGCAAACATTTTAATTTAGTTGTTTTTAAGTGAGGTGGTAGCGTGTGGTTAAACTGGGTAGAAGAATAGTGCAGAGGACACATGTTTGGTAACCCCACTGTCTGTAGTTAGCTCTCTTTTCTCAAGAGTAGTAGGTAGTACTCGCGATGCGCTGAGAATTGCTTCAGCATTCTATAAAAAATAAAATAAAAAAAATGTTCGGAAATAAGCAGTATCAACGATCTCATTGACACATTGGTTCGTGGTTCAATAAAATAACCACAAAAACTAAATATCATTACTTTTATAGTAGAAATGAGTGCTCAAAGTAAAATTGCTTCCGTCCTGAAGCTTTGTTAGTCGCCAGTGTAGTTGTCCGGGGGAGGGGGGGGGGGGGGGGGAAGGAAAGGGGGGTACTAGCCAATAGCTGTATGTACTCGGGGGTAATAGTCTCAGAAAGGTTGGGATCATTTCTACTAGATGATATTGGACTTGAATTAAATCTAGTGTTTCCGAAGAAAAATAACGTTTAAGTGTGCATTAGAATGGGTATTATTTGGCAGTTTTAGAAAGTGTGTCCTCGGGTTATCCTCCAGCTTGGTTTCATTACATATGAAACTAAGTTGTGTGAAATTTGATCTCATAAGGACAAAGAGAAAGGTTCTTCAAAATCGAGAAATTCGGAAAAAGGAAAACAATCAACTTCGCAATATGTTAATTTTGCACGATAAGGTAATTCGATCTCCAATATAGGCTAATTGTTTCTACAATTTTCTTAACTGAAAGCGTTCTCTTCCACAAATCATATTTGTAGGTGGTGGGATGGCTCAGTCACCCCAAGACAGGTAGAAGGAGGGCAGAGCGAGTCCAGCTGCTCCTTTTTATGTCTCAACGTGCGCCACCGCAACAGTCTTTCGCCAACAGGGCAAACTAGCAGTCGCAGTAAATACAAGGCATGGGAGATGCTATTCGTTTATGGGAGATTCTATTTTTTGGCTAGTATTGTATGGAATAACTGGAAGTAAAGTCCGTAGCTCGTGGTCGTGCGGTAGCGTTCTCGCTTCCCGCGCCCCGGTTCCCGGGTTCGATTCCCGGCGGGGTCAGGGATTTTCTCTGCCTCGTGATGACTGGGTGTTGTGTGCTGTCCCTAGGTTAGTTAGGTTTAAGTAGTTCTAAGTTCTAGGGGACTGATGACCATAGCTGTTAAGTCCCATAGTGCTCAGAGCCATTTGAACCATTTGAACTGGAAGTAAACTGCTGTCTGCGAAACGGACGTTGATAGTTTACTTTTACAATGAGCGGTTCTGTAAATTTGCTCTACACCCAAACGCCACACTGTTGTAAGGGAAGTGACGATTTTTAGGGAGCAGGCACGAATTCCGACGCAGGAACTGTGAAACTGCGTACCAAAATTTTAAAAAAATTGTATCAGCAATGGATACCACTACAAAACATCTGCAGAGATTGTGGAAATGACATAATGCAATATAATACCTTCGGCTGCTGTTCAGTTTATTCTTTATTGTACGACTGATTCTACTCAAAGATCATTACCCAGCAGCTGTTGTCCCCACGTCACGGATAAAGAAAAGTATTGAAAACTGTCGTAAAATACAATCAATGCCTGCAGATTTTTCTTAGCAGCTAGTTACATTCATACATTGAAAACACAATGTCAAAAATTTTATCTTTGTAAAGAATGTCCAGTCATATAGAAGTGGATGCTCGTATACAAGAAATACAGAAAATAAGACGGCGAAGAGTCATGAGCATCTGTTAGCGTACAACGTCGCTAAACTGTAACTGCGACAGATTTAACTCTAGGCAGTTGTCCCTTGCATCATTTACGTAACAACATATTACGACAATTTTTAACACTTTTTGGGATTCAGCTTAGATGTCCATTCAAAATAGATTTTGGTTCTGTAATATACTTCGAAAAAATTTCTTCTCTCTTCCATTTTGTATACTACATACTTCTCATCTCTTAAACGCGTAGCAAATTTCGATGGTTTGGTTTTGATGGGGTAACACGACGGTTACGTCGAATGTCAGGCTCCAACTCTTGGCTGTGATACGAGTGAGTCTACAGAGCGGGAAGTTAAGTGTTCATCCTTCTCTGTATTTTCCACGTAGTATATTTCTTAAATTTCGTGCCTGTTAAAAGAGTTAATCTCTCGTTTTTGCAAATGTAGATTCATTCAGTCTTTAGCGCAGTAGTTGCTCACTGAACAGCCAGCTACGTAACACTTCAACGCCTCAGCGTCCATTGGTGACACATAAGGAGAATAGCAAGTCACATACCCAGGATTTTCTGCTTTTATAGTTAACTTCTTCAGTTAGTCTTGCTAGGATGGGTAGGATGTGTGTATGCTGGCTACAGACGCAGAAGGAGCTGGCCGCAGTTCGCGAATAGCAGAACGTGCTGTTGGTTACGGCAATCACCTTCAGGCTGCTGCCTCGGGGCGTAGCGGTTGCGGAGAACCTGACGCGCCGCATGCGACACCACACGAGTGACTTGTTTTTCCCACGGGCTCTGCTTCCGTGGCATATCCTAGCGCACACGACGCGGAGGATCCGCCCTCACGTCAGGATGAGTGGCAGGTGGTAACGCGTCCGCGTCGCTCGAGAGGGAGGGCCAATGTGAAGACTGGCCGCCTGGCCTCGTCCATTCATCCTGTGAGTGGACGGGTAGTCGCTCCTTCAGCAGGATCCGAGCAGCCACACCGAGGAATCGTTTGTTGTTGTTGTGGTCTTCAGTCCTGAGAATGGTTTGAAGCAGCTCTCCATGCTACTCTATCCTGTGCAAGCTTCTTCATCTCCCAGTACCTACTGCAACCTACATCCTTCTGAATCTGCTTAGTGTATTCATCTCTTGGTCTCCCTCTACGATTTTTACCGTCCACGCTGCCCTCCAATACTAAATTGGTGATCTCTTGATGCCTAGCACTAGGATTTCACCCGGAACAAGTCCCGCCCACTCACCCCTCTGGAGCAAGTCCCGCCCATTCACCCCCGGGTTTCCCGGTCTTTGTCCGGCCCCTGGGCATCGTTTCAGTTGACCCACGTGGTTTACCGCGTTCGCGTTCGGCTGCACTTGGAGTGAATGTGAAATTAATATCTTGCTAGGTCTTAAATTTTGCCAGATAGTTAAAAGGCACGTTACAAAAAAGTGCACAATTGGCCTCAGTTGTGCCAGGTACTTCCACAGCAAACATAAGAAAAAACAATTTAGCACTGAATTCTTTAAATACGAGAACTCAGTATTCAGATGAATAGCCTATGAAGAAACATACTTCTATGTGAGAAAAAGCACCCAAAGCTAAAACAGGAAAAACCTACCGTCAAAGAATAATTTGCTTGGGGAAAGAGGAACCACAGTATACTTGACACTTAAGTTTCAGAACTCAGACAGTATATGTGAAACAAGCACCAATGTTCACTATACTTCGAAAGGGCATCAAAATTACTTCGTTCTTGCTAGATCGATCCAAGCTGTTTTTGCGTGTTATTCACTGAATAGTTTTGCTGAAAAGTTTTAGGGGTGGAAGAAGAACTAGCACAGCATGAAGGACGTTTTACAGCCGTGAAACACTGCAGCATTTATTTCCTCCATAACTGCTCTGTGACAAATATACACACGACCATGATTATTTTTAAAAAAATGGTTTCAATGACATTTGCGAAATTAATAAATCTTTTGGTTAAATCAGACAGGACAAAGAATAACGACAGATTATTTTCCTGAGACCTTTGCAACAGCATATAGGACACTAATGACACAGAAACAGCTACAATTCTTTATAACCTCGTTTATAACGCGCAGATATGGCATTGAAAGAATTTACAAGTTAAAATTCACCCATTACCCATGCAAATACTAACGAAATATGTCATATAAGCAAATATTTTACTGCTTTCATTAGTCATTTCTACTTTATGGCATTCTTATATTCTTTAATTTTGGTGAGCTACTATCACGGCCTACATAAACAAAACGACTTTGACTTATTTCTATATAACGGTGATTTTAGACAACAGAGTTATTCGACTGCATCCGTGGCTTTACTACCGACATGACAGATTCAAGACCATTGTTTTCACATTGCATGTTTGCTCTGCTGTTTCCCTTAAATACACGTATTATAATAAGTGGAATTAGTTAATGAAAATTTGTCCTTATTGCCCTTAAATAACATTTTGCTGGCGATGCTTTCAATTCTCTAAAAATATTTTTATTTCTTTAATAGTGTACATTCATATTATATTACTATCCAGAAAAACTTAAGTTTCTTATTATTACTGAATTTCATCACAGTCTAACATGTATTGGACTGTAACGATAACAACTTTGATGTAGCTTCCTCCAGTTTGCAGAACTGGCGGCTGTTTAGGGGAGGGCCTTACACTACAGATAGGACTGGAGGGGGGTGAATGGGCGGCACTTGTTCCGGGTGAAATCCTAGCGCTAAGGGCACGTGGCACACGGGGTGGTGGGGGGGGGGGAGGGGCTTACTGATTATTGGGAGCTCCAATGTTACTGACTATTGGCGGCTCCAGTTTTAAGCGCGTTATAGAGCCCCTTTTGCAGATAGCGTTCAAGGCTGGAAAGACAGCCAATGTGCGCTCGGCATGTCTACCCGAGGGGGCCTCATCCGAGATGTGGAGGCTGCCTTGCCGTGCCGGTGGCTAACGAGCGTGCAGGGTGCAATCGTTTGCATGTTGTGGCTCACGTCGGCATCAAAGGCGCCTGCCGCATGGGTTCCTCAGTTCATACAGCCGGCTGGCGGAGGTGGTGAACACTGCTGGCCTCGCCTGCTGGGTGCAAGCAGAGCTCGCAATTTGCAGCATCGTTCCCCGAGTTGATAGGGGTTCTTGGATTTGGAGCCGAGTGCAGGATCTCAACCAAAGGCTTCGTCGACTCTGTGACGGTCTTGGCTGCAGATTTCTGGACCTGCGTTATGGTGTAGGGATTTGTAGGACTCCTCTTGCTAGGTCATAGGTGCACTACACAAAGGAAGCAGCTACACAGGTAGCAGAGTACTTGTGGAGTGCACGTGAGTGTTTTTTAGGCTAGGCGGTAGTTTGAGGTGCTCTCATGAGTAATCGCCAGTCGTTTCACAGCAAAGGAAGTCAAACGGTGTTCAGAGTCAAGACACTTCGACTGTCACGATTTATCAGTAAACTGTCGAAGTATTCTTAATAAAGTTCCCGAATTTACTGCCATCCAGGAAAGTTTTCGCGCTCAAGTTATTCGTGGGACATCTAGCTGGCTGAAACCCGAAGTAGAAAGTTCTGAGATATTTAGCGAGTCGTGGAACGGAAATCGGAAAGACAGACTAGATGCCATATGAGGGGGAGTTTTCATTGCAGTTGACAAACATATTGTCTCTATTGAGGTCGAAGTCGAGTGCGACAGTGAAGTCGTCTGATGCCGCGAAACAGGTGTAGATGAAACTAAGTTCATTGTTCGATGTTTTTACCGGCCACCCGATCCCGCTGTGGCAGTTCTAGAGTCATTCAAAGAAAGTCTACGGCCAATAGCGCGCAAATACTCACATCATGGAGTACTAGTTGGAGGCGACTTTAATCTGCCGTGTAGAGACTGGGATGTCTATGGATTCATTGCGAGGGGTACAACGGACAGTCATTGCGAAATACTTTTGAACACGTTTTCTGATAACTGTTTTGAGAAGTTAGCTCGGCAGCCCACGGGCAATGGAAATATCTTGGACCTTGTAGCTACATTGATCATGATGTCATTATAGCAACTATGATTACGGAAGTTAATAAATTAGTCAAGAAGGCTAGAAGAGTGTTTCTGCTAGATAGAGCAGATAAGCAGTTATTAACAACTAATTTAGACAATGTACTGTCATCACTTAGTACCAGTAAGAGGAATGTAGAGGAATTATGAGCAAAGTTAAAGCAGATTATAAATCGTGGTCTGGAGAGTTACGTGCCTAGGAAATGGATAAAGAATGGAAGAGACTCACAATTCTTTAATAACGAAATTTTTAAGACCCTCAGGAGGCAGAGGCTGTTGCACTGTAGATTCAAAAGGGGACGCACAAACGACGACAAGCGAATGTTAATAGAAATTCGTGCATCTTTGAAAAGATCTATGCAAGAAGCATACAACTACCACCATCACACCTTCGCAAAAGATCTGCCAGAGAACCAGAGAAAATTCTGCTCGTATGCAAAATCGCTAAGCGGATCTAAGGCTTCCAGTCACTCACTCGTTGACCAGTCTGGTGTGTCAGTTCAAGGTAGGAAAATGAGAGCAAATTTCATGTTCAAGAGATCGTTCACGCAGGAAAACCGTACATACATACCGTCATTTGACCATCGAACATACTCACTTATGGACGACGTAGAAATAAGAATACCTGGAGTACAGAAGCAACTTAAAGATTTGAAAACAAATAAATCACAAGATCCGCTTGGGATCCCACTTCGATTTAACAAAGAGTACTCTACAGCATTGGCCCCTTACCTAGCTTGCATCTATCGAGAATCTATCGCCTAGCACAAAGTCCCAAGCGACTGGAAAAAAGCGCAGGTGACTCCAGTATATAAGAAACGTAAAAGAATGGACCCGCAAAATGACAGACCAATATCCCTAACTTCTGTTTGCTGCAGAATCCTTGAACACATTCTCAGTTCCAGTATAATAAACTTTCTTGAGGCTAAACAGTTTATGTCGACCAGCTCGTGCGAAACTCAGCTTGCTCATTTCTCACATGATATATTAAGAACTATGGATGAAGGGCAACAGGCAGATTCCATATTTACAGGTTTCCGAAAAGCATTTGACACGCTGCCCCATTGCAGGCTGATAACGAAGGTACGACCATATGGAAGAAGTTCGCAGGTATGTGAGTGGCTCGAAGACTTCTTAAGTAATAGAACCCAGTATGTTGTCGTCGACGACGAGTGTTTATCAGAGACGAGGGTACCGTCAGGAGTGCCCCAAGGAACTGTGATAGGACTGCTGTAGTTCTCTGTATACATAACTGATTTGGTGGACTGGGTGCCAGCAGTATGCGGTTGATTACTAATGATGCCGTGTTGTACGGTTAGTTGTCGAAATTGAGTGACTGTAGGAAAATAAAAGATGACTTAGACAAAATTTCCAGTTGGTGTGATGAATGAAGTGTGGAAAAATATAAGTTAATGCGGATGAGTAGGAAGGAAAAAACCTGTAATTTCGGATCCAGCATTCTGGTTTCCAGCCTGACACAGTCGAGTCGTTTAAATATCTGGGCGTGACGTTGCAAAGCGATATGAGGCGGAACGAGCATGTGAAAACTGTGGTAAGGGAGGCAAATGGTGGACTTCGGTTTACTGGGAGAATTTTAGGAAAGAATGATTCACCTCTAAAGGAGATCGTTCGTAGGACGCTGGTGCGACGTATTCAGGATGCGTACCAGTTCGGATTGAAAGAAGACATCGAAGCAGTTCAGAGGAAGGCTGCTAGATTTGTTACCGGTTGGTTCGAACAAAACGTTATAAGTGTTAGGTGCTTCGGGAAATCAAATGGGAATCCCTGGAGGAAATGCGGCACTTTTTTTGTTTTCCTTCAGGGAATGCTTATAAGAAAATTTAGAGAACCGGCATTTGAAACTGACTGCCGAACGATTCTGCTCCCGCCAAAATGCATTGCGCGTAAGGACCACGAAGATAAGATGTAAGAAATTAAGACTCATACGGGGGTGTACACCCAACCGTTTCTCCCTAGCTCTATTTGCGAGTGGAACAAGAGGGGAAATGACAAGTAGTGGTTCATGGTACCCTCCACCATGTACCTTAGGAGGCTTGCGGAGTATGTACGAAGACGTAAATGTAGATGTAGAATGCCCCATCTGGCGGGAATAACATAATGTGTGTGCTAGCAATAGGAGATTTGGACAAGTGTGAGATGTGGAAGTTTGGGTCAGTCCTGGGGCGTCCTCGGATAGCCTAAATGGTTAGGGCGACCACTCGTGCTAAGCGAGAAATCCGGGTTCAGATCCTAGTCTGGCACAAATTTTCGTATGTCACTAATAAATAGTACAGCTTAAGTCCATTTAGATTTACAATTTGAGAATCACATTTCATAATTTTTTACTCTTGTTTCAAGAAATATGTAGCTGATCTTGTCAGATATTTGCCTGGTTTATGCCAACACGAATTGTTTGAGTTTCTCTTTTTTCTCTTCATTTATTAACATCATTTCTCTCTGACTTACAGTTATTATTTTTCTTCTCTACGGATTTCATTAACTGTTCCAGTATTGTATCTACTTTCCACGGCTATTTGTCTCAATGTACTCACTTCTGTCTTAATGTTCTGATCCATTAGTAGAAAGTGACTTATTCTCTCTAATGTGGCATTAAAAATAACCTTTTTATACGTTATGAGATGAATGAAGTATTGTGGATTATCTCAACAGATGTGGTCGTATTGTATGTTTTTGAGCAGTTCAGCAAAGTCTGTTGAATTACGAAGGCATCCTCATTTGTTCCTTTGAACAAAATAATGTTGTTCCCCTACGTAGCGAATAAATACAGTATCTTGACAATTAGATCTGTTTGCTCTATAAAAACTTTATTTTCTATACAGTAAGAACAACGTTAGCTAATTTTGTCACCAGTCAATTTTTACGGTGGAACAAAAGAGAAGGTATCCACAATTATCAGAAATTCAGTGACCTGCATAAAAACATACAGTTCACAGTTGAATAAGGGAAAGAGAAAACTATAAACTTATTAGACGTTACTATCCGTAATAGAAATGAGACTCATGGATTTCATATTTTCTGAAAATTGACCTAGTCGGATGGTCACATAAAAAAGAGGTTTTTTATGTCATGGTAGACAGCATGATCTACTTTCCACTACGATAAGAACACCGAAATAGAAATGAATGCGTTTAGGCATGTGTAGGTTCCAATAAAGAGAAAGTATTTTGTTATATTTGAATTCTTCTTATCACTTTCAATGTTGAAATGAAATTATGTCCTCCTTTAAAGCCGAAGCACCGTACGTAAATTTCAGTATTCTTTCACTGAATAAATTACAGGTTATTGGCCATTTCCCTCACGTCTCCACACAAGAAAATGTCTACAGAGAAAAATGAAAAAATGTGATATTTGTCTTCTGTTCTGTCGCATTTGCCTCCGAATTAAAAATAAAATGACCAGTCCACTGAATTATGAAGCAGATTCATCAAAAAATATATTAGAGAGGTTCACGTAGGAATCGATAAAATCCCATAAATTAGAACAATTTGTGTCTAATAAATAGTGTTTTCACCAGATTTCATTTGACTGACAAGTTCCTTCGCTGTGGCATGAAAGAAGATAGCGTGTGTACTCTGTACTGAGTCATTAAACTGAAATTTTTAAATGATATGGCTTAAATAGGCATCAATCTTACTAAGTAATACTATAAACAATTTACAAAAAAACGAGAAATTCAGAATATTCTCTCTTCCTTTCACCTGTTCACTTTTTACGGGGTTGTTGCGTTGTTCTTTGCTCGAACTCCACATTCGAGATTTTACTTTGTCAGTCGTTGCGGTCTTCGAGATTTTCCATGTTGATTTGTTGCATGTCCCTCTGGACCTCCTTTAACCACTCCATGCTGCATTTATTCTTTGTTATAATGTCGAGTAGTTTCTTTGCTGTTCTGGTGTTCTCCATCCTGTAGATGTGTGTGTAGAACTTTGAACGGCGTTTCCTGATTTCTTCGGTTATTATGATGGTCTTTTGATAGAGTTCGTTCTTAGGTCTCTTCACCCAAATGCCGTTTTTGTTGATTGCTGCGTAAATCTTCCTAAGAATTTTTCGTTCCATTTTTTTCTATTTCCCTAATTTTGGAGTGACCGCTAATTACCATTGTTTCAGCTGCGTATTTTGCTTCTGGAAGAATCACAGTTTTTTAATGTCTCAATTTTGCGTATGTAGAAATGCATTTCTTGTTCTAGTAGGCTCATGTTTATTTATATGCCTTTTGCAGTTTGCTGATCAAAAAAATGGTTCAAATGGCTCTGAGCACTATGGAACTTCTGAGGTCATCAGTCCCCTAGAACTTAGAACTACTTAAACCTAACTAACCTAAGGACATCACACACACCCATTCCCGAGGCAGGATTCGAACCTGCGACCGTAGCGGTCGCGCGGTTCCAGACTGTAGCGCCTAGAACCGATCGGCCACTCCGGCCGGCGTTTGCTGATCCTTTGTTCATTGGCAATTCTCTTCAGTCCTGATGACTGTATAGTTTCGCCAAGATAATTAAATTGGCTGACTTGCGTGATGTTACCGCGTTTCGTGATTAGCGGGGAGTTATTTTCTAGCCGTCTTTCCACATACAGAGTTTCGTCATACGAAATTTGCAATCCAATTTTTTGTGCAATTTCATGTAGTTTTTCAGCTACGTGAATCGCTTCTGTCCTGTTGTTTCTGATAATCGCAATATCGTCCGCGAAGGCAAGGCATTCCACTTTAGTATAGATTTCTTTTCTGATACCAATTTGGACACCTTTTACATGAGGTTCCCATTCTCCGAGAATATTTTCTAGAACAGTATTGAAAAGACTCGGGAATAGTCCGTCCCCCTGCCGTACTCCCGTTCTAATTTCAAAGTGTTCCGATATCTCACCCATGAATTTCACTTGCGAAGTTGTTCTTGTAGGTGTCTGATCTATGATTTTCTGGACCTTTTGGTCAACTCCGAATTCTTACCAAGAGGGTTTCTCGGTCTATTCAGTCAAAAGCTTTCCTGTAATTGGTGAATGAAATTATTGTATTTGTGCATTTTTTTCATTTGTAGTATCGTCTTTAGGCTCCAGATCTTTTCCGCACATGATCGCCCTTTTCTGAATCTGGCCTGATATTCACCAAGAAGTGGGTTCAATTGGCGTTCTGTTCTGTTTAGAAGTGCTTTGGAGAGGATTTTGTTCGCCGCTGGAAGCAGGGAGATTCCTCTGTAGTTGTTGTTGTCGGTCTTGTCACCCTTTATATGTAAGGGGTGGGTCAGAGCGTATTTCCAGTCTTCTGGTACTTCCTCCGTCTCCCATATGTCTGAGATCATGTGATGAAGTTTCTGTGTCAGTGTAGGATCGTTCAGATTCCAGAGTTCTGCGATAATCCAATCTTCTCCTGGTGCTTTTTTGTTCTTCAACTGCTTGATTATCGATGTAATTTCTGCGGGATCTGGGACTTAAGCGTCCGGGCGTGTGAATACCGCGGGTGTGAAATCAAGTTTTTCCTGTGGTGGTTCACAGTTAAGAAGGGAGCAGAAATACTGGGCCAATATTTTGCAGTTGTGTTTTGAGTTGGTTTCCAAGGAGCCGTCGGGTCTTTTGAAACACAGACAATTTTCAGAAAATATGAAATCCATGAGTCTCGTTTTTATTACGGATAGCAACATCTAAAAAGTTTATAGTTTTCTCTTTCCCTTATTCAACTGTGAACTGTATGTTTTTGTGCAGGTCACTGAATTTCTAATGATTGTGGATACCTTCTCTTTTGTTCCACCGAACATAGTTTTCCCTTTCCCTTATTCAACTGCGAACTGTATGTTGGTATTCCTATAGGTTTTCTCTAAACGTCTTGTAGAAATTTCTTGTATAAGTTTTGTTGAAATCCTGTTGGATTTCGTGGAGTCAATTGTTGTCATATCCTCGTTTTTCTTTTCGAATAGCCTTTGAAGCCTGTTTTCGTATGCCTTCCGGAATTAGTTTCTTCCAGTCTATCGATTTTTCCTGATAATTGGTTTGATGATTTTTTGCTTTGTTGTGTTTCAGGTATTCCGGATCTGGATTCATATTTTTTGATGTTTTTTTTTTCTTCTGTGGGGTTGAAAATTTGTCTTTATTTGTAAGAGACGATGGTCTGATTGAAAAGCACCTTTGCGAGGTGTGACATTTAGAATTTATTAGGTATTGTCCTTAGAACTCGCGACGTGATCAATTTGGTATTCGCCTTGTCTCAGATTGGGTGATCTCCATGTGGTTAGCTTGTGTGTAGGTTTTTGAAATTGGGTGCTCATAGCGTTAGTCCGAAGTTCCAGGGGCAAAAACGTAATAATGGCGACCCCACCCCCCTTCCACCCCTCCCCCCCCATCCCTCACGCCCCCTCCACCTCGAGCGATTGAGTTAGAACGCGGAAAAAATTTTGATTTTTCAAAAATATGTGCATTTTGTGGCCCACAACCTTGTGTAGAGTTTGATATGTAAAATATATATGTTCGAGGAAATGTAAGACTCGTTATTTGGTCTTAAGTGTGATAAAGTGCAGTGCCACACCTGTTTACACAGTATCTTCTATCGCACGTCACTGTATTCCGCTCTGCGGAATACAAACGTGTATATTTTGTAAAGGAAGCCATCAAACCTATAAATTAAAGTATCCTGGACTCCCTCTCCTACTCCCAGTCGGCTGGTTTGATGTCTTACCCCCTTAAAAATACACAATATTGTGTGGGATTATTTGTGAGTGGGAGAATAACAGCTCTTCAGAAAATTTTCGATCTTTACTTCCTCTTAGCTAGTAACTTCCTTTTTTGTATAACATAAAATTAAGTATAGGGAATATAAAAGCAGTAAAGACAAGAGACAAGCAAGACAGTACACATTCTTCAATCCTTAGGTCCCAGCATTTTTTTCTCTCTAATATTACTATAGCTTTACACGGCGTGCTTTCCTTTCTGTGACAGAATCTATTACCTCATCAAAGTCCGCCAAACGTTTTGCTACACGAAAAATCGAAGTGTTGTTATCTAATACTGAAAAAGCTGTTAATACGAATAGTAACCAAGACTGGTGTGGTTCTTCGGTTTGATTACGTCTATTTGTCACTGTCTGCCAGATAAACGAAATAGACCTTTCTAATATTGCAACAGTTATAGCATACTCCAAATAAGCAAGACAGTTTTGGCACAAATCATTTTTATTTTCCTCGCTAACATAAATAACACGACAGAATATAATTCACAAAGTGCCAATATCAAATGCCTGCAGGCAAAAAGTTTTATTGACTGGCGACTCCATAGAGTGCTGTGTGCACAATGACCATGTTGTTGTTGTTGTGGTCTTCAGTCCTGAGACTGGTTTGATGCAGCTCTCCATGCTACTCTATCCTGTGCAAGCTTTTTCATCTCCCAGTACCTACTGCAACCTACATCCTTCTGAATCTGCTTAGTGTATTCATCTCTTGGTCTCCCCATACGATTTTTACCCTCCACGCTGCCCTCCAATACTAAATTGGTGATCCCTTGATGCCTCAGAACATGTCCTACCAACCGATCCCTTCTTCTGGTCAAGTTGTGCCACAAACTTCTCTTCTCCCCAATCCTATTCAATACTTCCTCATTAGTTATGTGATCTACCCATCTAATCTTCAGCATTCTTCTGTAGCACCACATTTCGAAAGCTTCTATTCTCTTCTTGTCAAAACTATTTATCGTCCATGTTTCACTTCCATACATGGTTACACCCCATACGAATACTTTCAGAAATGACTTCCTGACACTTAAATCAATACTGGATGTTAACAAATTTCTCTTCTTCAGAAACGCTTTCCTTGCCATTGCCAGCCTACATTTTATATCCTCTCTACTTCGACCATCATCAGTTATTTTGCTCCCCAAATAGCAAAACTCCTTTACTACTTTAAGTGCCTCATTTCCTAATCTAATTCCCTCAGCATCACCCGACTTAATTAGACTACATTCCATTATCCTTGTTTTGCTTTTGTTGATGTTCATCTTATATCCTCCTTTCAAGACACTGTCCATTCCATTCAACTGCTCTTCCAAGTCCTTTGCTGTCTCTGACAGAATTACAATGTCATCGGCGAACCTCAAAGTTTTTATTTCTTCTCCATGAATTTTAATACCTACTCCGAATTTTTCTTTTGTTTCCTTTACTGCTTGCTCAATATACAGATTGAACAACATCGGAGACAGGCTACAACCCTATCTTACTCCCTTCCCAACCACTGCTTCCCTTTCATGTCCCTCGACTCTTATAACTGCCATCTGGTTTCTGTACAAATTGTAAATAGCCTTTCGCTCCCAGTATTTTACCCCTGCCACCTTTAGAATTTGAAAGAGAGTATTCCAGTCAACATTGTCAAAAGCTTTCTCTAAGTCTACAAATGCTAGAAACGTAGGTTTGCCTTTCCTTAATCTTTCTTCTAAGATAAGTCGTAAGGTCAGTATTGCCTCACGTGTTCCAGTGTTTCTACGGAATCCAAACTGATCTTCCCCGAGGTCGGCTTCTACTAGTTTTTCCATTCGTCTGTAAAGAATTCGTGTTAGTATTTTGCAGCTGTGACTTATTAAGCTGGTAGTTCGGTAATTTTCACATCTGTCAACACCTGCTTTCTTTGGGATTGGAATTATTATATTCTTCTTGAAGTCTGAGGGTATTTCGCCTGTTTCATACATCTTGCTCACCAGATGGTAGAGTTTTGTCAGGACTGGCTCTCCCACGGCCGTCAGTAGTTCCAATGGAATATTGTCTACTCTGGGGGCCTTGTTTCGACTCAGGTCTTTCAGTGCTCTGTCAAACTCTACACGCAGTATCGTATCTCCCATTTCATCTTCATCTACATCCTCTTCCATTTCCATAAAATGGTCCTCAAGTACATCGCCCTTGTATAGACCCTCTATATACTCCTTCCACCTTTCTGCTTTCCCTTCTTTGCTTAGAACTGGGTTTCCATCTGAGCTCTTGATATTCATACAAGTCGTTCTCTTATCTCCAAAGGTCTCTTTAATTTTCCTGTAGGCGGTATCTATCTTACCCCTAGTGAGATAGGTCTCTACATCCTTACATTTGTCCTCTAGCCATCCCTGCTTAGCCATTTTGCACTTCCTGTCGATCTCATTTCTGAGACGTTTGTATTCCTTTTTGCCTGTTTCACTTACTGCATTTTTATATTTTCTCCTTTCATCAATTAAATTCAATATTTCTTCTGTTACCCAAGGATTTCTACTAGCCCTCGTCTTTTTACCTACTTGATCCTCTGCTGCCTTCACTACTTCATCCCTCAAAGCTACCCATTCTTCTTCTACTGTATTTCTTTCCCCCATTCCTGTCAATTGTTCCCTTATGCTCTCCCTGAAACTCTGTACAACCTCTGGTTCTTTCAGTTTATCCAGGTCCCATCTCCTTAAATTCCCACCTTTTTGCAGTTTCTTCAGTTTTAATCTACAGGTCATAACCAATAGATTGTGGTCAGAGTCCACATCTGCCCCTGGAAATGTCTTACAATTTAAAACCTGGTTCCTAAATCTCTGTCTTACCATTATATAATCTATCTGATGTGAAATTAAAAGGAAGGTCAGCCTTGGCCGTAATATTAATGG
Organism: Schistocerca piceifrons; assembly: GCF_021461385.2. Taxonomy (NCBI): domain Eukaryota; kingdom Metazoa; phylum Arthropoda; class Insecta; order Orthoptera; family Acrididae; genus Schistocerca; species Schistocerca piceifrons. The sequence continues at coordinate 267,221,498 of NC_060138.1, read as the reverse complement.
TTTATTGATAGCAAAATCGATTTTCAATCACATAGTGATCATCTTCAGTGCTGTGGTGTACAAGATGAAACGATCACAGTTGTTGTGATCGTTTAAACTCATAGGCACTGGTATCAAATTGTTATCAGTAACCAAAGCTAAGAAACGATCACAGTTATAGTGATCGTTTCTTAGCTTTGGTTACTGATAACAACTTGATAGGAGTGCCTATGAGTTTAATTTGTACACCACTGACGATGATCATTATGTGATTGAAAATCGATTTTGCTATCAATAAACCATCAATATTTCGGCCGACGCTGACCTTTCTTCTAATAAAAAGTTTTATGTTAAGAAATAGTTTTACATTTCATTCATATGCTCCAGTTTCTCAAACATGAGATCGAAAAGGTGTAGATTACTATGCTATTCACAATGAACCACCTTTAAGCTGTCTCTCTATCGTTCCACTCTCGAACAGCGCGAGGGGAAAAACGAGCCCTTAAATTTTTCTGTGCGGTCCATGATTTCTCTTGTTTTATCGTAATGATCATTTTCCCTTATGTAGGTGGGAGCCAAAAGAATGTTTTCGCAATCGGAGGAGAAAACTGGTGATTGAAATTTCATGAGAAGATCCCGTCGCAGTGAAAACGTCTTTGATTTAGTGATTGCCACTTCAGTTCACGTATCATGTCTGTCGAACTATCTCCCTATTTCGCGATAATACAAAACGAGCCGCCTTTGTCTGAATTTTTCAACATCATCCGTCAGTCCCATCTGATACGGATCCCACACCGCACAGCAATACTCCAGAATATGGCGGACAAACGTAGTGTAAGCAATCTCTTTAGTAGATCTGTTGCACCTTCTAAGTGTTCTGCCAATGAATCGCAGTCTTTGGTTTGCTCTACCCACAACATTATCTATGTGATCGTTCCCACTTAGGTTATTTGTGATGGTAATCCCTAAGTATTTAGTTGAATTTACAGCCTTTGTGCGACTTATCGCGTAATCGAAATTTAGCGGATTTCTTTTAGTACTCATGTGAATGGCTTCACACTTTTCTTTATTCAGGGTCAATTGCCACTTTTCGCAACACACAGATATGTTATCTAAATCATTTTGCAATTCATTTTGGTCATCTGATGACTTGACAAGACGGTAAATGACAGTATCATCTGCGAATAATCTAAGAGGGCTCTTCAGATTGTCTCCTATGGCGTTAATATGGATCAGGAGCAATAGAGGGCCTATAACTCTTCCTTGGGGAACGCCGGATATTACTTCCGTTTTACTCGATGACTTTCCATCTATTACTACGAATTGTGACATTTCTGGCAGGAAATCATCAATCCAATCGCGCATCTGAGGCGATGTTCCATAGGCACACAGTTTGGTTCAAAGGCGCTTGTGAGGAACGGTGTCGAAAGCTTTCTGAAAGTCTGAAAATATGTAGTCAATTTGACATCCCCTGTCGATAGCACTAGTTACTTCATAAGTATAAAGAGCTAGTTGTTTTCCGCAAGAACGATATTTTCTCAATCCGAGCTGACTATGTGTCAGTAAATCGTTTTCTTCGAGGTACTTCATAATGCTCGAATGCAGTATATGTTCCAAACTCCTACTGCAAATCGACGTTAGTGACATGGGCATGTAATTCAGCGGACTACTTCTATTTTCCTTTTTGGGCATTGGTGTGACCTGAGCAACTTTCCAGTCTTTAGGTACGGAACTTTCTGTGAGCGAGCGGTTATATGTAACTGCTAAATATGGAACTATTGCATCTGTATGCTCTGAAAGGAATCTGACTGGTATTCCATCTGGACCGGAAGCGTCTCCTTTATTAAGTGATTTAAGCTGCTTTGCTACACCGGGGAAATCTACGTCTATGTTTTTCATCTTCGCAGTTGTTCTTGATTGGAATTCGGAAATAGTAAACAACAAAGGTACGGTGTACCTGCTACCTATACCCAGTGCCCATTGCCCATACCTGTTACCTTTTTACCATTACTTGTTACCTGTTACCCGTTACCCTTTCCTGCTGCGTAGAGAACTATAACAACTTTAACACTTGACTCATATTACAGCAAAACTGTGACAATTGTAACTATAACCAGGATTGATGTACATACTTGATTTGATATCTCAGAATTCTCTACAAATAACATATAAAATATTCAAATAATCAATAAAAATGACTGTGGATTAAGGAAAGACGAACCGAATGTCAGAGAAATATAGAAAGAGAGAGGGAAGAGAAGGAACAGAAAGAGAAAGAGAAAGGGAGAGAGAGAGGAAGAGAGAGCGAGCGAGAGAGAGATAGAGATGGAGAGAGAGAGAGAGAGAGAGAGAGAGAGAGAGAGGAACAGGTTTACAAATCAATTTCTCATTCATTAATCTAATCTCTTTTTCTTTCACAAGCAGAATACTGTATGAATCCGAAAGCAGTGATGCTAATCTTTTGGCTAGAGAGGTAGCCGATTTTGTTGTCTGTACAGACACACGATAATGATGAATAAAACTTCCTTTCTCTCTCCGTACTGCTTACTTTAATGAAACAAAAACTGTACTATCGAGGGACTAAAAGGCTGTAACATTTACCTGACTAAGTAAACAACATTATGCAATATTACACTGGGTATGAAAAGAACACAGTTTTCCACTGTGTCAGAGCACAAGATCAAAAACTTTAGATCTGTAAAATGATGTTAATCCATACAATTAGTTTACTATAATCTTTGACTGACTTTCAAATCTGTAGAGTTTTTTGAAGTGGGACAAACATTTTTCACTTTCCTAATTCTTGGTGCATTTTAGGCTGTACGTTAGACGCACAGTAGTGCATGTTTGTGTGTTTTGCTACCAATATTTACGTCTTTAGCTGACTTAAATGCGTGGTACAAAGATCGAAGTACAGTCGCCTACTAACCCTACAAATCAATTAAGTTGTGCCAATAAGTAAGATGAGTGCATGTTAATGAATTATACAAACTATTTAGATGCATTAATATTTAATTTTAAGTTTCATAGTGCTTGCAAGTGTGGTAATGCCTTCGAACTTTCGTCGTTAATGAGTGCTGCTTAACAGCAAAGTTTTTGTAAGTAATGCCAGAATGCAAGTCATTGAACTTTAAAAACTAACACAGACAATTTAGATTTGGAAATACTTAACACTGTGCTTGCAAAACGTGTGTAACATTTTTTATGAGAAATAATACAAAGTAATTTTGGATGAATTCTTATGGAGATCTGTAATTATACATGCGTATTATGATAAGCAACCATCTAGTGTGTGTGTGTTCTACTTGTACTTGCTAAACAAGAAGTAATTTTATCACAGAAGTTATTTTCAAGATATTGACTGCCTCTGGAGGTTTTACATCTGTGTCGCCATCTTTGGTCATATTGTATGTTTGTAAGCAAAGCATTCTCCAACGTGAATAATGTATTGTAATAAAACACCTTCGTCTTTAAAACTGTGTCACAATGTATGTGATAAAAACATCTTTCTCCTTCCTTCCTAAACTTGTATAATGTGTGAGTGTGGGTGTATTTCTGTTTAATGTTCGTGTTGATTATTGGAAACATTTTAGAACACAGTTGAGTTTACCATAACTGTGTTGTCTTACTTGACGTCATGGCAACAGTTGACTCTGTATCGAAGGTTTATATTTTCTTGAACATTTTTACGTACCTACAAACAACAGTGCCACATAGGAAATAGCGTCTTGTGCTGAAGCATCAGGTAAAAGTGGTGTAGGCCGTGGTCGTAACTTTCCTGTCACCTCCAGATGTTATTCCATCCGAGCTGGTAACAACTTCTTGGTGAATGCTCATTTACATATCGTTTTAAAAGTTAAAAGGTAGCATATATTAAGCTTAGAACTGATGCATATAATATATTTGTCCAGTTTAAGGTCACTTTGTTCGAGGCCCACAATAGAGACAGGCCGCAGCGAGTACTTCACAGCACGTGACACGACAGGTCTTTTTTGTGTCAGCAGCCATCTCGGGCGGGGAGCGAATAACTATTCCAGCCGACTAATGTGACGTCACAAGTTCGCTGTAGGGGCCCATATTTCTCGTGGGCCTCACTTCGAAATACCATGGAATTTTCTTACCTCTTTATTTACGATGTGTTCATTGTTGATAGTGGTTTCAGGGTAATGGAAAATTTGAGATCGACAGCTGTGGAAATTTATTGTTGGTGATTCACTGAGCTGACTTGTAACAAAGTTTACTACATGGTGGATATCTTGATTTTTGCTGCTTTTAATAATAATGTTATATAATCGGAGAACAGAGTTTGTAAACTGAACAAACATGCATGTCTAGATCATTGAGGTACCCCCTACGTGATTCAGCACTCTCGACATTCTGAGCCTATTTGTGATTCTACTGGAACAACTCTTTTGCTAACTTTTGCTTCTGGTTACTAAAAAATAAATCAGTCTGTCATTTCATAGATTCATTATGCTGATGCAGCCAGGCTTGTTTAAAGGCGTTCTATGTTTGCCACGCTGAAATCTTTCGCTAGTTCTAAAAGTGTGCTTGTTGTTTACTGTTAATACTACTGTTTATGAACTACGTTAACTTTTGTAAGCTATTTTTCCAAAACTTTAGAAACAATCAGGGGGTTACTACAACATAACGGTTGTTCATCTCTTTATCTTCGCTTACAATCATTTTAACACTTTTTCAGGATATATGATTGTAGTGAACACTGACATAGGTGAGCGGGGAGCTCATTGACGTATTGGAGGGAGAGCTATAAAGTACTTTTGATTGATTCCTTCCTGATAACGTTAGCAACGAATATTGATAATTTACAGACATTGGTTACGTCTTTCATTTTCTGCTAATTTCGCCTGAAATAGATTTTTATTAAATTTGCAGCTGTTCAAGTGAGGTAGCTGTTAAGTGTTTCCTGTTTCATTTTTGTCTGTAACTTTTTGTGTAACAAGCTTCGATTCTCAGTGATATCCTTATGTGTACCAGTTTCCTTTCGAGTGATGTCTAAGATAGCTTTTATTTTACTTGAAGAGGTCTTTCAATACATATGGCTATGTATTCTTTTTGCTCCAATGTTTAAAATTTTTAGACAGTCCGTATCAGAATGTTGTACTAGTTTTTTTTAGATAGACTTATTAAAACTTTCAGTGTCATTAAGAGCAGAGCAATTTTCATTTTTCAGTTAATAAATTAATGTTTATGTTATTATTACTGTAATTCTTGCATTTCTGTGTTTAGTAAGTTGTTTTCTAGTTGCTCTCCTTCAACAGCAGTGATAAGTATTAAATCTTTACGGCCGCTGATTCCTGTATCGTACAGTCTTACAGGCCCACTAAATTTCTCTCTATCATCAGGATTTGATCGAAGGTTAACTTATTGGAATTATTCACAGTTGCAGGCTTTGGTGTAACAGTAAGATTACTTGGTTCCTCAAGTTTTACTACAGTGGCTCTGTTTACATTTACTGCGAAACTCAATGCTAAATCCATCACAACATATGCCTTGAAATTCTGTTGTTTGGGGAGCCACGGGAGAATCGATTTAACACATTGCAAACAAATGAACGACGTTCTGATCTCGCTTGAGTTACCTAGGAGCAGTAAAATTCTGAGTTGGTCAGCGTTAGAGAACTGACTTAATATGAAATTGTAGTGAATGTTAAATGTGAAATCAATATAAATGATGAGGAGAGTAGAGGAAATTTGATGAAGCAACAATATTAATTACTAATACTGGTCAAAGGAATACGATAGGGAGTTATTATTATTACTAAAAATGTAACTTTCTGCTTAGAAGTGATTCAAATGATGTGAATAATAAGAAATAGCACTTTTTTATAGGATGTTCTAAATTGTTACGGTTTTCCTGTGAAACATCCAGCAAGACACTAATCATAGCGTGAATGGTATTATAACAAAAGTTACGAAGTACAAGTGCCATATGGAACTGTTGAGTTTGAAAAGTGTGAAATATAAACAGTGATTAGATTTAAGTAACTGTTTCACTGTAAATTACCGTATAGTAGTATGTCTCACGTCAATGATTATTTCAGTTTCAATTAATGATAACCAAACTAGTTAAAATCGAAACAGGGACTTGACATTGCTATGTTCATGGTCACAGCTTTTAACCGTCCATGTGACTTCTATCCTACCGAAATTTTGCCTACCTTTAATTACATTTGCATCTGCTACTTCCCTTGATATATACATAAAGCTGTGGGAGTAGAAGCTTACAACTGCAATGTGAAAGCGGAATTTTGAAATTACACTACTGGCCATTACAATTGCTGCACCACAAATATGACGTGCTACAAACGCGAAATTTAACCAACAGGAAGAAGATGCTGTGATATACAAATGATTAGCTTTTCAGAGCATTCACACAAGGTTGGCGCCGGTGCCGACACCTACAACGTGCTGACAAGACGAAAGTTTCCAACCGATTTCTCATACACAAACAGCAATTGACCGTCGTTGCCTGGTGAAACGTTGTTGTGATGCCTCGTGTAAGGAGGAGAAATGCATACCACCACGTTTCCGACTTTGATAAAGGTCGGATTGTAGCCTATCGTGATTGCGGTTTATCGAATCGCGACATTTCTGCTCGCGTTGGTCGAGATCCAATGACTGTTAGCAATATATGGTATCGGTGGGTTCAGGAGGGTAATACGGAACGCCGTGCTGGATCCAAACGGCCTCGTATCACTAGCAGTCGAGATGACAGGAATGTTATCTGCATGGCTGTAACGGTTGGTGCAGCCACGTCTCGATCCCTGAGTCAACAGATGGGGACGATTGTAAGACAACCATCTGCACGAACAGTTCGACGACATTTGCAGCATCATGGACTATCAACTCGGAGACCAAGGCTGCGATTGTCCTTGACGCTGCATCACAGACAGGAGCGCCTGCGATGGTGTACTCAACGACGAACCTGGGTGCACGAATGGCAAACCTTGTTTTTCGGATGGATCCAGGTTCTGTTTACAGCATCACAATGGTCACATCCGTTTTTGGCGACATCGCGGTGAACGCACGTTGGAAGCGTGTATTCGTCATCGCCACACTGGCATATCACCCGGCGTGATGGTATGGGGCGCCATTGGTTACACGTCTCGGTCACCTCTTGCTCGCATTGACGGCACTTTGAACAGTGGACATTACATTTCAGATGTGTTACGACCCGTGACTCTACCCTTCATTCGATCCCTGCGAAACCCTACATTTCAGCAGGATAATGCACGACCGCTTGTTGCAGGTGCTGTACGGGCCTTCCTGGATACAGAAAATGTTCGACTACTGCCCTGGCTAGCACATTAGACAGATCTCTCACCAATTGAGGACGTCTGGTCAATGGTGGCCGAGCAACTGGCTCGTCACAACACGCCATTCACTACTCTTGATGAGCTGTGGTATCGTGTTGAAGCTGCATGGGCTGCTGTACCTGTACACGCCATCCAAGCTGTGTTTGACTCAATGCCCTGGCGTATCAAGGCCGTTATTAGGGCCAGAGGTGGTTGTTCTGGGTACTGATTTCTCAGGATCTATGCACCCAAATTGCGTGAAAATGTAATCACTTGTCAGTACTAGTATAATAAAATTTTTCCAACGAATACCCGTTTATCATCTGCATTTCTTCTTGGTGTAGCAATTTTAATGGCCAGTAGTGTAATTCATTCCTCGTATTTTTTGTAATAAACTTAATAATTACAACGTCCATGTTTGTCAAATTGATTCTTTGCTGTTCTCCTTCTTCGTTTAGTGGACTAAAGGTACTATAATTGATCTCATGATACTAATCTCCGTCAGTGGTTTCACAGTTCCAGATTGTTCAGTGGGCATTATATACACATTCTTGAAGAAGAAAAAAAACCTTGTTTCACAAAGCGCCTGGTATCCAACGCATTTCGGTCCATCGATTTTTCTTATGATACTGAAACGCATCTCTGTTGGTTTTTGAACATTTTTGAACAAATTTTAAGTTGATTTATGAACGAATCATAAGTTGGTTTTCGAATGCGTGCATAGTGTACGTGATGTCTCTGCCAGAGGAATCCCCATCACATCTAGAAATAAAAAAAGTTTCCCGTAGACAAAAGGGGACGGGACTATACGAGCTGAGATGAATAAATCCAAACGGGTGAATGCCGGTCACTGTTTGTTTACGTTGGTCATTGGTTGTGCGAATGATCAGCGTTGCCATAATTATTATTGATTTCCATAGATCCAGACTACCAGAGCGGAAATAAACGACTAACAGAAATAACAGATAAGGTAGACTGAATGTTGTCTTCTCCGTGTACCAAGAAAATGAAATTTTAACAAAAAATTATTGCCAGATCGCTATACTACTAAGGGCCAGTTGCGCAGTCCCCAGTTAGCAGCCGCATAAGTTCTGTTCTCGGAGTACCACGGAATTGTGTTGCAGGAACACGTAATAACGCCTAACCGGAGAATAAACGCGGGATAACTAAACCGCTGATCCTGGCACGATTACTGATTTTAACCGGAGAATAAGTTTTGACTAGACAGGAATAGTTACAGACTTAGCGATGACAAGATTGTTTGTTAGAACGAGGAAGGAGAAGAAAAGGGGATATCACACAAATTATATAGAATAATATGACGATTTCAAATTTATGTAAAATTTTCGTATTACTGCTACTTTTCGATGTCATGTTTGAGGAACTGCAGCATATGAATGAAATGTAAAACTATTTCTTAACATAAAACTTTTTGCTTGCAGTAGGCCTAACAGGTTCAAATGGTTCAAATGGCTCAGAGCACTATAGGACTTAACTTCTGAGGTCATCAGTCCCCTAGAACTTAGAACTACGTAAACCTAACTAACCTAAGGACATCACACACATCCATGCCCGACGCAGGATTCGAACCTGGGACTGTAGCGCCTAGAACCACTCGGCCACTCCAGCCGGCCAGGCCAAGCAGGCATGTAATATTAGTACTTTGTGAATTATATTCTGTTGTGTTATTTATATTAACGAGGAAAATAAAAATGAATATTTGTGCCAAATCGTTTCGCTTATTTGGGGTGTGCTATAACTGTTGCAATATTTGAAAGGTCTATTTCGTTTATCTGGCAGACAGTGACAAAATAGACGTAATCAAACCGAAAAACCACACCAGTCTTGGTTACTATTCGTATTAACAGCTTTTTCAGTATTAGATAACGACACTTCGATTTTTCGTGTAGCAAAACGTTTGGCGGACTTTGATGAGGTAATAGATTCTGTCACAGAAAGGAAAGCACGCCGTGTAAAGCTATAGTAATATTAGAGAGAAAAAAATGCTGGGACCTAAGAATTGAAAAAAAGTGTACTGTCTTGCTTGTCTCTTGTCTCTACTGCTTTTATGTTCCCTATACTTCATTTTATGTTATACAAAAAAGGAAGTTATTAGCTAATAAGAAGTAAAGATCGAAAATTTTCTGAAGAGCTGTTATTCTCCCACTCACAAATAATCCCACACAATATTGTGTATTTTTAAGGGGGTAGGACGTCAAACCAGCCGACTGGGAGTAGGAGAGGGAGTCCAGGATACTTTAATTTATAGGTTTGATGGCTTCCTTTACAAAATATACACGTTTGTATTCCGCAGAGCGGAATACAGTGACGTGCGATAGAAGATGCTGTGTAAAGAGGTGTGGCACTGCACTTTATCACACTTAAGACCAAATTCCTCGAACATGTATGTTTAACATATCAAACTCTACAGAGGGATGTGGGCCACAAAATGAACATATTTTTGAAAAATCAATACTTTTTGACGTTCTAACCCAAACGTTCGAGGTGAAGGGGGCCTGGTTGGGAGGGGGAGGGGGGGCGCCATGATTACGTTTTTGCCCCAATTTGGAAATATCGTAGATCCCAGGCAGTGACTGCACCACACTGATGCGACAAGTTCTTAGATAGCGATATTCACATAGGCATACACACGGTGCACAGGGACAGTGCATCGGCGAAGTTCTCATTTGTACTCAGGTGATTCATGTGAAAAACTTTCCGACGTTAATTCCGCAAGAAGGGAATTGTTCAAAAATGTTCAAATGTGTGTGAAATCTTATGGGACTTAAATGCTAAGGTCATCAGTCCCTAAGCGTACACACTACTTAACCTAAATTATCCTAAGAACAACACACACACACACACCGATGCCCGAGGGAGGACTCGAACCTCCGCCGGGACCAGCCACACAGTCCATGACTGCAGCGCCTCAGACCGCTCGGCTAATCCAGCGCGGCACGAAGGGAATTAACAGACTTTGAATGGAGCTAGAAGCATAGGACATTCCATTTTGGAAATTGTTAGGGAATTCAATATTCCGAGATCCACAGTGTCAAGTATGTGCCTAGAATACCAATTTCAGGCGTTACGTCTCAACGCAGACAATCAGTGCTAACAGACAAGCAACACTGCGTGAAATTGCTGTAGAAAACATCAGGTTTACGACAAATGTATCGGCCGAAAGTCGGCGTTAATGAGCTATGGCAGGCGACGAATGCTAGCCCCTTTGCTAACAGCACTACATCGCCTGCAGCGCCTTTTCTGGGCTTTTGACCGCATCAATAGGGCCCTAGACGACTAGAAAACCTTAGCCTGGTCAGATGAGTCCCGATTTCAGTTATGAAGCCATGGACCCAAGTTGTCAATAAGGCATTGTGTAAGCTTGTGGTGGCTCCATAATGGTGTGGGCTGAGTTTACGTAGAATGGATTGGGTCCTCTGGTCAAAATGACTCGACTAATGACTGTAAATGACTACGTTCGAACACTTGGAGACCATTTACAGCCAGTCTTCAAGTGGCTAAACAATGAAGGAATTTTTATGGATGAAAATGCGCCATGTAACCGAGCCACAGTTCTACGCGCATGCTTTAAACAACATTCTAGGCAATTCGAGCGAATGATTTGGCCACCCAGATCGTTTGACACGAATCACATCGAAAATTTATTGGACCTAATCGAGAAATAAGTTCGTGCCAAAATCCTGCACCGCAACACTTTCGTTATTATAGACGGCTGTAGAGGCAAAATGGATCAATATTTTTGCAGGGGACTTCCAACGACTTGTTAAGGCTATACCACATAGAGTTGCTACACTATTCCAGGCAAAAGGATATTGAGAGATATCCCATGACTTTTGTCATCTGCATGTATTAATTCAAATAGTGTGGTAGAGACATTCGAGTTCACGAAAACCCCTGAAGTCAGTCAAGGAAGGCAGTTTCGGCACGTGTGTCATGCGAATAGGTGCAAGAAGGTGAGTACTGATGCGATGGGCTTTCGCTGTACTCGAAGTATTGTGTCAAGAATGGTAAAAGAGAGGCAATGAGCAAGAGAGGTAGCTGTAAAGTGGAGGTTTGTAAGTGAAGTACTTGGGTCTCTGAGTTGAGGAAGGAACCTACTTCTAGCGAGATTAGAAACTTTATCATAAGAAACACCGCGACAAGTTAGTTGTGACGTATCTCTTACTACAAATGTTGGCTCTGGAAAGCGGAACTCCCCATCGCAACCCCCTCAGATTTAGTGGTAAAATGACCCAATGGATAGCCCGTCAAAAACAGAGAATAGATAAACAATGAAACCAGGAAGAACTACAAAGAAAAAGAAATAAAGAAAAAACCGGACCGAGTTTATGCTCAAAATTCAACATACGTAACATCGAGTGCAATGCAACAGCCGCGCCGTGGGCGTTGGGTGGTCGTGGTGATCGGCTGCAATGCGGGAGAATCATGTTCAAATCTTCTGTGTGTTTTTTTTTTTTTTTTTTTTACAAAATTACGAACTGGCCGTCCGGTCACTGACGTGTCTGCCCTCATTCTTTAGTCTTCTAATTTGTCACACCATACACTAGTTACAGAATATAAGTCATGTGGTACGAATATATTACCGTTGCAGGTAAATGTGATGAATAGTGAGAGCTGGTGCGATGCCCTTAGACCTCTTGCAGAAATGAAAACAACAAATAACCGGGTGAAAACTGTTACAACAGAGAAATTCAAGAGCCAAATCTTCCAAAACAAAACGAAAGTCATAACATGCGGTACTTGCGTAGAACAAATAGGAGGTTCGTACGTCTGGAGATCCCTTCCTTACACACTGCTGTTACACCGTGACACTGACACAGATCTGAATACGGCGAACAGATGTGTCAATGAACGGACGGACAGTTCGCAATTTTGTGAAAAAAAAGGAAAAGAAAATTAAAGAGCACGAGGGAGATCTGAACACAGATCTCACACTTCAGAGACCAACGCAGTAACCACACAAGTATGACGACACGACTATCGAGTTACGCTCGATCTACGAGGGTAATCCCAAAAGTAAGGTCTCCTATTTTTTTTATAAGTACGTAGACTTGTTTATTTCTACAATGGTTTACATCAGTTTACAGCTTGAACATTTAGCTATTTTTCGACATAATCACCATTTCTGTCGATGCATCTTTGTAGACGTGGCAGTTTTTGTATGCCCATGTCATACCAGCTCGCCGCCATGCTGTTCAGAAAGTTATGAACCTCTTCTTTCACCTAGTCGTCGGAGCTGAATCGCTGGGACCACAATTAGCGCTGACAGGTACTGTGAGACTATGAAAAAACTCAAACGGGCAATTCAGAACTGGAGAAGAGGAATATTGAGCAGGGGCGTACACATTCTCCATGACAATGCTCACCCACACATCGCTCGGCAAACCGTTGCTCTCCTGAACGGTTTCAGTGGAACATAATCACCCACCCACCCTATAGTCCTGACTTGGCGCCCAGTGACTATCACCTGTTTCCTAGGTTAAAAGAACATTTGGCAAGAAAGCGATTCAGCTCCAACGACGAGGTGAAAGAAGAGGTTCATAACTTTCTGAACAGCATGGCGGCGAGCTGGTATGACATGGGCATACAAAAACTGCCACGTCTACAAAAATGCATCGACAGAAATGGTGATTATGTCGAAAAATAGCTAAATGTCCAAGCTGTAAACTGATGTAAACCATTGTAGGAATAAACAGGTTCAGAAACGGTTCAAATGTCTCTGAGCACTATGGGACTTAACTGGTGTGGTCATCAGTCCCGTAGAACTTCGAACTACTTAAACCTAATTAACCTAAGAACATCACACACATACATGCCCGAGGCAGGATTCGAACCTGCGACCTCAGCGGTCGCGCGGTTCCAGACTGTAGCGCCTAGAACCGCTCGGCCACCCAGGCAGGCAATAAACAGGTCTATGTACTTCTAAAAAATAGGAGACCTTACCTTTGGGATTACCCTCGTAAATCATCTTGAACTTAACCGCTCACTGTTTCTATTTTGCTTCTTTTTACACAGTTCAGTACACCTTCTTTCTATTTTCATGCTTAATCTGTGTTCGCTTTTTGACGGGATATCCACTGAGCCCTCTTACTACAGAATATGAGGGAGGATGTGATGGGGAGTTTGCCTTGTGAGGAGCGGCATATTTTCTAATTCTGTGGTTCTGCGCAGGATGCGACTCTGGCTTCGGGCACGAACTGGCGCGCCATCTGGACGGGCTGGGGGTGCCGGTGTTCGCGGGCTGCCTGTTCCCTGACGGTCCCGGTGCGCGCAGACTCGCCGCAGACTGCTCCTCCAGGTTGCGCGTGCTGCCGCTAGATGTCACCTCAGACCAGCAGGTGGCCGATGCCGTCGTCTCCGTCCAAACAGTACTTTCGCACGCGTCAGGCACAGGTACCTCAGAACAATAGGAAGTGTATTGCAAATATGGAATACTTTTCAAATACCGCCAGTAAGATACCTCTCCTTCGACAATGCCCTTCGTTAAATGTTATTATTTTCAGATGATTAATGCTTCATGTTCAGACATTTTGTAGTAGAAAACTAAAACTACCACAATTTGGCTAAGGATAAGATACCTGCCCCTGTTTACCTTCCTGCCGCATCTCAAATTTTGGTCGAATGGTTCAAATGGCTCTAGGCACTATCAGACTTAACATCTGAGGTTCAAATGGCTGAGCACTATGGGACTAAACATCTGTGGTCATCAGTCCCCTAGAACTTAGAACTAGTTAAACCTAACTATCCTAAGGATTCGAACCTGCGACCGTAGCTGCAGCGCGGTTCTGGACTAAAGCGCCTAGAACCGCTCGGCCACAGAGGCCGGCTTTTGCTCGGAGAGTGAGTGTTGTGCTGCACTTATCAGCGTAACCGACAAGAAAATCGTCTCCAGTGCGCCATCGTATCGTCTTTCCCTTGCTTGAAATTGCTGAATTGGCGCGCTCCTGAAGTCAGTTTAAAAACGGAAAGTAAATTTTGTGGGAGTTTGCTTATCCTTTGTCACGTGTTTGTAATTTTTTTCCAAAAAAGTCACGAACATTTAGTATTGATCCTATGAAGCTAGTAGCATTTATACATAATTTACAGAACATTCAAGCAGCAAAATTCAGATGCTGAAATGGATAAAGCTGATAAACTTATAAATGAATAAAAGCTCGTTCATCCACTATAGCTGTATTTATTGTAGTCATTGTAGACTCACACTAGCGGTTTCACACAGTTTTTAATTGCGTCTTCTTTGGCATCTCTGTATAAAAATTACCAGTACTTTTATAACACCAAATACGTAATTACATAGTCGCAATAAATTATTTGTGGATTGACCAATTTCAAAAACATATGAAATTGGACATGGATTAACCAACGTGCTATTACATGTAGCTATTGTTGTTTACGACTGACCAGGCGTAATGATCGACGTCTACCTGAAATATCCTTAGAAGTTGTGAAAATTAAAACTTGCGTGACCACCTTTGATGTGTGTGTCATACCAGCAGAAATCACTACAAAAGTGATCAAATTGACATACGTCGGGTTGAGACGTTTTGTTGACCAACAATGTGTCAAGATTGTTGGTTTGGAGCTCGATAAGTGAGTAATATGCGTCGAAATTATGAAGAAACTGGTAAAATTACGAAAACTGATGGAAAATGTATAAAGTAGATGAAAATATGACAAAAAATGTGGAGGAATGAGGGCACTTACATGCTCGCTTGGGTGTATGAATATCATTCCAGTCCTCCCCTGGTGGGACTGATGACTAATGGTGCATACTACCCGTGCTCTATGCGTTTAAGTCTTGTAGAATACCACCTTGTTCCACATGTAGTCATGCACTGTCACTCCTAAAAATCAAAGATGAAGTGTCTAAAGATTTGGAGGTCAGGATGAACTACCACCTAGGACACCAAAACAGCGATCATGTACCTGGGTGCAATACGCACCACCAATATGAGGAATCAGTGGTCAGTGTATCTTTGAAAAACAGAACACCGAGACATCTGCTACCTCATCACTGTGGAAGATGACATTAAATGTAGAGATCATCACTTTTGGACAGCATTTGGAAATGCTCCATAATGCCACAGACTCTTCCAGTTTCTATGTGTTGTGTTGTCCTCCACATTTTTGTCAATAAGAAACGCCACCTCCGTCTTCTGTTTCAATCATCCTGTATGTTGTCGGAGCAGCATGCTTTACACCATGCAGTGTCCAGCTTTCTGTGAGAGCCAATGGATCGAAACATGTTAATATCGGTGTTGCACCTGACACTGACATCGAAGTCGTGGTGGAAAAACAAAATGTATGATTAGATTAGATTAGATTTACTTTCATTCCAATTGATCCGTAGTGAGGAGGTCCTCCAGGATGTGGAACATGTCAGAAAAACAACAATACATGACAAATATTTACAACTAAAACAAATAAGCTAATGTACCATTCCACAGGTCCCAAGTGGAATGATCGTCATTTTTTAATGAACACTAAGAGTCATTTTACAAATACTATTGCACTGAATTTAAAATAAAAAAGACTGTGGTGTACAAAGCTGTAGTCATACACTGCTTGAATGTATTACAGCAGAAAAACAATTTGTCAAATAGCTTATGGAAGAATAACACAGGAACCCTCTGTTGTGATTGATAGTCTGTGGGATATGGTCCTCCTACAGTATGGGAGACAAAACTTTACACTGGTCTGTGCAAGCGACTTCGATCACCGGCCACCTGCTTCGATGAGCCAGTACCTGTATATGTAATAGGATAGCCACGTATAATCGATCTCAGCATGCACATGGTAATTGTTTTCGATATATCGGAAGAGAGGGATGCTGTAATATCTTATCGAGTTCTCTAGTGTGTGATGTTAGTGAAGCTTTTATACTTCATAGTTTTTCTCATGGATGGTACAAAATAACGAGGAGGGGGTGTATGTGTGACAGACATGAATGCACCCTGAGACACGCAGATCTCCATCAGACTGCAAAGCCTATGTGTACTTTCAGTTTGGAGATGCACCACAATTCAGTTGCAGAATGCTCACACTCATTACAGTTCCCGTATGATGTGAAGTCTTTGTAATAGCTTCCTAATAACTTCACGAATTGCGTGCAATGTGTGCACGTTCTACACAGTAGGTGGAGCTATGACAACATGTTCCCATTTCCACCTAGTGGTCAAAACATGGTCCTATCACATTAACTCAGCTCTCTGTTTCTCTGTGGGATACAGAAGCTGGTAGCTATAGCACTCTCGGAATTCCGCACAGTTCCAGCTTAAACAGGAGTGATCACATGGTGGACAATGCTGCAGGGAGGGCGGGGCCTTTGAACAGTTACAGAGAGACTGTCTAAAATCACGCTGGAGTTTTGCTGTATGCGGTTGAATAGAGATGAGGCCCCTCCACGCCCGCACCAACGTGGTGACCAAACCAAAAGTTCTACTGTCACCTCCGTCAACATGTTAGTTGTCTAATCAGTGGATCACAGGATGCTGGACTATGATGTTACCCATGCGTCTGGGTAAGATTACGCATTAACAGGGTCCATCAGGTGATAGATTGTGGACTAAACGCGAATGAGGGTAGCGATTTGAAGAGCAGAGGGAAAAAAATGCCAAGGCTCGTGCCGAGGGGAAAAAAAAACTCTGCGACAGTGGGATGGGTAGTAAGAGCAATAGTGGCTTACTAGCTGCGATAGTTCATGCAAGGTTGGTTTTTTAGTGTGGGTATCATGCATCAATACCGTGGCAGGCGAAGGCGATGTATCCTGGTCTGCTGCAGCCTCTACATTCCTGGAACAGTCAAGATCGTTATATATTAGTGAGAGATGGGCCATAGATCATCTCACTGTGTGGGGCTGGGTATAGCTTGTCTGCATGTAGTGTACAGTAAGGCTTCCCTGCATGGTGCCGGTTTTTCGGCAGGTGTATACCAACTGGGTATCCAATAATGGTGGCTGATAAACAGGGGCTAACCTGTACCGTTGTTTGCGTATACTTGGCCGTAGATGTTAGGTCCTCGCAAGTATGTATTTTGGTAAGAGTCTCCAGTCGGTATTCCCGGTGAAGATCCGCGATGCCTGTGTATCGTGGAGCGTTGCTTATGATTTTATGTACTTCGTATGATCTGTAGACGACGCAGGCGTGTGGGCGCAGCGTATCCCCAGACAGGGGCTACATACGTTATCAGGGGTCGAATAAGTATCATGTACATGGACCTCGACACCCGTCTGTTCAGTGTGCTACGCCTGTTGAGCATAGGGTAGAGATGTTTGAGCCTCGCGCTTGCTCTGTTGCACATGTTTTGCATGTGGTCCTGCCAGAGTAATTTCCGGTCCAGCCAGATACCAAGGTATTTGACTCTCTCATGGAAACGTATTCCGCGTGCATGTAGTGTTATTGGACTGCAGTCTCGATGTTTGCGCAATTGCTTCGGTCTTCGAGTGAACAGAACGGCTTCGCACTTGTCGACGTTTAACACGCCATTTTTCTAGCCAAGACTCAGCCACTCTCAGTGCGGTCTGTAATCGTGACGTAATGTTTGATGGTTTCCAATCTTGTGCGAGGATAGCGGTGTCATCCGCGTAGATTGCCATCGTTGTTTTGTGTGTGGTTGGGAGATCGTTTATGTAGAGATTAAACAGTAGGGACCCTAGGATGCTTCTTTGGGATACTCCCGCATGTATACCGCGTCGTGTTGATTGTCTTCCCTGCACGTCAGTGCACAAACTCCTATCTGTGAGGTATGAGTGTATGAGACGCACCAGCCCGTCGGGGAACCCTGCGTCGCTGTGTTTGCGAATGAGGCCGTTGTGCCATAGACGGTCGAAAGCTTGTTCTATGTCCAGGAACACCCCCCCCCCCCCTCCCTGTTGCTTTGTTTATGTTGAAGCCATGTGTTACATGTTCAACGACCCGTAAGAGTTGTTGTGTTGCGGAGTGGTGATTCCTGAAGCCGCATTGGTCCGGTCTCAGGATGTCATTTGTTACGCAATGCCTAGTGAACCGCTTGAGGATCACCTTCTCAATAATCTTGCTGAGCGAACTCAGAAGACTGATGGGTCGGTAATTTTGTGGGAGGGTGTGGTCTTTCCTCGGCTTCCTGAACATCAGGACCTTGGCCGTCTTCCGAAAGACGGGGAAGTGTTGGTATTTTAGTATGGCATTCGTGATGTGTGTGAGGTATTCTGTGGCTCTATCCGTGAACTCCTGGAGGACACGGTTTTGAATGCCATCATGACCAGGGGCTTTCCTAGCAGCGGAATGCATTATAGCCCAGGAGACTTCGCGCGATGGTTGGGCTAAAATGCGAGTAACCTCCTGGTCAGCAGCAAGTGTGAACACTGGATCTGATGGTACCAGGTTCCTTGTGAATGACGCTGCGAGTGTGCGGGCCATTAGTTCTGCTTTCTCCTCCGCAGAGTATGCAAGTCCGTCAGGCCCCTGGAGCGTTGGGGTGTACATTTTCTCCCTGGTGAAGTGTCGGGCTAGATGCCACACACCAGGACGCGTGGTGTCCAGCACTTCAAGTTTTTGGTTCCACTGTTGTGTTCTGTGTTTGTATTTTGTTGTGTATGATGCCCTGTAGCCTGTTGATGTGCCGTTTGAAGTACTGACGCCTGGTACGCTGCCACTGTCTCCTGAGGCCATTCCTCATTGAGATTAGGACCAGGATTTCCTGGGGTAGGGCAGCACTGTGTTGTTGTGGGGTGCGATCAGGTATGGTACCCGCCACTGCGTCCTGGACGGCGTTAGTCAGGGTTTCTACTGCCTCGTCGATTTGTGCTATTTCGTTGATTTCGTGTATGGGTGGATGTGGCCATCGAGCGTTTCCTTGAAGTAGCGTGCTGATATCGCGTGTTGCAATGCTTTCAAGACTGTTGTATACAGACATCAGTGTAATGTAGGCTCCGTTGAACTTGACTCTGACGGCCGTGGCCTCGATTTTTTCCAGTTCAGGGAGCTCTATGTTTGTGTGCTCAATGTCTTTGTGTATGACGATTGCAGTTCCACCTGCCACTGCGTCGGTACGATAGACGCAGTAGCTGGGAAAGTTTAATTGTTTGTGCGGTTTAAGCTTAGTCTCGCTCAGTAGTGCGACAACCATTCCCTTCAGCTCTAAGAAAGCGGAAAATTCTGCCCTTTTGTTGTTGATCGAGGCTGCATTCCAGAACACGATCTGTGATAGTGTACGCAGGTTTGCGTTCCAGGCCGAGTGTGGTGTATTATTCATGAGAGGTGTGGAAAGTGTCTTGATGGCAGTGTGTGACAGCCCAGTACTGCCCGAGTTCGGCACTCATTAGCTGTGTGATGAGTGTAGTGACGGCCGTCAGCACCGTGGTAAGGATTTGAGCGGTCGTGTGTCGAGGGAATAGTGTTTCCAATATTCCCCCAGGTGATGTGTTGGTGTTGGATGTGGAGGCCTGTGGTGCTATTGCAGAGTTAGCGGCCGCTTGTGCGGGTATTGGTGTGTTGTTTGGGATGGCATTTGTGTTCATGTTTTGTGGTAGAAGTTGTGGCACCTGTGGTACTTCTGTGGTGAGGGAGATAGTGGTATGGGTTACAGTCTCGGTGTCTTGTTGGCTGTTTGCCTGTGTGTTACTGGTCTGTTGTTGCTGGGTGGCATGTTGTGGTGTTCTGGTGTTCCCCGCCCTGTGCCGTCGTGTACGTCTATTCTTCGTCTGGGCTTCGGGTTCTGGGGATTCTTGTGTTGGTGCGTTTTCCTGTGTAGTGTACGTTTCTTCGCAGCACGTGACTTCAGGGAGTGGGATAGTATTGTATGGGAGCATAGGTGTTGGCACGGATGGTTGTTGATTTTCTGGTGTTGTCTGTGGCTGCTGTGTAGTTGATGCAGCGGTTGTTTCGTGTGTGTGTGTGTTTGTGAAGGGCGCTGAGGTTCCGCAGCCTGTGCCGTTCCACCAGGGCGAACAACCTTGGCAAACGTTACGCCGTTCCTAACTGGGTTCGACGCCGGCCTTGGACGTGGGATGTCATGCAGTGCTCTGTGTTTCTCTTGTTTACGCTTCAGCGCCTGTTTGTATGCACTGCACTGCCTGAAATTGGCCGCATGGGGCCCACTGCAGTTTGCACAGCGTCGTTGGTTTGGCTGTGTTTGTGTGCACGTGTTGGATCTATGATTGCCAGTACATCCGCGGCAACAAGTTGCCAGGCCACAACGAAGGACCGAGTGGCCGAATCGCTGGCAGTTGTTACATTGTTGGGGGGGCGTGGGTGGTTCGTAGTGTTCTACACGTACGTCCATCCGCAGAAGGCTCTTTATCTGCAAGATGTCGCGGGAATCAGCCGTGTCGACCAACTCAACCATGTAGTGTGGTAGCGGTGCGTGTGTATGGAACCCCGTCATCCGAGAGGCACCTTTACAGTCGAATCCCAGATTACAGAGCGCCACCTGTACTGTGTCGTTAGGGGTGCTGGGATCCACTCCCTTAATCACATACTGCTGGGTTCTCTAGTCCAGCGTTCTGTCCGTGTAATGTTCGACCTTCTGATCTTTGAGGAAGGTCAGAAGATCTTTGTATTCGTTGTGCTGTCCTTAGCAGACAGGTTCGAAAAAGGGAACTGGTTTCGAGGTATGGGAGTGCCATGGATATGATTCACCAGTGGCTGTGGTCATTAAAGGACATATTCTAGGCTCCAATGCAAGTGTGTGGTTGAATGGAGACACTTGATAGCAAATCACAGACAGAATTTCTTCCTGAAAACGTAAATCTATAGATCTCAGAAGCTAGTGATTTGGTCATAGGATTTTGTACGTTTCTTATGACTTCAATCCAGCGTTGTATTTTTTAATTGATTCCTCACATAGCACACCATCTACTGTATGTAGTCATTCTCAATCTGCGATCATACTCTCTCACCTGAAACCTCATGGATATATCACAGAACCTCTGTTACACTATCTGCACGGTATCAAGACAGAATGTATTAAAAATACTGTTTGTTATCTTGGGAAATACCTAGTAGCGGCATGAGAGAGTTGCAGCTATTGGCTTAATATCACATTCCTTAGCCGAGTCACTTTCTAAATTCGGTGAGAAGGGTGATTTTACTTCGGCGTTACACCTATGGCGACATGCATCCGCAATTTTGGACTATTAATATACGCTCCTGCGTCACCAACCACATTCAATGTCACAGTATTTATGTGGAAGACCACTTCATTTGGAGGCAATACCATATCGTCGTTTATAAAGCATGTACAGTTGTTTTTCCCATAGATATAGTTAGCGATTCTTGCATGTGCCTGTAGAATCAAGACCATTTTCTCGAAATACGTTAAAGCATTTCAGGATGCTAGGACATTGGTGGTAATAAAGTACATGACTGGCTGTGAAATGACAATGACGCTCGCTACGATATGATTTTTGATTGTTAAGTTATCGTTACTTATTTGTCTGCAGAGAATAAGGGTAGTGATGAAGGGTTGGTTGATAAAGAAGACGTTATTACACAGACAGAGGTCACAACACAGCTGGAGAAAATAATGGCGTTACCGACTTTTGCTGAGCAATGCTGGTGAAACCCCTGCTTGATTGTTCTGCATGTATGTAAATAATACCTGCATTGTTGCAACATTTCACTCACAGCACTCAAATTTTTTTATAAAATTTGGGATTATCCTAAGTTCCGATGAATGATCCAAAGTTTCAATGAATGCTCCAGAGTTTCGATGAATGATCCCAGCTGGCCAGGATCAGCGCGGTTCTATTATATCATCTAAATGCCACTGCCACAAACTCCCACAACCACTCCCATTCCTTACACAGGCTAGGCATACTGTCCCAACGAGGCGCAGCGATGTGCCAGCAAAATATTCTAGTAGGCTGTATATTTTAGCCTCGGATCTGTCATATGGTATCACTACCAGTTTCGACTTATTACCACGTCATCACCAGATGAACTGATGAAAAATAAAGAAAAGGAGAATAGTAAACCTAGAATTGTGAAACTAAATTAAAGATAAATCTTAACTTCTATATACAACTACTGCACTTGTTTTGTTATATGTTAACTAGTCAACTGAACAGGCCTGGGAGGTCATAGAGTGTAAACATAGCTCTGTTCGACTGTCTTGACTGATGGCTACATTTAACTACGTGCTACTTACAAACCTGGAAACCTAACAATTGTTTTTTTGGTAATTTATAATTTATGCTTGTTAGAGCCGGGAAGGCTGTTACGGAACCACGTTTATTTCAGTCAGTATTCCACAAGGCTATGTCTGAGGTAGTCGGGTTTCCAATTGATTCAATTGTGTGTGTTTTTATGTGAGGGGGAATGAGACCCTCAAATCGCAAATATTAAATTAAAAATATTCGCAGTATAAAAGTTATGACAGGTATAGCTTTGTCAAAGTGGAAACTACTAGAAAATTACTTTTTTTTATTTTTAAACAGTTACACTGATGGTGCCTGCATCTACCTCCACAACTACATCAATAATACACATTGCGTCCGACGGTGTGTGGCAGAGGGTACGTCTGATGCCACTAACTGATATCACCTTCTCTGTTCCACTCGCGAACGGGGAGTGGAAATGACTACTGTCAATAAGCCTCTGTTTTAGCTGTAATTTCTCGTATTTTCTCGTCATGGTCTTTTCGAGAGATATATATGGGACGGAATAATATGTTGCCCGTATCTTCCAGAAAGAGTACTCTAGTAATTTCAATAGTAAACCTCTCTTTTCGTTGGATCTTCTCTATCTCTTTTAACTGCCTGGTAAAGGTCCCAGATCGACGAAGAATAGTCAAGAATCGATCGAAAGGGTGTCTTGTAAGCCACTTCTGCCGTGATTGAGTTACATTTCCCTAAGATCCTTCCTGTGACTCTCAGACTGACATCCGCTTTTTCTACTATATGAAGATGGTATCTGTTCCCGAAAGAACAGATACCATTGATGTCCGTGCAGCTTCTCTAGAATGAAATGATACTTAAATCGAAACCCTTAGCTGCCGACAGGTGTTGTGGATATACGTTAATGGGGACAGCTGAAAATGTTAAAGGCTACCTGGCCATTGACTTTCTTCTGTGAGAATGCGCACGCTTTGCCCGAACTCTTATGGGACTCGTCAGCTTAGTTGGCGCGAGTAATGAGTGAATGGGCAAAATATCTGTTAGGAACACTACGAACGTAGCTTGTGGACAGTTGGGAATGTTTGCCTCACGGGAAGCGTGCAAGGGATAAGTCCCTGCAGTCACACTATCCTCAATTCCCTCGGTGGCTCAGATGGATAGAGCGTCTGCCATGTAAGGAGGAGATCCCGGGCTTGAGTCCCTGTCGCGGCACACATTTTCAGCTGTCCCCATTGATGTATATCAACAACAGCTGTCGGCAGCTAAGGGTTTCGATTTAATAATCATTTCATTCTAGAAGGTTCACTGAATTCATTGTACTCCAAAACACAACAACAATGTAATGGCCACGTTTGGATGGCCATTCCGACGGGTGATGGAACAGAGCTGTTAGTCTCGGGAAACCAGTACTTCATCACCCTGGGCAGAATAGCAGTGCTCAGCGGACTCCTGGCAGTCGTCTGACCTATCAACATGCAGATGTCATTGTTAAGACATTCATTCATTACTCTGCAAGCTAGATCAATCATGACGAGAGTTGGAGAAGCCAACATCCCCTGGACGTAAGTGATAGGTGGCCTGTGGTAGGTGCGGTCGTCAGCAAGCGGCATGCAGCATCATACGGCTGATGGTGCGATAACGACAGCGACTCTGCAAGGATGCTGACCGCAGCACCATGCTGCAGCCCGGAATGCAGACTGAAAGCAGCCCAACTGCACATAATGGAGAGCGCTGAAGCGCACAGAATCACGCCGCAGACCCAGAGTGGATGTGGCAGCTCACTGCAGCACCAGCGTATGTCCACACGAGCAGAGACCGGCAGAAAGGAATTTGCCTGCACGGGTGATGGCGGATAAGCAGATGCACCGCGGCAGGCTATAAACCGACAGGGTAGGAGGCCGGTAGCAGCTGGAGTGGACCCGCAGGAGGTCCAACCGCTGGAGAGCATGGGCAGCAGCTAGCAGTGGCAGGCATTAGCTTTTAAGAGCATTCACACAAGGTTGGCTTGGTGGCGACACCTACAGCGTGATGACATGAGGAACGTTTCCAACCGATTTCTCATACACAAACAGCAGATGACCAGCGTTGTCTGGTGAAACGTTGTTGTGATGCCTCGTGTAAGGAGGAGAAATGCGTACCATCACGTTTCCGACTTTGATAAAGGTCGGATTGTAGCCTATAGCGATTGCAGTTTATCGTATAGCGACATTGCTGCTCGCGTTGGTCGAGATCCAATGACTGTTAGCAGAATATGGAATCTGTGGGTTTAGGAGGGTAATACGGAATGCCGTGCTGGATCCCAACGGCCTCGTATCACTAACAGTCGAGATGACAGGCATCTTATCCGCATGGCTGTAACGGATCGTGCAGCCACGTCTCGATCCCTGAGTCAACAAATGGGGACGTTTCCAAGACAATAACCATCTACACGAACAGTTCGACGACGTTTCCAGAAGCATGGACTATCAGCTCGGAGACCATGTCTCCCGTTACCCTTGACGCTGCACCACGGACAGGAGCGCCTGCGATGGTGTACTCAACGACGAACCTGGGTGCACGAATAGCAAAACGTCATTTTTTCGGATGAATCCAGTTTCTGTTTACAGCATCATAATGATCGCATCCGTGTTTGGCGACATCGCGGTGAACGCACATTGGAAGCGTGTATTCGTCGTCGCCACACTGGCGTATCACTCGGCGTGATGGTATGGGGTGCCATTGGTTACACGTCTCGGTCACCTCTTGTTCGCATTGACACCACTTTGAAGAGTGGGCGTTACATTTCAGATATGTTACGGCCCGTGGCTCTACCCTTCATTCGATCCCTGCGAAATCCTACATTTCAGCAGGAAATGCACAACCGTATGTTGCAGGTCCTGCACGGGCCTTTCTGGATGCAGAAAATGTTCGACTGCTGCCCTGGCCAGCACATTCTCCAGATCTCTCACCAATTGAAAACGTCTGGTCAATGGTGGCCGAGCAACTGGCTCGTCACCATACGCCAGTTACTACTCTTGATGAACTGTGGTATCGTGTTGAAGCTGCATGGGCAGCTGTACCTGTACACGCCATCCAAGCTCTGTCTGACTCAATGCCCAGGCGTATCAAGGCCGTTATTACGGCCAGAGGTTGTTGTTCTGGGTACAGATTTCTCAGGATCTGTGCACCCAAATTGCGTGAAAATGTAATCACATGTCAGTTGTAGTATAATACATTTGTCCAATGAATACCCGTTTATCATTTGCATTTCTTCTTGGTGTAGCAATTTTAATGGCTAGTAGTGTATGTTTACAAATTTTATTTGTTTATTACTTCTCCCGCATTCTTTGATATACTATTATTACTCTTAGCAGCAAATAAATTCACGCAAAAATGACTTCCTCAAAATTAGAACAAAGCTACTACATTCTCACATACTAAAAGAGGTTTGATCATCAGCGAGTTTCTTACTTATATCTGCCATACACGATATTTTTCTATAATTATGTATAAAAATATAGAAAAGTTCTAATAATACGATGTAAGGTTAGGAGTGTACTGTTATAAATTTCACGGTCTCGTCTGCAACGATGGAGCGAATGTTGTAGGGAAGTTTCTTGTTGTACGATCGCGGTAAGTTTGGGAGGAAGAGAAGGAGTTTAGGAAAGGGAGAAATATGGTGGAAATGATTAATCTGTGGGTCCAAATCAGGTATTACGTACTCGCGAGTTATGTTGAGTAACGTGTACAGTTGCTAAAAAACGAAACTTACCAGAAATTTCTTTCGCAATGCAACATATTTTATGTTTCTTAATAGGGCACTACTGGGTCTATGTGAAAGATATTTGCGTTCTTATTCTAGAGCTGTGGGCGGTGGTAAACAACGCAGGAATCGCAGACCTCGGTGAAGTGGACATCACGCCGCTGGAGAAATTCCAGCAGGTATTGGACGTAAACACGATGGGCGCCATAAGGGTCTCCAAGGCGTTCCTGCCGCTCCTCAAGAAGTCTAAGGGCCGCCTCGTCAACGTCGCCAGCCCTATAGGTAAGTAAGGTGATTGAATATGTGTTGGCGCACGTTGACTTAGCACCAGTAAAAACAGGAAGACGTTGATAAAGTAAGGCATAGAAAGCAAACTGCTGAGAAAGGAGAAAGTTGTTCACTGCAGAAAGTTTTATTAGCATGTGATGGTATCCTTTGCGAAGTGATATTTTTCAATTTCTGAGAGCGTTTCCAGCAAGGCCAGTTTTACGTGGTGTAAGGTGAAGTTTAGGCTTGATCCCAGAGCATGTAATTGGTGTCTGTAGTAAATAAACAGCAGCCGATGAAATACATAAAGTAAACGAGAGATACCTTTTTTTATCAAATGTGATTACAACACCACGAGAAGGAAGTTTGACATTCACGTCACACACTATTGTTGAGAGGGCCGTTAGCGGTATTTAGAACCTAGTGTCCCTCAACGATGGGTTCATGTGTAACGGACTATAGTCACGGATTGTGAAAGAACTGAGAACGAAATCGGCAGTGTCCTTTTCAAAGGAACCATTAAGGCATGGCGAGTGAGTGATTTAAGGAAACCAACGAAGACTGAAATCCTGGCGGCGGAACGGGGATCGGAACCCAGCTGCTCCCGATTACCACTCGAGTGTCCTAAGAGCTCCGCCTCCTCGCTAGGCCACGCTGTACTCACATGTAAATGATCCAGTGGATGACAGCGGGAGCTCTGAGACGCCGTACACGGACAGCAGAGGATTTTAAGGATAAGGAGGAAGATCTGAAGAACATCGAAGCATGATATTAGACCTTCAACAGAAAAAGATAAAGCACAGAAGTATTTTTCATAAGTAGGCGGGAAGACTCAATGTTGCTCGATTATACGGTTTGGGATAAAACACTGGAAGCAGTAACAACCGTAACACACCTAAGGCTAAATATTTGGAGCTAACTAGAGTGGAAAAACCACATTACTTGTATCTTTTCCAATCCATTCTTTTTTTTAAAGTCAAATCTCTTGTAGCTGGTTCGATGCGGCCCACCACTAATTCCACTATTATGCCAACCTCTTCGACTCAGAGTAAGATCCTATGTCCCCAACCACTTGTTTGGTGTATTCTAATCTCTGCCCTCTCACCCGGTTTTATCCACTACTGCTCCCTCTACTACCTTGGACGTTATTCCCTGTTCTCTCAAAACATGCCCTGTCACCTTGTCCTTTGTTCTCGACAGTGTTGTTCATAGTTCCTTTTCTTTGACAGGTCTGCAGAAAATCCCCTGAGTCCTTTTCTTATTATTTGCAGTCAGTTTTGAAGCAACTACGGTTTCATGATCAGTCACTTTAGCTCTGTTATCAATGAAATACACACCGCAAGTATATTCTCTTAACGCAACAGAATGTACTTGCTCATGGAAAGAGGTGTTCATTGCAATGAGAGACGTCCAACGTCCGTACGTGATGCTGGCCGTAAGCACTATTGACTCACGAACTTCCGAGGCCGTAGGGCTACCTGCCTAAAACGTCCATTGGCACATAGCTGCCTCCACTCTTCTATTTGATCATCCGTCAGGCAAATTATGCACTCGTTGATGACCAAAAATGCAGCCAATGCTCCAGGTTGAATTCGATGTTTTCCCTGGTTTATACTGTCGTTGTTAATGGATTGCTGGAGACCAGATTGATCATGTGGAGGCTGTTGCTTGCCACCTGGGTTGGCAGAGCCATCCTAGGTGCCTTCAGACAGCCAATGCACAGTTCTATCGAATTCTTCTCTGGATAATCAGGAGCCCTAATTTTTATGTAGCGGTCACAGGTTGGTTTTTCGCTTCAGTGCCGCGCGACCGTTTCCCCATCCTCAAATCGTTCAAATGGCTCTGAGCACTACAGGACTCAACTGCTGAGGTCATCACTCCTCTAGAACTTAGAACTACTTAAACCTAGCAAACCTAAGGACAACACACACATCCATGCCCGAGGCAGGATTCGAACCTGCGACCGTAGCGGTCTCGCGGTTCCGGACTATAGCGCCTAGAACCACACGGCTACTCCGGCCGGCTTTCGCCATCCTCCATGAGTTCAGTCCAGTATCCCTTTCCTTTCGATGGCTACCCAAAAATTGGTATACATCACTTTTTTGTGAGGTGGGGTGCCTAGTTTCGAGGGACACACAACGGTTTTGTCTCCTGTGCCAACTTCATCTCAGGAGTAGTACTCACATCCAACATCCTCCATTATTGTTGGATATTTTTCTAATCTCCATCCACCGCAAAAACGTTTGCCCTATATGGGTTTTCCTTGTACCGTGGAGGTTATTTCCTGATGTCTTAACACATCACCACGCAGACATAATGAAAGACGATATCAAGTGAATAAACACCACAACACAGCGTATCAAGCAATTCGCCTCCGGTATGTACTGCACCATAAGTACAAGGCAATAACCCTTAGGGAAGATGATACGGTGGTGGGGTCTTGGCAGTGTCCACCTGACCGTGAGCACCAGAGCATCGTGAAGATCTCAGCAGAGGGGTCGAAACGTCAATCGCGTAGAAGAAACTGACGAGGAACATTATGCGCCGTAACATCCCATAAGGTTTCACTTCCAATATCTGTGGGTCTGCCGACTTACATAAACTATCTGGTGTAGGTAGGAGACTCTAAATCGTAAAAGTTAACGTGAATAAACTGAGAAATCAACATAGACTTGCAGGAAGTAAGGCATTAAGAAGAGACAGTCCCTCATAGAATAACCTGTCCGCAAGGAGCTTAAGTGCTCACTTGCTTAATGTGGCACATTACACAGAAGGCAGCCCCGGCATCCACCACACAACAGTAATGTATGAGACCCGCCAAAAAGGCAAATTCACAACTGAAAAATTTTATTACGAAGTAAATAATCGAAGTGACCTTAGCCAGAAATGCAGAAATAAAGAACAAACTATGTTAACGTTGCGTGTGTAGTTGCGTAAATTGATGAAATACAGTACAAACATAAGTACATAAATAAAATATTTACTGTTTGATTTATAAATACATATATTTTGATCACTTGATTCTCTGTTTCGCACTGTCTGTGATTGAAGCACTTGCTAGCTGTTAACAGCCTACAGGCAATTGGTAGTTGTTGCAATATTAGTAGCATCGTGCTATGTTCTTCTATTCTCACGGCGAGTCTTCCGAGATGTGAGTGGAGTTCGTTATGGGGAACCTTAGACGTGCGAGGGTTACAGTATCACGCAGTGAGTCTAAGTGAAAGCGGCGTCATCTGATGATGTCCAAAGCGCCAACCATAGGAAGAGGGCGGGCTCTGAAGCGAGTCTGGTTCGCAGGGGCGCGCTGGCGGCAGTTTTCTTCCATCTTCCTTCCCGGAGATGTAAGGAGCGCGCGACACGTCGTGTATGATCGATAAAGACACAATCGGTACTCCTCTTCACAAATACAGCTGTGAACTTACAGAGGGGATTACAGGAAACGTCATGGTATACTAGTATTGCAAATGGAATAAGACACATTGTCCGCAGTGCATAAAGTACGTATACATCAGCGTGATCTTCTTAATAACGAATCTGTAGGAAGGAATGTTACAGAGAACGTAACGGCGTATGTATGATTATTTCTTTATTCCTAAAAATGCTGACAGCAGCGTAAATGTAAAAGCTGCTGTATGCAATCAACTTTAATATCCCAAATATTTACCGAAATATAAAGGAGGATCAGAAAGATTCCGTATGAGGGCGTTGCTGCAGCGTATATGCAACGTATCGCGATTCCGATGTGGGTATACAGGGTGGTCCATTGATAATGACCGGGCCAAATATCTCAAGAAATAAGCATCAAACGAAATAACTACAAATAATGAAACTCGTCTAGCTTGTAGGGGGAAACCAAGTGGCGCTATGGTTAGCCCGCTAGATGGCGCTGCCATAGGTCAAACGGATATCAATTGCGTTTTTAAAAATAGGAACCTACATTTTTAATTACATATTCGTGTAGTATGTAAGGAAATATGAATGTTTTAGTTGGACCACTTTTATCGCTTTGTGATAGATGGCTCTGTAATAGTCACAAATGTATAAGTACGAGGTATCACGTAACATTCCGCCAGTATGGACGGTATTTGCTTCGTGTTACATTACCCGTGTTAAAATGGACCGTTTACCAATAGCGGAAAGGGTCGATATCGTGGTGATGTATGGCTATTGTGATCAAAATGACCTATGGGCGTGTGTTACGTATGCTGCTCGGTATCCTGGATGACACCATACAAGTGTCCGGACCGTTCGCCGGATAGTTACGTTATATATGGAAACAGGAAGTGTTCAGCCACATGTGAAACGTCAGCCACGACCTGCAACAAATGATGATGCCCAAGTAGCTGTTTTAGCTGCTGTCGCGGCTAATCCGCACATCAGTAGCAGACAAACTGCGTGAGAATCGGGAATCTCAAAAACGTCGGTGTCGAGAATACATCAACATCGATTGCACCCGCACCATATTTCTATGCACCAGGAATTGCATGGCGACGACTTTGAACGACGTGTACAGTTCTGCCACTGGGCACAAGAGAAATTACCGGACGATGACAGATTTTTTGCACGCGTTCTATTTAGCGACGAAGCGTCATTCACCAACAGCGGTAACGTAAACCGGCATAATATGCGCTATTGGGCAACGGAAAATCCACGATGGCTGCGACAAGTGGAACATCAACGACCTTGGCGGGTAATGTATGGTGCGGCATTATGGGAGGAAGGATAATGGTTCAAATGGCTCTGTGCACTACGTGACTTAACTTCTGAGGTCATCAGTCCCCTAGAACTTAGATCTACTTAAACCTAACTAACCTGAGGACATCACACACTTCCATGCCCGAGGCAGGATTCGAATCTGCGACTGTTGAGGTCGCACGGTTCCAGACAGTAGCGCCTAGAACCGCTCGGCCACTTCGGCCCGTGAAGCCAGTCCCATCCAAGTGGGAAACGCTAAAGCACTTGCACAATAGCACTGGTAACTCCGCACGTCATCATCATGCCTTTGCTCCTTTAAAAAACACCTTGAACTGTCGAAGAATCCTGTCAGTCGTAGTTGTGCAGCACTCAGTTATGGACATCCTCGAACATCAAAATACGGTGATTTACCAAACTGGTATCCTTAGCCTGATGCGTCGGTGCTATATTTGCCTCAATGCTCCTGGCGATTTTGCTTGACTAGCATACTGATTCAGAACTGAACTGCCTTCGAACAGAAACTTTTTGATCGTTCCTGATACACGAACGTGACAAAAGTCATGGGATACCTCCTAATACGTGTCGGACCTCCATTTTCCCAGGGTAGTGCAGCCACCCGAAGTGGCAGATACTCAATAAGTAGTTGGAAGTCCACTGTAAAAATAATTAACCATGCTGCCGCTATAGCTGCCGATAATTGCGAAAGTATTTTGTGCACGAACTGACCGTTCCATTAAGTTCTATAAAAGATCGATGGGATTCAGCCGGGCGATCTGGGTGGCCATATCATTCCCTCCAGTTGTACAGGCTGTTCTTCAAACCAGTCGTGAACAGTTGTGGTCCTGTGAAATGGCGCATTGTCATATATAAAATTTCTGTCGTTGAATGTCTGAGAACGGTCCCCAAGCAACCGTGTAAGTGGGCTCTTTAGGTTTTTATGTTGGTAACGCCACGTAGCGCTCTGTATGAAAATCACTGACTGTGCTGTGTGCAGTCTGTGGCTGGTTTGCATTGTTGGAATATTCGCCATTATAGTGTTGGGCGGTTGGATGTTAACAGCGCGTAGCGTTGCGCAGTTGGAGGTGAGCCGCCAGCAGTGGTGGATGTGGGGAGAGAGATAGCAGAATTTTGAGAGTGGACGATATGGACGTGTGTCCATCAGAAAGAGTAAATTTGTAAGACTGGATGTCATGAACTGATATATATATTATGACTTTTGAACACTATTTAGGTAAATACATTGTTTGTTCTCTATCAAAATCTTTCATTTGCTAACTATGCCTATCAGTAGTTAGTGCCTTCAGTAGTTAGAATCTTTCATTTAGCTGGCAGTAGTGGCGCTCGCTGTATTGCAGTAGTTCGAGTAACGAAGATTTTTGTGAGGTAAGTGATTCATGAAAGTTGTAGGTTATTGTTAGTCAGGGCCATTCTTTTGTGGGGATTATTGAAAGTCAGATTGCGTTGCGCTAAAAATATTGTGTGTCAGTTTAGTGTGGATCAGAATAAGTAAAGAGAGAAATGTCTGAGTACGTTCAGTTCTGCTCAGCTGCAAGCTGAAATTGACTCAGCTGCATCTACCGATTTGGTTACGCAACTTGCAAAAACTCAGGAAAACTTAAAGGACACAGTAGATACGATTTCAACACAAATGGACACTCTGAAACTTGGTTCAGAAAAACACACTGAGGAAATAAGTTCTCTATCGGAGAAA
Source organism: Schistocerca piceifrons (assembly GCF_021461385.2). Lineage (NCBI taxonomy): Eukaryota > Metazoa > Arthropoda > Insecta > Orthoptera > Acrididae > Schistocerca > Schistocerca piceifrons. Next base: position 267,188,671 of record NC_060138.1, on the reverse strand, counting down.
GTAGCCGAACTTTCGGATCAGTTCACCAACTTATCTACAAAGGTAGATGATGATGTGAATGAAACAAGACCCGTAGCCTTCACTGACACAGAAGAATATGAACAAATTAGAAAATTCAAACAAAATCAAAATCAAATCAATACACATTACAAAAGAGAAATCCGGGAAGTACAAGATCAGTTAGCACAAGTAATACAAGAATTACTTATTTGAGAGGACACTCGCGCTCCAATACAGGAAGAGGGACATAGAAATACGGTACAGCCACAAAATAATAACACAGGGCACTTCGGACATCATGAAAGAAATTGGCAAGGTACACCGAATTTTGAGATGGAACCGCCGAAAAGAAGTAACAATGACCGATATGAGACTTGCTGACATGATGATTTTGACTATAAGCTGTTTATTACTACACGTAAATTCAAAACATTTAAGAATTCCGGCAACGACATCCACCACTGCTGGCGGCTCATCTCCAACTGCGCAACGCTATGCGCTGTTCACATCCAACTGCCCAACACTACAGTAGCAAATTCCAACAATGCCAACCAGCCACAGACTGCACATAGCACAGCCAGTGATTTTCATACAGAGCGCTACGTGGCGTTACCAATATAAAAACCTAAACAGCCTACTTACAACCGAACATAACGATTTCCAGTCAAAGATCGCTCCAGTAGGACCAGAGGACCCAGTCCAGTCCATGTAAGCACAACCTACATCATTATGGAGCACCATCAGCATGCACAGTACCTTGTTGACAACTTGGGTCCATGGCTTCGTGGGGTCTGCGCCACATCTCGAACCCTACCATCAGCTCTTACCAACTGAAATCGGGTCTCATCAGCCACGGTTTTCCTGTCGTATAGGTTACAGCTTAGGTGGTCATGATCCCAGGAGAAGCGGTGCTTCCGATGTCGTGATGTTAACAAAGATACTCGCGTCAGTCGTCTGCTGCAATAGCCCATTTAACCCAAATTTAACCACTCTGTCCTAACGGTTTCTGCGGTTACTTCATGCAGTATTGCTTGTTGTTAGCACTGACAACTCTACGACAACGTCACTGCTCTCTGTCGTTAAGTGAAGGCCGTCGACTACAGCATTGTCCGTGGTGGGAGGTAATGCCCGAAATTTGGTATTCTCGGCAGACTCTTGACCCTGTAGATCCCTATCGAGTTCCGAAATGGAATGTCGTATTCTTGTAGCTCCGATTACCATTCCGCGTTCAAAGTCTGTTAATTACTACTGAACGCCCGTAATCACGACGGAAACCTTTTCACATGGATCACCTGAGTACAGATGACAGATCCGCCAATGTACTGCCCTTTTACACCTTCTGTACGTGATACTACTGCCGTCTGTATATGTGCATATAGCTATCCCATGACTTTTATCATTTCCATGTGTATTATAACTTCAAGTCAGGGACAAACATAGTAAACATGATTCATTTATTCTACTCAATGTTAGATTCTATGTCTTATCCAGAATGAGCAAACAGCATAAGCATAAATGTACATTGATACTTGCGCTTAGTTACTTGAACATTAACTATCATGTAATAAAAGGACGTCGTTCATTATTTAAGCGAAGACTATTGAAATAAGCTAACAAAAATAAAATACCGCAGGTATCAAGGCGTGTTTACTGTTTTTATGGTTATACTATTGTATATAATATAACTTAATATAATAATTCCAATCCAAAGGAAAGCAGGTGTTGACAGATGTGAAAATTACCGAACTATCAGTTTAATAAGTCACGGCTGCAAAATACTAAGGCGAATTCTTTACAGACGAATGGAAAAACTAGTAGAAACCGACCTCAGGGAAGATCAGTTTGGACTCTGTAGAAATATTGGAACACGTGAGGCAATACTGATCCTACGACTTATCTTAGAAAATAGATTAAGGAAAGGCAAACCTACGTTTCTAGCATTTGTAGATTTAGAGAAAGCTTTTGACAATGTTGACCGGAATACTTTCTTTCAAATTCTGAAGATGGCAGGGGTAAAATATAGGGAGCGAAAGGCTATTTACAATTTGTACAGAAACCAGATGGCAATTACAAGAGTCGAGGGACATGAAAGGGAAGCAGTGGTTGGGAAGGAGTGAGACAGGGTTGTAGCCTCTCCCCGATGTTATTCAATCTGTATATTGAGCAAGCACTAAAGGAAACAAAAGAAAAATTCGGAGTAGGTTTTAAAATCCATGGAGAAGAAATAAAAACTTTGAGGCTCGCCTATGACATTGTAATTCTGTCAGAGACAGCACAGGACTTAGAAGAGCAATTGAACGGAATGGATAGTGTCTTGAAAGGAGGATATAAGATGAACATCAACAAAAGCAAAACGAGAACAATGGAATGAAGTCGAATTAAGTTGGGTGATGCTGAGGGAATTAGATTAGGAAATGAGACACTTAAAGTAGTAGATGAGTTTTGCTATTTGGGGAGCAAAATAACTGATGATGGTCGAAGTAGAGAGGATATAAAATGTAGACTGGCAATGGCAAGGAAAGCGTTTCTGAAGAAGAGAAATTTGTTAACATCGAGTATAGATTTAATTGTCGGGTTGTCGTTTCTGAAAGAATTTGTATGGGGTGTAGCCATGTATGGAAGTGAAACATGGACGATAAATAGTTTTGACAATAAGAGAATAGAAGCTTTCGAAATGTGGTGCTACAGAAGAATGCTGAAGATTAGATGGGTAGATCACATAACTAATAAGGAGGTATTGAATAGGATTGGGGAGAAGAGAAGTTTGTGGCACAACTTGACTAGAAGAAGGGATCGGATGGTAGGACATGTTCTGAGGCATCAAGAGATCACCAATTTAGCATTGGAGGGCAGCATGGAGGGTACAAATCATGGAGGGAGGCCAAGAGATGAATACACTAAACAGATTCAGAAGGATGTAGGTTGCAGTAGGTACTGGGAGATGAATAAGCTTGCAGAGGATAGAGTAGCATGGCGAGCTGCATCAAACCAGTCTCAGGACTGAAGGCCACAACAGCAACTATTGTATATCTTATGCATAGTCACTTATTCTGAGGATCTGCTCACTTCCTCCTGAACTGGACTGCAGTATCTCAGTGTACTGGTAACGGCGCCACAGCCCTCTTTCACATTTCCCGATACTCACCAGTCACCGAACAGTACCATATTCCGTTGTTTCAGCTGTCAACCCTGAGATGAATTGATCCGGGGCAGGATCCCACTTCTGAAAGTGCCACGAAGTTGATAGCCATCACGTTAATTTATGTACGTGTCCATTTTCAACTGCCTGTATTCATACTGTGTAGTACCTTCTTTTATGTAATATTCCTATATGAATAACAATAATAATAATAATAATAATAACAATAACAATAACAAAAAGTAGCACAGTAACTTTAACACCGTGTAGTATTAATACTGTGTAGTATCTTCTTTTATGTAATATTCCTATATGAATAACAATAACAATAATAATAACAATAACAATAACAAAAAGTTGAACAGTAACTTTAACATCAAGTTTGGGACATTACAGGCAGAATGCCAGTTCCGAGGGTGAGTGCATACTGCCTGTCCAAAAGTGCGCTGATAATGTTTACCAAGGTCTTGAGAATGGAAATGAAGGAATGGTCCGTCTCTGTCTGCACTGTGGAACCTTCTCTTTGTCAGTAAGTATATTACGGTACGTGCAACACTCAAGTTTTCTCGTACGTTGTAGAGCAAACTATGTGTACAGTGTTGAGTGTATTAATTTACTAGTGAAAAATGAACAGTACTCCCTAATGCAACGGTCTCACATGCATGGAGTTTTATTCGGTAATGATCAGCAGGAAATAACACGTATCAGTTCATTAAAAAGGCGAAAATGCTCCTGTTTAGAAGACTCTGACTGAAAAGTGGGGTACGAGCTACCTCATTCTACCTTTCTCAGCTACATCAAAAATTTTCCCAAAACGTTTGCCACGCAAACATATCCGCGCTCTTTTCTACAAGCATTTCACCTCTCACTTCCACGAACTCACCTAACTGTCTCTCACTTACATCCACTGGGCCGTCCACTACCACTTGCCCATTCTCACTCACTCATTCAGCCCAACTCGTTTTCATTGTCTCTCTGTAGCTCTCTGTCATTGTCTTCCATCTCAGAGCCACAGTCTCCATCTTCCTGTCCCACTACTACTGTCACCTCTCACTGACACTCCCACTTGCTCTCTCTTACTGCTACTGTCTCATTCGATCCCTCCCACTGCTGCTGTCTCTTCTCACTGTTACCTTCTCTGTTCCTCATAGTCATTGTCATAGATTCCGTTTCTCATGATCACTGGCTCTCACCTACTTCAACAGTCTCCTCCTTTCTGTTCCTTCCCATTGGCAGTGTGTCCTTTACTCTTTTCGTAGCACTGTTACGTCACTGTCAACTATGTTCCGCTGATACTGTGTCCTTCTATTTCTCTGATACTGCCCCTGTCTGCTTCGCTCTTTCTATACCACGACCACTGCCTACTATCGTCCAGTATTTTTTAAAAATTTTCTGTCTCTTTCCCACTGTCTCTGTCTCCTTCTCTCTTAGGAAAAAAAGCTCGAATATGTTCACATGGAAAAATTTTTGGGAAGATTTTTAAAGGTGCTGAGGAAGGTAGAATGAGGCAGCTGGTACTCCAATTTTGAGCCAGAGTCTTTTAAACAGTAGCACATTACCTTTTTTGTGCACCGATAGTAACACTTTCCTCTTGGTTCCCCTCTTTTCGCTGCCACAGTAGGGCGCGTCACTCATACGGAAATAACTTTATGGGTCGATAAAATGTTGGTAGTACTTACGTGAAATTGAAACAACACAAAACTAATTTTACATTTCAAATGGAATTTTACGTGCACAAATTTTTGCGTGAGAGTTCTTAAAATATACCGAAAAAATTACACCCATTTCATGTGTATAACAGTATTGGAATCTGCGACTCGGTTTGGGTCCCCAAATATCAAGTTTTGGGGTGTTTCTAGATAACAGCTAAAGATTTTTGAAAACGGGTAGATGGCACTTCTAGACAAATTCCTGGAGAACATGCCTCATACCGGATCTTACACGCGTATTTTACGAGTGGAGGTAGAGTAACTTTGAACCTCTGTATCTTGGAAAAGATTAAGATATAAAAAATATTCAAAGTTCCTCGAAACCGGGGTCCTATGAATAAATCGTAAAAATTTCATGTAATTACTGTGCATAGCCGTCTTGGAATCTGCGACTCTATTTTGGTACGAAAAATTTGAGCAGAAAACCCCTTTTTAATGGTTTTTCGAAGGAACCGCCCTTAAACTAATTGTGGTTCCCTATACCCCTTAAAGTCCACCGTAGACAAAACAAAATACAAAAAGAACCAACCGATTTTATGCATTTGCCTAAGCGGGAGGAAATATGTAATAGTCATACTTTGACCCTGTTCTGTAAGAGAGTGACAATAAAACGATCCTGCTGTTGGATGTACGAAAGGCTATACAAAACGACCCTACCTTTCTATCATCAACAGAGGCCGAGATATGAGTCCCGGGAAAAAGTCGTTTCTATTTGTGGCGTTTTGGAACATATTAGCTACCGCATGTTGTCGCGTGCGTACCGCTAAAGGTTGTACGCTTTATGGGGCCGCAATCACAAAGTCACACGCCTATGGATAGATTGGCCCGGATAACTATTTCATTAAACTGTGTAGTTTCCTCTAGATACATGCAATCACGCAATCATTCACAGCAACGGTAATAGAGCTGCCGAACATAATCTCGGCCGCCTTCTCCTGTAGTCGTACTTCTCCGAGTTATTTTGGACGTAATGTGCAACGTTCAATGATGAACAGTTCCTATGTTATTGTTCGCTAAGGATGTTAACAGCATCTTATTTTGCTGTGAGTGAAATTTCTTTCGCTCTGCAAAGGATACGCTGTGTTGATTAAATGTAGCAAAATGAAACCGTGTGCCAGACTGACATTCGTGTCGGTATACTCCACTGAGTGTGAAGACAGTGTCAGAAGCGTATCATTCAAGGACAGAGAGAGTGCTCACTCATTGCCGAATATGCGGAGTGCCGCCGTGGAGTATTCTCCAGATGGCGGGCTCTTTGAATCGTACACTGAAGCGACAAAAGTCAGGGACACTTCCTAGCATCGTGTCGTGCCTCCTTTTGCCCGGAGTAGTGCAGAAACTTCACGTGGCACGGATTCAGCGAGTCGTTGGATGTCCCCTGCAGAAATATTGCGTCATGCTGCCCCTATAGCCCTCCATAATTACGAAAGTAGGCCTACTGCAGGTGCAGTGTTTCGAGCACTAACTGACCTCTCGGATATATCCAATAAACGTTCGATGGGATTCATGCCGGGCGAACTGGGTGGCCAAATAATTCGCTTTAATTGTCCAGAATGTTGTTCAAACCAGTCACGAACAACTGTGACCCAGTGACATGGTGCATTGTCATCTATAAAAATTCCGTCGTTGTTTGAGGTCACTAAGCCCTTGAATGGTTGCAAATCATCTCCAAGTAGTCGAACATAACCATTTTCAGTCAATGATCGTTTCAGTTGGACTACAGGATCAAGTCCTTTCCATGTATACAAAGCATACACCATTACGGAGCCACCACGAGCTTGCACAGTGCATTGTTGACGACTTCGGTCCTTGGTTTCGTGAGATCTGCTCCACATTCGAATCCTACCATCAGCTCTTATCAACTTAAATTGGCGCTCATCTGGCCAGAGCAGGGTTTTCCAGTCTTCTCTGAATCAGAGGCTCAGACGGTTCTGCGACTGTGTAGGCTGCAGATTCCTCGACTTGCGCCAAAGGGTGGTTGGGTTTGGGGTTCCGCTGAATAGATCAGGTGTCCACTATACGCAGGAGGCGGCTACACGGGTAGCAGGGGCTGTGTGGCATGGACTGAGCGGTTTTTTAGGTTAGAGGGTCTCGGGAAAACACAAGAAGGGCTTCAGGCACAAAAGATGCAGGCCGAACACAGGAAGAACGTAAATTGTCGTAGCTGTATTGGGAAAGTAGCAGAGCTCCAAGCGCTAATAGAAAGCACTGATGCTCAAATCGTTACAGGCACTGAAAGCTGGCTAAAGCCGGAGATAAGCTCAGCCGAAATTTTTGCGGAGAACCTAACGGTGTTCCGGAAGGATAGGATTAACACGGTTGGCGGTGGCGTGTTTGTTGCTGTTAGAAGTAGTTTATCTTGTCACGAAACTGAAGTAGATAGTTCTTAGGAATCAGTATGGGCAGAGGCCATTGTTGGCAACCGGAATAAAATAATAATTGGATCCTTTTACCGACCTCCCAATGCAGGTGATACAGTTGCTGAAAGGTTCAAAGAAAACGTGAGTCTGATTTCAAACACGTATCAAACTCATACGATAATAGTTGGTGGTGACTTTAATTTACCCTCGATGCGTTGGCGAAAATACTTGTTTCATTCCGGAGGTACGCATAAAGTATCATCCGAAATTGTACTAAGCGCATTCTCTGAAAATTCTTTCGAGTAGTTAGTTCATGCGCCCACGGGCATAGTAAACGGTTGTGAAAACACAATTGACCTCTTAGCAACAAATAGTCCTGAGTTAATAACGAGTATCAAAACGAATACAGGGATTAGTGAACACAGGGTTGTTGTAGCGAGATTGAATATTGTAACCCCCAAATCCTCCATAAATAAACGAAAAATATACCTATTGAAAAAAGTAGATAAAAATTCACTTGGCGCCTTCCTGAGAGACAATCTTCACTCATTCCAAATGAATGATATAAGTGTAGTTTCCACAACGAAACTTTGTCTCGAAACCTGGCAAAAAATCCAAAGAGATTATGCTCATATGTGAAGTATGTTAGCGGCCAAAAACAATCAATGCCTTCTCTGCGCGATAGCAGTGGAGATACAAAAAAATGTTCAAATGTGTGTGAAATCTTATGGGACTTAACTGCTAAGGTCATCAGTCCCTAATCTTACACACTACTTAACCTAAATTGTCCTAAGGACAAACACACACACCCATGCCCGAGGGAGGACTCGAACCTCCGCCGGGTTCAGCCGCACAGTCCATGACTGCAGCGCCTCAGACCGCTCGGCTAATCCCGCGTGGCAATGGAGATTCTATCGAAGACAGTGCTGCCAAAGCTGTGTTACTAAACACAGCCATCCGAAATGGCTTTATAAAAGAAGACGAAGTAAATATTCCAGAATTCGAATCAAGAACAGCTGCCAATATGAATAACGTAGAATTAAATATCCTCGAAGTAGTGAAGCAACTTAAATCATTTAATAAAAGCAAGTCTTCTGGTCCAGACTGTATAAGAAATTTGGTTCCTTTCAGAGGATGCCGATGCAATAGCTCCATACTTGACAATCAAATGCAACCGTTCGCTCGACGAAAGATCCGTACCCAAAGACCGAAAAGTTGCACAGGTCACACCAATATTCAAGAACGGTAGTAGAACTAATCCACTTAATTACAGGCCCATATCATAACGTCGATATGCAGCAGGATTCTGAAACATATATTGCGTTTGAACATTATGAATTACCTCAAAGAAAACGGTCTACTGACACAGTCAACATGGGTTTACAAAACATCGTTCTTGTGAAACATAACTAGCTCTTTATTCGCATGAAGTCTTGAGTGCTGCTGACAAGGGATTTCAGGTCGATTCCGTATTTCTGGATTTCTAAAAGGCTATTGACACCGTACCACACAAGCGGCTTACCGTATTTCTGGATTTCCAGAAGGCTATTGACACTGTACCACACAAGCAGCTTATAGTGAAATTGTGTGCTTATGGAATATCGTCTCAGTTATATGACTGGATTTGTGATTTCCTGTCAGAGAGGTCACAGTTCGTAGTAACTGACGGAAAGTCATCGAGTAAAACAGAAGTGGTTTCTGGCGTTCCCCAAGGTAGTGTTATAGGCCATTTGCTGTTCCTTATCAATATAAACGATTTTGTAGACATACTGAGCAGCCGTCTTAGGTTGTTTGCAGATGACGCTGTCGGTTATCGACTAATAAAGTCATCAGAAGATAAAAAAACTGCGAAACGATTTATAAAAGATATCTGAATGGTGTGAAAGTTGACAGTTGACCCTAAACAACGAAAAGTGTGAGATCATCCACATGAGTGCTAAAAGGAATTCGTTAAACTTCTGTAACACGGTAAATCAGTCAAATACAAAGGCCGTAAATTCAACTAAATACCTAGGAATTACAATTACGAACAACTTAAATTGGAAGGAACACATAGAAAATGTTATGGTTAAGGCTAACCAAAGACTGCGTTTTATTGGCACGACACTTAGAAAATGTAACAGATCTACTAAGGAGACTGCCTACACTACGCTTGTCTGTCCTCTTTTAGTGGGTGTGGATTCCTTACCAGATTGGACTGACGGAGTACATCGTAAAAGTTCATAGGAGGGCAGCACGTTTTGTATCATCGCGAAATATGGAAGAGAATGTCACTGAAATGATACAGGATTTGGGCTGGACATCATTAAAAGAAAGGCGTTTTTCGTTGCGACGGAATCTTCTCATGAAATTCCGATCACCAAATTTCTCCTCCGAATGCGAAAATATTTTGCTGACACCGACCTACATAGGGAGAAACGATCACCACGATAAAATAAGGGAAATCAGAGCTCGTACGGTAAGATGTAGGTGTTCGTTCTTTCCGCACACTACACGAGATTGGAATAATAGAGAATTGTGAAGGTGGTTCGATGAACCCTCTGCCAGACGCTTAAATGTGATTTGCAGAGTATCCATGTAGACAGAGATGTAGATGTAGATCTAGGGTCCACCGATATGGTCAAGAGAGGCGCTGCAGCGATGTCGTGGTATTAGCAAAGGTACTCGCTTTGGTCGCCCGCTGACGTAACCCATTAATGACACATTTCGCCGCACAGTCCTAACGGATACGTTCGTCGTAATTTGCACATAGATTTCTGTGTTTTTTTTTCACACAGTGTTGCTTGTCTCTTAGCAATGACAATTCTATGCTTAATGCCGCTGCTTTCGGTTGTTAAGTGAAGGTCGTCGGCCACCGCGTTTTCCATGGTGAGAGGTAATGCCTGAAATTTGGTATTCACGGCACATTCTTGGCACTGTGGATCTCGGAATACTGAATTCCCGAACGATTTCCGAAATGTAATGTCCCATGTCTCTACCTCCAGCTACCATGCAGCGTTCGAAGTCTATTAATTGTCGTCTTGCGGCCATAATCACGTCGGAAACATTTTCACATGTATCAACTGAGTACAAATTACAGCTCCAATAATGCAGGTTCCTTTTACATCTTGTGGATGGGATACTACCGCCCGTGCGGCTGGTCTCGGCGGAGGTTCGAGTCCTCCCTCGGGCATGGGTGTATGTGTTTGTCCTTAGGATAATTTAGGTTAAGTAGTGTGTAAGCTTAGGGACTGATGACCTTAGCAGTTAAGTCCCATAAGATTTCACACACATCTGAATTTTGATACTGTCGCCATCTGTATGTCTGCATGTCGCTATCCCGTGAATTTTGTTACCTCGGCGTATATGCAGGTTACTTAGGGAACAGCAAATATTTGCCTTTCGGTAATTTTACGGAATGTTATGCGATTCGTAACTCATAATTATTGCTACTGCTTTTGTAGTGATGTCGTTGTAGTGTTAGTTACAGCAGAGAAACGTATCAATTACTAGGAAGTGACGTTCTGTTCGTAAACTGCGTTTTTAACTTAATTTTAATGTTTAATGTAATCTAGAATTCTTGATGTAGAATTCTATTGTAGTTAGTTTGGCTCAAATGGTTCAAATGGCTCTGAGGACTATGCGACTTAACTTCTGAGGTCATCAGGCGCCTAGAACTTAGAACTAATTAAACCTAACTAACCTAAGGACATCACACTCATCCATGCCCGAGGCAGGATTCGAACCTGCGACCGTAGCGGTCGCGCGGTTCCAGACTGAAGCGCCTAGAACCGCTCGGCCACTCCGGCCGGCTTGTAGTTAGTTTCTTGTGATTTAGATATAATGGTAGGAACTTGTTGGATGACTTGGTAACGTAATCATCCGAACAATTCGAAAATTTATGCGAAATACTAACAACGTTAGTAGAAACTAACGATACGAATGGCATGGAAAATCTGTTCTTTTCTACTTCAGAGCAATAGTTCAGTCAGAATATATGCTTTAATTCTTTTGGAAATTGTTTCACTTAACAAATCGTACAGAGAGATTCCGACACTAAATTTGCCTCTCGATCCATATCTGACTGACTGGTGTAGAACCAGGGAATCCGGCCACCGCGTACTATACAGTGGTGTACTGAGTATACACACTGGTGAATCAGCACATTGTGGCTACTGCAAACCACGAGATTGAATGCCGTCTTCTAGTGCTGCGCAGAGTGCCCGAGAGGTTCTACGCGCTACAGTCTGGAACCACGCCACCGGTACGGTCGCAGGTTCGAATCCTGCCTCTGACACGGATGTGTGTGATGTCCTTAGGTTAGTTAGGTTTAAGTAGTTCTAAGTTCTAGGAGACTGATGACCTCAGAAGTTGAGTCCCATAGTGCTCAGAGCAATTTGAACCATTTTTTTGAACTAGTGCTGCAGCCATGTGACGCAGTGAGGAAAGTGTCCCAGAAACGTTGCAAAAATTTCGAGGGACTATAATGGTGTCTTGAACAAATAGAGGATAGCATCCCATATCCAGAAACGTCATCCAACAATGCTACAGAGCGTCGAAGTACTAGGTGACAGTGCCTGCTAGTAGGCCACCCCTTCTGCAGCAAATGTGACTTTAAATGGTAACAGGCTGTGGGTGTAACATATCGAGATGCTGTATGTTATTCACCGATCACGACTGATTGCCATGATCCCCTGTGGAGAATGGAGAACGAGCTGCTGTGTAATGGCTTTGTCTCCTGCGATTGCAATGCCTTGCTGGATGATGGCCTTGGACAGGTGTTTCCATCTTCAGTTTCATTTTCTCCTGGAACCTTCTAAAATATCCAATATTTTTTTTGCGATGACAAATATAAACTGCAGATGGAAACCCATGTCTGAAACCGTTACCTACTGAGGCAACGGAACATCGCATTCATAGAAGACAAGGCCTGCCTACGCAGCAGCTAACTTTCCCTTCCCCACTGGCAATCACTGAATAACAAACAACATTACGAGACGTCCCGCCTATGGTCCGTCAGCCTACAGCCACGTTTTTTTGCCGAAAGAATGGCCTACTGGAAAGCGCCGGCCCTGATGCCTTCGACGCTCTGTAGCGTCGTTGGATGACGTTTCCAGACACCGGTTCCTATCCTCACTTTGTTCCTCTAGATACCCTCTACAATTTCTGGAAGTTTGTCGCAGCATTTCTCGGACATCTTGTACAAGCGAAGCACAGACAGATGGGGAACCATTCTAGTCATGATGTGCGGTAAAAATGGGAAATCCATTGACGTGTCACTTTGATAAAGGACAGATTTTTATGGCCTGCAGCCTGTGAAAGAGCATGTCGGAAACGACGTAGCTGGTAAACAGATCACGAGCAGATCCATTTTACCGGTTCTAGCTCGCTTGGCTCAGCCATGGCTCGCGCCAAGACCGACCTAAGTTGTACAGGATCAGTTAAATGGATCTACTACACTCAAAATTACTGGTCAATATTCACTTACTTTCCCTTATAAACACCTGTTTTAGTATAAATTACTTAGAAAATTCATAAAAATGAACATTTTTCTTATCATATTCACCTATTATAAAATAATTACTTTTTAATACAAAACGTTGACAGGCAACCCTAGTGGGGACTGTTTAAATGATTGAGAATGTTGACATAATTTTTGTGTTCAAACAACATTTATTTTTTTCTAAAAAACAGACATAAACTATGCTAAGCAGTTTATTGATTGAATACTGTAAACAATTAACAGGTGTTTTAAGACTACACTGGACAAGTATCCTGACTGGCAGAAGTGAGTCAAGAACTCTGGCCCTAAAAATGTGGATAACGCAATCTGAATTGATCACATGCAGAGCAGACATTGATTGATCAAATCCACTGTAGTTTCTCTACGTAGGTGCACCTGAGAGCAAGTGGCGATTGAGATCTGTACACCCTGACAAAGTCGGAGCGGCAGTACGTTACCCTGTTTGCTTCGTGCAGCGATGTAACTTGGAGCTGGCGAGATGTGTGCGGGGGAGGTGAGACGTGGAGGCGGCACCTGCGAATCGATCGCGGCCATGATAGAAATGCAAAAGTCTCACGATGTAGCGATCAGGCAGACGGATCGCAATTTACTCTGTACCAAACCCTGAAATCACGGTAGATTTCAGAGTGTGACACACCCGTTGCCTGGTCGTATCAAGGACCAATTTGGCTCACTTGTATGACAGAGCACACAAGAACACCAAACGTCAAGACTGGTAAACTGCAAACGAATAAGTGTGCCCTCGGCAAACGAGTTGTCTGAGACGTTTGAAGTCACACTGCCGGTACAGTAAGAACATCACCAGAGGCTCCCCAGTCTAAATTACTCGCAAGTGAAGTCAGTCTCAGGACAGGTCCCAAATACCAACCACACATACCAGAGCCTCGACTAGAAGTGCTTACCAGATCAATGTCGCACACCCAAGTGCTTCGCACCTCCCCAGAAAAACTCCGTTTTTCCCGCAAAGTGCATGAACGACACTGCCTTCACCCTATCTTGAGCCAATCACAGGACTCTCCCCTCTCACACGACAGCAAAAACTCATGTTGAACCAGGGCAAGAGTTAAGAAACTTGTGTCTCTGAAAAAAAAAGAAACCGCCAATTACTGCCTTTCTTAAGTTTTAACAGACGGGGGAAGATGATTTTTTCCAAATTCGTGTCGCTTCCCACGGCAACAAGTGAACAGATTCAATTTTAAGGATCTTTATCTAAATTGCCTGTGCCTTGGAGATTGTTAGTCCTAGCTATGGGGTGTAATAAAGATTCTCTTTTAGAACGTTTCTCAGACGCCGCAGGTTTATTATACAACCGAGGCGGCCAAAGGAAGAGGTTCAGTGGCCTATTTGCACTTTCGGCGATACGAAAACAGTTGAATTTTTATCACTCGTGGTTCTGCACACAATGCCCCGTTTACGACTTCACTGTGTAGCTGCGACCCTTCAGACCGTCGCCCCCCGCCCAGGCCTCTGCTGGCGCCACAACCAGTATCACGCCATTGTTCTGGTGGACACCTGTCTTGAGGAGGGGCTGCCCTGTCTGACCTGTATGGCTGTGGGCCTGTCCGGCAAAATTTACTAAGGGATGGGCTCGCTGCCAATTGCTTTCAACTCCCAACATGACGTTTCTATGAGCTAAGAACCATAAAAATAACTCATGCTTTTAGCGCCCTACCAGGCTCCATCGTCTGCTCAGGTCGTTAACTTTCTAGAGTCTCGCTCAAGATGCATCAGGCTGTAACAAAATCCTTAATAATTTTCCGTGTATGAAAAATAGGTGAGAGCGTTAACTTGTCCTCTGCCAAGGTGAATGTAAGAAAATAAATTTAACGTTTTTTTAAGGGTACATTTAAGAAAAAAGAATTTAATTCATTCTCACAAAGAATAATTCATATTACAATTTTACTGGCTCTCTATTTGAGTGTATTTTATTACTTAACTGAGCAACTATAATTAATTTAAATAAAAAAATTGGCTCTCAAAAAGTACAAAAATCTTTGACGCCATTTGGACGAAACCCAAAGGGCTTTTTCTTGATGTTTTATTGTCTTTATGTCTTTCCATCCTCTGGGTTTTTTGAAGTCCACCTTGAAGTCCAGGTGCTGTCCTTCTTAGTATCTGGTCCTGTCATCTTTAATTGAAGGGGCAGAGCTTGAACAGCAGTGACTGGATGATTGGTGAACCCCATTCCTTGGGTGATCAGTCCACCCCCAGCTTGGGCACTCCAGGAGCAAATGTTTTCGATGGCAGTTTGTACATATAGTTGGAATCTGAATGACAAAGTACACTCTAACAATGCTGTTTTCATCAGTTTATTTTTGGGTGTAAATAAATTATTCTCTCCATGTTTTCGTATTTCTTTTTTTTGAAGTGATGTAATGTAAATAACATGTAATGTACCTCTAAAACACTCAAAATAAGACTTAAAAAGAATATTTTATGTTAAAAACGAAGTATATTCCCGTACTGTTGTAAATGGCAATTGCTTCATTGCCATCTCTGAATGAAGTTATGAACTGCTTAATGAATGGCGCAAATAGAAGAATGTACACGCGGGATTGAACAATCACGAAGAATCCAGTGCATACAGCGTTATCTCATTCCCTCTGACACCAGCACTGTGGGCAATGTTCTGCTAGGCAGAATTGTCTTATCTAGAGGCCACACGCTGCCGGATAAATAGAAGCTGGAAATTCCCAGAACTGTCAGTTGCCTTAGAAGGCTTACACAGGCAAGACCTATGTTGTTTTGTATGGATGTGTGAGGAGCGAACATTGATCTCATAGAAATATTATCAGATTTTGAAAATTGAAAATGCTAACATAATCTACATAACAAAAGCTATCTGAAATGTATTCTAATTGACGTACTAAATTTTTTCAGATTTTATTTCCTCTGTCTTTCTGGAAATACTTCAGAAAAAAAATTTAAATTCGAAGTTAACATTTCAACAACTTCTTCTAATTTTTTGTTCATATATATCGTTAAAAATTTACAGTAAGTATTCTGTGCTGTTAAATTATTCTTACCATACATTGTTACATATGCTAAAGTCTCTGAAGCAATTGTTTCATTAAAAGTTGCACAAAGTTTTCATGGCATTTACTGTGAAGTTACAATATTCATCCTACAAGTCATATTGAAAACATAGATCAGATAATTCGAAATGAAATTATATAGAGTTAGGTCAGTGTGTGGTCTGATAGTGTAACTCATTTAAAATCGAGAAATGCATCATATGCTTTGAGAAAACTATTTGGAGGATTAATATTCTATGTCTCCTGTGGGAGAATTTCGTTTCTTTCATTTTTCAGGTATGTATTTTGTAGATTAAGGTGGTCATATAATGAAGAGTGAAGTAACTGATTATTTTTACAGTTTGTCTGAAATCTAACAAATATGAAATAAGGTGTATCAAATTTGGCTCAGTTAGAGTAATATGTGATAGAACGGTCAAAATTTTTCTTACCACTCTGTCCTGCAACTTCTACAGCTTGTAGTTCATAAAAAGATATTAGCATTCTTAGATTTTTGAGAATATTTTCTCGTTGTTTTAACTCGTAATTTGGTTCATATTTAACAACCGAATTTTCATCGATTCTATTACAGATTTTTGCTTCCTTAGGAATTGTATCTTTAATTTCAACTCTAGCGTCATTATAATCAGGCCATCTAAGATTTGCATCGCCAGAACTAGAAGACCTAGTAAAAATTAAAGTTAAATCTCTTTCCCACACAATTTCTTTATAATCTTTAAGAAATCCACCAAGTAGTAGATTTTGATTTATTAAGGATACAATTTATTAAGACATTTCTAAAACAACTGTTACATAAGCACCATTACAGTCAATCAGATTGTCATTTTCAACTGTTACAGTAGTGTCTAAATCTTGAATAGGATAAGAAGTAGGAATATCTACAGAATAATGTGGTTTATGAATTACTGGTCCACCAAATTCTGTATTAGGCTTAATAAAGCAGAAATATTAGTTTCTGAATGAAAATGATCACTATGTTTTACAAACATTCCATTGGCTATAATAAAATATATATTTATTGATTCTAATGGAATAATTTTAGGAACATCATTACAAAAAGTCTTTATATTAGCTTCAATAATTTGATTATTAAATCATAGCAAACTTGCAGTACTACATTCCTTTATATCTATATAAAACTTATCATCACTTTCATTAGTAACACTGCTTCATATTTCATCAGCTTTAATGTGAATAAATGGATTTCTTGAATGAATAAATTTTACTAATTTTTAACTATACTGATCTACAGCAATTTCTAATGTCCCTCTATCACAATATAATTAATTATTTTTCAATGTATTAACTGGAATTAAAGAAGTTGTATAAAAAAAGAAACTAATGTAACGTTTTTGTAAGTTTCTCTTATTGGAACAGTTAAATTTTTTTTAAGAACAGATGATTTATCACTCATTTGAAATAGATAATCCATTTGTATTGGTAAAAATTTATTTAAATAAGTGACAGATTTGTAACCAAAAAGAAAAGTATTCCAGCAAAGAACTCAAAAGATAAACATGCAAACTTTTAACAAATTCTATTTTATGTGCAATAATAGGAGCAAGTGGTTGTGGAAAAATTACATTAATGATTGATAATTTTATTCTAGCTCCAGGATATTTGAACTGGAATAAAATTACTCATTTGTATGTTTACTTCAAAAGCTTAGATCAACCAAAATGCTCAGAATTTAAAAAAGGATGTAAAAAATTGAAGGTAAGCATAATGAAAAAATTGCTATTTTTATTGCAAATAATGATAAAATTATTCCATTAGATCAATGTCTACATAATTCAGTAGTAGTATTTGATGACTTCATTCTTGAAAATCGGAATATAGTTAGAGAATATTTTACTAGAGGAAGACATAAAGAAATAGATTGGCTCAAACTTACTCAAAACCAGCAAAACAATTAGTTAGAGATAATGTTAATTTTTTAAAATGTTTTCAGATAAGATGATGACAATTTAAATCATATTTATCGAGAGCTTGATGATGGTGATTTAAAATTTGATTATTTTAAAGACATGTGCGGTAAATGTTGGAATGATCAATTTGGATTTTTTATGATAGACTTGACTAAAAACCTAAATGAAGCTAACTTCAGAAATAAAATGCAGAATTCGAGAATGACATAAATCTCAAACATAAACGTTATACATAACATAAACGTTAAAAAAATGTCAAACATTAACATTAGATGTTAAAAATGTTTAATGTTTTTTTTTCATCTCTAATAAACGCTCGCAAAATACGACCTGAAACACTTTAAAGAAGGTAAGTGGAGTAGAAGGAAAGGTGAAGACTTAAAAGAACAATAATTCAAGCTTTGGAAAAACAACCAAGAACAGAATATGAAAAATATGAGAAAGAAGATCAACCAGTTATCGATGATATTGAACAAGTAAAACAAGGAATTATAGGATTAGGTGACAATGTTCTGAAAACTATTGATGAAAACCGAACCTCTCATGATTATACAGAAGATTTTGGAGATGTACCAGAAACTAGATCTTATCGAAGTCCATAATGTGATTATACATTAAGTGAATTAGAAAGATGAGGAGCATTGGAGACATATGAAGAAGAGACCAAAAGTAAAAACAAGACATGCACTGTTAAAAAAATAAAATATATTAATCACAGTAAAGATGAAGTTTTTGGATTGTGACTTGTTAGTATATTTAAATATGTTGGTAAATTACCAGTTGAATTCAATGGAGACAAATTAATTAATAGTGAAAAGATGTATGAAGGAACAGATGGACAATGAATCTAACTAGCGCATTGTTCTTTAACATATGAAATAGTAAAAGCTTACACAACTTTTTGATTAACTCTGACATGAAACTGGACAGTGATCAGTTATCACCACCTCCAGTGTCTATAAGTTTAAAATCGAATGGTCATTAAGGCCTGAGCGACTGTCCCTAAGTACTAGTTTGACACAGCAATCATAGAAAAATAGTGAGAAGAACGATTTATCAGAGTCAAAGTCTGTGCAAAAGGTCTGAAGTTATTTTTCACATATTTTTCTATGCCTTGGCGGCACATTTTCCACCGATAGTTTTCTAAATGTGTCACTCAGTGGTAAGACAACCCCTATGCACTGATAAGTCGGGCCATGGGCTGCCTCAACACTCTGTCACATAAAGTTGCCACCCTGACTAAACGTCCCTGCACAACCAGCACAGAGCTGGGCTTGCGTCACAAACTGCTAACAGTCTCAGCCAGCAGTCTGAACCTTAAACCACTTATCTCCGAGTCGGCAGGTGGTGGTTGAAGTGATCACTGTAGCAAGTATATAAATTATCTACTAATACCAGTATTGCTGGCCCCTGTTTTGAACAAAACCGAGGTAGATTCTTCTTACGCTTCGGTCAGAGACCTGAAGGTGGCGTAGTAAAACGCTGAAACAGGTTGCCAAATAAAATAAGTTTGAAAATTGACTGCTGAAAGGTATTTAATTTGACATCCTCTATCGAACAGCTGAGTCCCACAACCATTTCTGAAAAGATGGACATACAGAGACTTGAACAAAGCTAGGGTCGTTTGCACGCTATCCTCGCCGATAGCATGGCTCAAATAGTGAACTTCTTTCAATGTAAAATGACTTTTCTCGAAACTAAGCCTTACTTGTGCCAGTCACAGTCGACTTAAGAAATTAAACAATGTATCATGTGTTCGCGGATGTCTTTGGAAAATACTGTAATACTGTCTAAGAACACCTTACACTGTTTCGGATTTAGGCCTTGTAATAGCTAGTCCAATAGATTTTGGGACGTCACCAGTGGTTTTTTTTTTCACATCATATGGCATTAATTTGCGATACTAGTAATGACAAGGTGGAACTATAAAAACTATAAATCCAGTCTTAGGCCTGTCTTCCAGTGTTACCTCCAACTGATGTTACCAATTTGCAAATTCGTATTTGTAAAATAATGACAGTGTTCCAGTTTCTCCAAGGTTTCCATGATGTTTAGCATTTGCTGCGCATCGGTGATTGTAGACTGATTCAAATTTCGCCAGTTACAATAGATTCTTGGTACAACATCTACTGGTGTCCTGCCGACCCTCCCCAGGTTGGTACTTCTACTATTCAGTCACAGAGTAATTGAGTTATAAATTCTTCCATCACCTGTTAGAGGTAATGCGCAATGCAATGTGTCTTCCGATACACTGGTATTTCATTGCCAGTGGTCATCCTGAGCTGTGTTACTGGTGCAGCTGACAATTTTTAGGGAGGTTGAATAACTACACATTCCAGTAACCATTTTTCAATTACCAACACATCACTTACTTGCAAATGCGACACTTTGCTCTCCAATGAGCCTTAACCAGCAGACTCTCCTGGCTTAGAACACTTTACTCTGAATTCTTCTTCCTCTACCACTTACAGATTGGCTAGCAGTGTACCTCGTGATAGCTCCTGTTCCATTGATCCAAAATTATCAACGCTGATGGGCACTACCTTGTTTCTGTCTACCTCTGGCACAAACAGCGAACTATGGTGTACAAAGTTCCTCATTTTCTGCTAAAGGTTCAACTGTGCATAAAGCGTGAACTGGCAAATGTGCAGCTACAGCCGCCCAGACTAGCTTCCCTGTGCTTTTCGCTATTTTAGTCTTTGAATCGAGTCGAAGGAACTGTGCACACAATTTAGTTGGCTTTCCCAACGTCTAGGGCGTACCTTGCCGGCATTGCGGTTTTTTTGGCAGTAAAACCTAAACGGAACACTGTCCTATCCAGTTCTACTATATGCTGTTCTAAATGGACTTTGGCGTAATGTCTGCTCAGGAAATCCAATCCAATTATGATGTTGTAGCTTTCCCAGCTTGAGGAAGTACTTCCACACAAGTGTGGAAGTCTTTTTCTCCCACATAATTCGTAGAGAGAGGGCATATTATGACTGTAAATAAACTCATAAGGTAAAAAAGCCGTACTGTTGTTGTTTGAGTTACAGGCTGCAACCACATATTGCAGTATAGATTCTCAGTCATTGCGGTGACTATTTACAAAGTAACTCAACACTTTTCCGATGTTTCTGTGCACCCTTTCTGTTCTCCCATTTGCTTATGGGTATAGTGCACTTTTCCTTAACTTACGAATTTGTAGAAGTGTACACAACTCTTTTATTAAATCTGACATGAAATTGGTACCTTAATCAGTTATCACCATCTCCAGTGTCCCTAATTTCAAAAATGGTTCATCAATGCCTGAGCTAATGTCCCTGTCCATGCCAAACTGAGAGAATACATACCATCCCCAACTACACCACTTAATGTACAATGATACAGGTTCAAGTCCTTCATATCATGTATACCTTCACTTGCTGCAGATACCTGTTATCCCATACTGTATACAACTTCATATGCTCTTCTTTATACCTAGCCACTGTTTCAACACATGGCTATCCTGTGCACACATTTATTGGGTGCACTGCACACTGGCCACATCCTTCCTCTGTTCGATTAACGATTAACACCTGGGTGCGAGTTCCAACGGTAACACACGATTTCTTCGTTAAGGACTATCTTACTTATCCTTGTCCTTGTTGCTGCATCTTCTTCTGCCAATGCTATCACAGTCGCTACAGCTTCGTTTAAGGATTTTTGGATTTCCGTACTTACTTTGTGCAAAATTTTGGCTGCAAACCCCTGCTCTGCCTCCTGCAGAGTGGTCCTGTTGGCATTTCACTACTTGTCAACTAATAAACATAAATATTCAGTGTTCTAATCCGTTCAACAAAACTGTCTGCAGACTATTCCTGTCTTCGTGCTATTTTACTAAACTGCTTGTGATAAAACCAAGTGATTTGTTTCCTTGTACGTCATTCCAACAACCCCTCTTATATGTACTGGAAAAAAATTTATCATGGCACTTTACCTGTGCGCTAGCATCACCTGTCAACTTCAACCAAGTAATACTTAGTAACCGAAAATCGTTCCATCTTCCTCCCCTGTTAGTAAATTATCTATGAAAGTAGAAATATCTTTCCCTGATCTACCCCAAAAAGGAAGTGCTAACGAGGTGGTACTGGTATCTACGACGTATAGTGAGAGTAGGGACACTTTAGGAGAGGACTGTTTCCTTCTCTACCCTCCGTATATACTTCTAAACTATCAGCCTGCATTTGAGCAACCTGATCAACACATGTTGGAAACCATTTTATCCAATGCTATTTGAATTACCGTTTATCTTTAGTGAAAGTAACAACATTCACAAGTCCGAAGAAAGAAATAATCTCCTAAGTCCACACAACTCTTTTATTAAGTCTGAAATGAAATTGATACCGTAATCAGTTATTACCGACTCCAGTGACCCTAATTCCAAAATGTAATGGTTCATCAGTGCCTCAGCGGTAGTCCCTGTCCATACCAAACCGTTTGAATGAATACCACCCCCACCAACACCACTTAATGTAGCCACTTGCAGAGGATTTAGATGTGCTCTGCTGGAGGATGGTGGCGTCTCGGGAGTCAAAAGGTGCTCGGTGACAACAGAATTCCACCTCGACAGCGGAGCGTTATCGTGAAAATTCGTGAAGGTGCTATGCCCGGTGCAACCCAAGTGTGGCGTAACTATGCGACCGGCGGCCGAGCTGTGTCAGAAGCTGATGCAGGAGACTGACACAGCTAGGCCGCGTGGGGACGGGCTGACAGCCTGTCCCATTCGCGGCTGGTGTTTAGATTTCCAGGGAGCGAACGCCAGTCTGGCGTCTGGATGGCGGCGTCTCAGTCGTGAAATTGTCGTAAGCGACTTTCATGATGAAGTGGTTCTGAAGCTTATGCTCCTGCAAAAGTTATGGACAATGGCGAACCTGATCAGTCTATCGAATCCTCAGACAAAGATGATGAAAGTACAGACGTCCAACGTAAAAATGGTCATTGTTGGAACATAGCTGTACTTAAATAGAACAATCTCGCCAGTTGTTGATTACTTTGTAGTCCATATTTTAAGAGTGTGGAAATAATGCATGAACAGATTTCTGAACAATTCGTGTAATCTGTGCATTTCGTTAAATGAATAGCATCTTCATCCAGTTAAACTCCAAAATAAAGTCTTGGATCCAGATCTCTTTGAAATCTCTTCACTGAGAAGTTTCCTTAATATTTTGTACGTTGTCTCCAATTTTGGATGCATTAATGCTAATATCGATCGAAAAAGTACACGAGAGGTGAAACAAAATGAGTTTAGTAAATGAGAGTCCCATTTCATTGTAAAATATTGTTTCAGGCCAATTATCCAGAAAATAATTGAGGGTCAGTGTGACCCTGGTGTACACTTGGTATGACAATGTCAGGGATGTACACTAACGTATTTTACGGACTATAAAACTCACTTTTTTCTTCGAAAAATTGCCTCCAAAGTTCCATACTCGAAATTAATATAATAATGTCCAGTGTTTTATTCAAAATTCCTGCCAGTCTTAAAAATGGCCATATATTCGATGCCGCGGGAACCTGTCGCTATCTGGCAACACTGGATTCAACTGGCAGCAGCATTTAAAGTTTTTATGAGAGAAGAGTGGGACAAATGGATGATGGATGAAACCGAACATGAATTCAGGCCGAAGGGAGCTTTAAAACAATCGACACTCACTCAAAGAGTGTGTCAGTGGGTGGAACAGCCGTGGTCTAAGCGAGAGAAGACATTATTGTTAAGCCTTTCAAGAAGAGCGGCGAAGCAACGCTCTCAGTGGCAGTGAAGACAATCTTATATATGAAGAGGACAATGATGACGACGAAGAGAAAGTCAAAGAAGAATAACATCAAGAAAGATCTGCAGCGTCTTATAGTCCGTAAAATACGGTACTAGGGTTAAAAACCAATATAGCAGAAAAATTCTGTAGAACCCTAACGTCGTTAAAAAATTACAAGCACACCAGTAAAATGATTGAGGGTCACTGTGACTGGTGTACACGTCATGTGACAATGTCAAGATCGTTTTCTCTAGTAATATAGGCTGTTGCTTCAAGTACATGAAACGTAGAGCTAAAAAACTTTTAGATTCTAATTAAAACTCAGATAACGTAAAACATATCTTAAAATAGCTAACTGCACTTGTAAAGATGGGCTTGTAATATTCGATAATCACGCATTATTTTTTGTTGGTTATTAGACATAAGCTCCTCAGTATGGCTATTCGCAGCTAATCACAAGCAATTTTTATGTGAACTGGTTTCATATAGCCCAGTCAGCATGTTTATTTGAGCATTTTATGCGCGATACATATATGGTGCCTCTCTACGGAATTTTCCTTATCTTAAGGGCTTATTATGTTAATCAGTTGACAAGTCCTATCCGTGAAGTTCACACTGGTGTTATCTGATGACCATGACTTGTTATTTTATTGTTTCCGTGGTGAATTTTTTCTTGACAAGAGCCAAACGGCTGTATTCTAACGTATGCTCTCAATACGGTATGTAACAGGTAAGTGTGTACTCTCGCCTTCTAATATTGTATCCGTATTTATTATTTCTGTTTTATTTGTCCCTTTTGTAACAATTGTGTGATTTCTAGATGACTGAATCTCCTTCTGACGAATTTTGATAATTTTATAATTATAGAAACCTAGGTCAAGATTTATAATAATCCTGTGTTATGCAACCGGTTGGCTGATTTTTTTCATCCTTTACAAGATAACCGCTTCACAGTTGCTACTTAGCCATGTTCAAGATTATAAAAGATACAGGGTGATTATAATTAAAGTCAAACTTTAAAACGCTGTAGAAATAACACCACTGGTCAGAATGACGTCAAATTGCAACGGAATATTATCGGAGAAGAGGGAAACGTATGACAGAAGAAAAAAAATAGTGTGAAAATGGATCAATAGAAGGCGCTGCATGTTTCAGAATACGTAAATGAAAACACCTGTCATGCCCACGAGCCATTGTAGTTGGTATAATAAACACGCCGGGTACACGGCTTTCTCTCCTTTCGCGTTTTCGACGTTCACCATGACTGTCTCAATGCAGGATCGCGCTCTGCTTGTAAAGCTGTATCACAAGAATGATGACTGTGCACACGTAGCTCAGCAGAAGTTCCGGACACTGAAGGATTTGAAAAAAGGCGTTGGTCCGATGACTGCCGTGGGTCTGGAGAAAATGATTCGGAAATTCGAAAATACGGGTTCTTTTGGTGTGCAATCTGGTAGAGGGAGAAAACGAATTGATTCAAGGCAGTGGAAGCAGTGGCCACAGCAATGCAGGAGGAGACTAGTCGTGGAGCGCAAACATGTAGTGCACGGAGAGTTGCCAGAACGTTGGACATATCCGTGAGCACAGTGTGTAAAATCTTACGAAACATCCTTCTTTGCTATCCATTCAAAATTAACCATGTGTAAGAGTTGCTTCATGTTGACCTGCCAGCAAGAGAGCGTTGTTTTAGAATTTTTTGCTCGCATGGAAGTGGACAATGATTGGCTGTGGAAGATTTCATGGACAGACGAAGCCCACTTCCATCTGACAAAATATGTCAGTACATAGAATTGTCGAATAGGGACAACGAAAAATGCACACACAAATCAACCAGTACCATTTCCCCCTTAAAAGGTCACTGTGTTGTGCGTGTTTACGGCACCATTTGTCATAGCGCCATATTTTTTTTGAAGAGACAGGTGCTTCCGGTACCGATACTGGTGAGCGCCATGAGTGTCTTCTGCGCAACTACGTCATTCCAGCTATCCAACAGCGTGGATGTGTGGACGGGATCATTTTTATGCAAGATGGTGCACCTCCGTACATTACAAATCCAGTTAAGCAGCTGCAGAAGCGCCATTTCGGAAATGCTAGAATTTTCAGCAGCCATTTCCCTACAGCCTGGCCGTCCCAATCACCTGATCTTAATCCGAATGACTTCTGGCTGTGGGGCTATCTGAAAGACCCTGTGTTAAGTGTTCCGACAGCGAACTTAGCTGCATTGAAGGCACGTATTGCACCACACATTCTGGACGTGACTCCGCAAATACTTCGATCAGTTGTGGAACTGGCTGTTTCTCGATTTCCACTTGTTGCAGAAAACGGTAGACAGCATATTGAACATGTTTTGCGCCAGTCACGTGGAAATTAACAATCCGATTTGATTTTGATTGATGTCTTTTATGCCATTTTTTGCCTTAGAAAAATTGAAAACTTAGGTAACTGATGATTTTTATGCGGTCTTTGGCCACAGGACAATTAAAAACCGATGTAAATGATGTTTGTATGCGGTTTTGGCCTCAGGACAATTAAAACGATTTTTCCCATCCCTCCTTTCCGTGGTGGATGGGCGTACGTAACTAACAGTATCACACCTGTATAGCCATTCACATTGAGTTGTACAGTTTGTTTAACATCAAACGTACATCTTAGGCACTCTTGAATGATTCATTTGTCATTTGTAGTCTACCACTATTAAATCATGATGCTTACAGCGCCATCTATTGCTACATTTTGTAACTATTGATTTTTGTTCTGCCATTCTTTTTCCCCCTTCTCCGATAATATTCCATTTCAATTTGACGTCATTCTGACCAGTGGTGTTATTTCTACAGCTGTTTGAAAGCTTAACTTTTATTATAATCACCCAGCATGGCAGTCATCCAACATCAGCCAATCATCGTTGGTATTCAGTTCACGCGTCAAACCGATCGCGGCTGATGAATGCTTCTGTTTGTCGCACGATGTTTATGACTGCCACTGTGTGTCTTTGCACCATTGCCTTCTTATTAGTTCGCTACTTCATTGCATCTCTCAATAAAATTAAAAGTATTCTGGAGATAATATTAATCTGTAATAAAAATCCAGAGTCTTCAGAGAGTTCTGAGATTACTGAATTTGCTTGTTGAAAATATTTTACTCTTAATATGATAAGGGCGAAGATTTTCTTATTATTGCCCAGCCAGTCTGTAGAAACTAACGTGGAAACTGTTTTTCTCATCAATTGCTTTGTTCCTTTTTTGTCATCCGTATTAATACAATCAAAATGCCTGAAATCAGGCTACAGTGCAAAAATGGCTATAAAACAAACAACATCAATATATATATGCACCATGAAAGTTCATTTTCATTGCACAGCCACATATTCATATCCCCTGGAATTGCTCAAATTTTCCACCGTAAGTGTTCTCTTTTTTTCTGTTACTTTGAGATCATTCTTTTGTTATTTCCTTATGTTTTTGTTTCTTTCAGAACACCTATATTAAACACAGAATGCTTGAAACTGAAGTACTTCGAAAATATTGAGAAGACTCTCCCGGATGATAAAGAAGGCATTCGACAGGCAAGAAAAAAGGATTGTGAGGTAAACTGCTATGCAATCTGTGTGAATCCACATTATCGTTTATTCAAAAGGCACGAAACATAGAGTTAATAGCATGTGTACCTACTTTTTGCTACTCTTACGGCAATGAATCTTTTCGCTAACACATGGTACACTGCAAGCGAAATTTATTTCCAAGCTTCCTGTAACATGTTGAATAGAGGAAGCTGGGACTATTTGGGAATTGAGTCATGTGACGTACCAGTGTGTTGAGGAGGCTGTCATCGTCTAACATTTTGGATATTTCCCTCATTACTTTATCGCTGTAACTTAGTGGTATTGTATAAGTTGGTACTCTAAATTGTTTGTGTTCCTTGACTTCAAATTTGTACTGGAAGTGCTTAATACGGCCTGGCTTGGATAAAAACACCTCTACCTTTTCCCGCAAAATATTTTCTAATCCCCTTTTACTTTCATCTGGAACGTCTTCTACCTCTAGTAATTTCTCGTCGATTTCTTCA
Organism: Schistocerca piceifrons; assembly: GCF_021461385.2. Lineage (NCBI taxonomy): Eukaryota > Metazoa > Arthropoda > Insecta > Orthoptera > Acrididae > Schistocerca > Schistocerca piceifrons. The sequence continues at coordinate 267,161,161 of NC_060138.1, read as the reverse complement.
AGTATTTCTAATTCAATGTAAGGTGTGTTATTTTTTTGACACCTTAGAAAGACTACATAGCGATGGTAAATGAATTAAACATAAAATTATGTAGTGCATTGGTCAGATACATGATGCAAGGACATGCTGTCAAATGTGATTACACTACAATACATAAAAGGGAGATAGAATGTTGACAATAACGTCTCACACCTGGAAATATTACAGAGTTATTACAGCATGTTTAAGACATGGGTGTCCCCTACACAAGCAGCCTCTGGTGGCTGGGGCAACGACAAGGCCTAGCTGTTCTTGCTGCTGCCGGGTGTAACGTGTACTTAATACCTGTTTATCAAGGTATCCGACATTACCTTTTATCTAATGGGTGCACTATTGAGATTTGGCAGGATGTGGAGGCTTGGACAATGCACTGGCTGGTGCCTACAGTGATGGGAATTACAGAGCCGCGGTGGCCACAGCACATATGGGCACAGTTAAGACTATACCATCACACAGGCCATGGACAACACCCCCTTCCCCCCTCTCATATTTTGTTGAATATAAATGATCACTTAAGGGGATACGGAATCGGATTTTGGGTTAAAAAATCGAATTTTTTTTTATTGGCGTATTATATTCTGCCATGTTTCCTCTTTAAAATGACGTATCATACATAGCTCTACTACAATTATAACTATTTTATTTTTATATATTTGTGAGATCGGGTATTGCGCTTTAGTTATACACGTCTCTCGTGGCTGACCATGAACTTTTTGGCAGTACCTTTAAAGTGACATGAATTCAAATATCCCGGTTTCCAGCGACTATTTATACACTAGTTGCCCGAAAATGTTTCTCTCTGGTTTCCTCAAGTTACTCTTTGACTTTGTGGCGGGACTGTTTTGTAAACAGTGTGATATAAGAAAGTAGTTGTTGTTGAGTTATTTCGTATTTAGTGCTTCATTTTTCGCAGTGAAAATGCCTAGAGCTAAAGCAAAAGTATTTAAAAAGCGTGTGAACTGGCAAAAGAAAAGAAATAATGATTCATTAGCAAAGCAAAGCAGTTCATCATCATCACTGTTGGAAAATGTGAATCCACTTATTACTGATTTGCCGAACGAACTTACACCAAATGAAAACAGTGCTTCTCATAAAAAACTAAGAGATTTGGAAGAGAAATATAATTTACTTGATAGAGGGAATGAAGTTTTTGAACTCATTGATACGAATATATTGTGTGAAGCTCTTGAAAACAGTTTGTGCTGCAAAAAATGTCATGGAAACGTTTCTCTGAAAGTAGAATCCCATGTTGGCCTGGCTGCCCAGTTTAATTTAATATGCAGTGTTTGTAAATACAGCTGTAAGTTTCCAAGTTCGGTTTCAGTAACTGTAAATAATGGATACAAGAAAACTGAACTTTATAGTGTAAATATTAGGTTAGATTATGGATTGCGAGCAATTGGTAAGGGCAAAGCAGCTGGTGATATGCTATGTGGTGTTCTAAATCTTCCAAGTGCACCTTCAAAGTTTGAAGCTTACAATTATGTACTAGGATCTGCAGTTGAAGATGTAGCACAGAAGTCAATGCAGGTTGCTGTGGAAGAAGCAGTGGAAGAAAATGACGGCAGTCGTGACCTCACAGTGGCGTTTGATGGCACGTGGCAGAAAAGGGGCCACACCTCCAACAATGGTGTTGTAACAGCAACTAGTGTTGATACTGGCAAGGTTATTGATGTTGCAATAATGTCTAAATACTGTAGGTGCACAGGCAGGCTGAAAAATGAACACAGTGATGACTGTATTGCTAATTATTATGGTAGTAGTGGTGGCATGGAGGTTGCTGGGGTGAAGAAAATTTTTCATCGCTCTTCACAGTGGTATAATGTTCGCTATGTCAAATATCTGGGAGATGGTGACTCTAAAGCATTCAAAGAAGTTTTGGAAAGCAAACCATATGGGAACAGTGTAAATATAAGCAAACTTGAATGTATAGGACATGTGCAGAAGAGAATGGGTGCCAGGCTGAGAAGGTTAAAATCAGTTATGAAAGGGAAAAAACTAGATGATGGGAAAACCTTGGATGGCAGAGGAAGATTGACTGATTCCATAATAGACCACATTCAGAACTGCTATGGCCTTGCAATCAGGCAAAATACAGGCAATCTTGAAGAAATGAGGAGAGCTATATGGGCTTTATATTTCCACACCGCATCCACGGATGAGCATCCACAACATGGTTTGTGCCCCAAAGGTGAAAACAGCTGGTGTAAATACAATAGGGGACTAACAACAGGAGAGAAATACATTCTCCACCACAGTCTACCATCAGCCATCATGGCAGAAATAAAGCCCATTTTCAGAGATCTGGCTGACAGAAGTCTTCTGATGAAATGTCTTCACGGAAAAACGCAGAACCCCAACGAGTGCTTGAATAGTGTGATATGGCATCGTCTCCCAAAAACAGTGTTTGTCGGAATTAATACACTACATTTTGGTGTGTATGATGCTGTGGCAACCTTCAATCTTGGAAATATAACTAAATGCCAGGTCCTTCAAAAGTTGGGTATGTGTGTTGGTTCCCGTACGGTACGTGCTATGTTCTTTTTAGATCAGCACAGACTAAGGCATGCTGATAATATAATCAAGACATTAGTGAAAAAAGCATGACAGGTGCAGAGGGGTGCCAAAAGAAGACTTGAAGATGATTATGAAGACTGTGAAGGGGGTATTAGCTACGGATCAGGAATGTTTTAATCTTCTTTCTCCGTTTCCCGTAAGTTTACTTTTTACTTCATCTAGGAACATTATCTCAGGTACTGGTCAACCTAGAAGTCTGAAATTTTTATGACGTAGTGACATAGGTCCCTATTACATACTGAAACAACGATTTTTTAATTACTTGATTTACAAAAGACTTAGGGGTGATAGTCTAGTAAAAAGCGATGGAAAAAATTTACTTAAAAATAAATGTACAATATCTCTGTAAGAAAATACTTTGACAATAAACTGTTGTTTCAGTATTGTTGTAACATATGAATGCACATACAGTAAAATTTTTACCTCTCTGTCTCCAGTAGTTTGTGAGAAAATGTTCCCTATAGTAGGCATATATTAACATTGCGGGGATAGGTGATTCCGTATCCCCTTAATATTTCCTGTTTTTTATCCCCATGGATGTGATAAAAGCACAAGTGTAGAAAATTGTTTAAACATGGGATATGAGTGTATTCTGTTGATGTCTTTCGTATTTTTTAATGTACATACACGTTTGGAGAAACATTGCTTCTGAATTCTTTGGATTTTCTGCTGCTTTTACAACTCTAATCTAATGGCATATTGTCAAACTCCCCTTAGGCAATCTGACAGGGATGTAATTCTGCCAGTAAATTTTGAATCATGAATTTTGACCTAGTAGATAGTGTTGGAAGTCCCATGCGGCGGCCGGCCGCGGTGGTCTAGCGGTTCTGGCGCTGCAGTCCGGAACCGCAGGACTGCTACGGTCGCAGGTTCGAATCCTGCCTCGGGCATGGGTGTGTGTGATGTCCTTAGGTTAGTTAGGTTTAGGTAGTTCTAAGATCTAGGGGACTTATGACCTAAGATGTTGAGTCTCATAGTGCTCAGAGCCATTTGAACCAACCCATGCGGCTTTTCGCGGATGATGCTGTAGTATACGGAGAGGTTGCAGCGTTAGAGGATTGTAGCGAAATGCAGGAAGATCTGCAGCGGATAGGCACTTGGTGCAGGGAGTGGCAACTGACCCTTAACATAGACAAATGTAATGTATTGCGAATACATAGAAAGAAGGATCCTTTATTGTATGATTATATGATAGCGGAGCAAACGTTGGTAGCAGTTACTTCTGTAAAATACCTGGGAGTATGCGTGCGGAACGATTTGAAGTGGAATGATCATATAAAATTAATTGTTGGTAAGGCGGGTACCAGGTTGAGATTCATTGGGAGAGTCCTTAGAAAATGTAGTCCATCAACAAAGGAGGTGGCTTACAAAACACTCGTTCGACCTATACTTGAGTATTGCTCATCAGTGTGGGATCCGTACCAGATCGGGTTGACGGAGGAGATAGAGAAGATCCAAAGAAGAGCGGCGCGTTTCGTCACAGGGTTATTTGGTAACCGTGATAGCGTTACGGAGATGTTTAACAGACTCAAGTGGCAGACGCTGCAAGAGAGGCGCTCTGCATCGCGGTGTAGCTTGCTCGCCAGGTTTCGAGAGGGTGCGTTTCTGGATGAGGTATCGAATATATTGCTTCCCCCTACTTATACCTCCCGAGGAGATCACAAATGTATAATTAGAGAGATTAGAGCGCGCACGGAGGCTTTCAGACAGTCGTTCTTCCCGCGAACCATACGCGACTGGAACAGGAAAGGGAGGTAATGACAGTGGCACGTAAAGTGCCCTCCGCCACACACCGTTGGGTGGCTTGCGGAGTATAAATGTAGATGTAGATGCAGAACTCAAAAAGTTAAGATAAGGCTGATGAAAATAATTATAGAAGTAGCTATGTCATGGTTGTGGTAGGCATTATGTGTCATAAATTATACTGATAAGGACAAGGCTAAATGCAGATGTGACCATTTTCAGATCATAAATTATGCTAATTAAGGTAAGAGTGACAGAAATATAGACAGAGCCAATTTTGATTTAGGTAGCCATTTTGCTTCATGATTTATAATAATTGACATAAGAATAGCTCAGATAAACTTCCAGTGACCTTTCTCTGTGTCATATAGACATATCAAAAAAACTTTTGCATCCGAGAGTTCCGGAACCTGTACAGAAAATTGGAATATAGATCAACATAAACATGATTTTAGCCCTTTTTATTGCTCATGAAAACCACACATTGCATGTTGTACCACCATACACCAAGACCTTCAGAGGTTGTGGTCCAAATTGCTGTACACACCGGTACCTCTAATTCCCAGTAACACGTCCTCTTGCATTTATGCATGCCTGTATTCGTCGTGGCATACTATCCACAACTTCATCAAGGCACTGTTGGTCCAGATAGTCCCACTCCTCAGCGGCGATTCGGCGTAGATCCCTCAGAGTGGTTGGTGGGACACGTAGTCCATAAACATGCCTTTTTAATCTAACCCAGGCATGTTCGATATGGTTCATGTCTGGAGAACATGCTGGCCACTCTGATCGAGCGGTGTTGTTATCCTGAAGGAAGTCATTCAGAAGATGTGCACGATGGGGACGCGAATTGTCGTCCATGAAGACGAATGCCTCGCCGATGTGCTACCGATATGGTTGCACTGTCGGTCGGATGGCATTCACGTATCGTACAGCCTTCCATGGCGCCTTCCATGACCACCAGCGGCGTACGTCGGCCCCACATAATGTCACCCCAAAACATCAGAGAACCTCCACCTTGCTGCACTCGCTGGACAGTGTGTCTAAGGCGTTCAGCCTGACCCAGTTTCCTTCAAACACGTCTCCGACGATTGTCTACTTGAGGGCATATGCGACACACATCGGTGAAGAGAACGTGATGCCAATCCTGAGTGCCGGCCGAAGTGGCCGTGCGGTTCTAGGCGCTGCAGTCTGGAAACGCGAGACCGCTACGGTCGCAGGTTCGATCCTGCCTCGGGCATGGATGTGTGTGATGTCCTTAGGTTAGTTAGGTTTAACTAGTTCTAAGTTCTAGGGGACTAATGACCTCAGACGTTGAGTCCCATAGTGTTCAGAGCCATTTGAACCATTTTTGAACCAGCCAATCCTGAGCGATCCATTGGGCCCATCAGTACCGCGCTGCATTGTTTCGTGGTTGCAAAGATGGACCTCGCCATGGACGTCGGGAGTGGAGTTGCGCATCATGCAGCCTATTGCGCACAATTTGAGTCGTAACATGACGTCCTGTGGCTACAGAAAAAGCATTATTCAACATGGTGGCGTTGCTATCAGGGTTCCTCCGAGCCATAATCCGTAGGTAGCGGTCACCCACTGCAGTAGTAGGCTTCGGGCGGCCTGAGCGAGGCATGTCATCGACAGTTCCTGTCTCTCTGTATCTCCTGCAAGTACGAACAACATCGCCTTGGTTCACTCCGAGACGCCAGGGCACTTCTCTTTTTGAGAGCACTTCCTGGCACAAAGTAACAATGCGGACGCGATCCAACCGCAGCATTGACTGTGTAGACACGGTTGAACTACAGACAACACGAGCCGTGTACCTCCTTTCTGCTGGAAACACTGGAAATGATCGGATTTCGGACCCCCTCCGTCTAATTGGCGCTGCTCATACATGGTTGTTTACATCTTTGGCCGGGTTTAGTGACATCTCTGAACAGTCAAAGGGACTGTGTCTGTGACACAATATCCATAGTCAACGACTATCTTTAGGAGTTCTGGGAACCGGGGTGATGAAAACTTTTATTGATGTGTGTCTTAAGATCATTAAGATAAAGCAGGATATACAGGAATTTGTGATTTGGTTGCAGCAGCCATTTAGAGTAAAAAATTATAGAATTTAAGTAAGATGGGTCACAAATTACAGCTATTAAGATAAAGCAGGATAAATATACAGGGGAGTCACGTACAGTCTGAAACCTCTGCAAGGATGTTGTAGGTTAAGTTGTGCTGAGAAATAATTGTCAAGAAAAAATTCGATAATTTGCGTCGTTTCCAAGTTAGTTAGCATTGATGTTACTGAACCAGGCCGCTTAGTGTGCAGATTCAAGTGACCCATCATTTAGTGTCACTTGTTCCCATAGGATAGATGACAGTGCATGAGACTGCTCAGCCTTTGGCTCGGGTATGATCCTTAGTAGCATCCCATGCTCTCTCATTCGGTTTTGGGAAACCAAACGAAAAATTTATTTGGTGACACCGCCTCTGAGGCGCCGCTTGAATTCGCACGCGCAACGGCCATAATGGCTAACAACAGGGCCAATAAGCTCGGAAACAGTGCAAAGTATAGAATTTTTTTCTTAACAATTATTTCTCTGCATAACCACCTTGCAACTCCCTCAGAGCATTTCAGACTATTTCTGGCCACCCCGTAGAGGCAACCATGTTTTGACAAAGGGTCATAAATTTTACCCAAATAAATACTAGATAAGAACACTAGTGGGCGGGGGGGGGGGGGGGGGGGTTCTTGAAAGTGACATATGGAGTTTGTTTCCGTAAGGGTCATAAATCCTTGCGCTAAGACTGATGACTGATACTGATCCAGCTGTTACGAAATACTCACACACAGTGATGGAAAGGCAACGAGGCACACCAAAAATTGTTGGCAATTAGGCAGCTAAGCCTATCCTTTGGGACAGACCAGCAAATAATACAAAATGAACAAGTTTTTCGTGAAGTTAAAACTATTTGCTCAGGCCTCAAACCCGGAATTAGTGCTTTCATAGACAGTGTGTCACTTATTATGGTAACCCCGAGCGTCTCATGGAGTGCCTTATGTTGTAAATTGCCGTGTGGGTAGGTCCTTACGTTCCAAGATCGATTGATCCTTCCTGTTATGCTGCTGGACTATCACATCTGGGAGAAAGGATACCTCGGGTTATTTGACTGGGCCACGTACGATGCATGGTGCGTGCGTGGATAATGCACCGCGAATTGTTTCAGCTTCTTCATCTGAGTACTAATACCTTGTCTATCTTTCCAGACAACGCTAAGAGCTGTCAAGTGGATGACTTGGCGGGATATCTCAGACGTGATTGACGAGATGGTAAAAGCCTGCGTCGGCAGGAATATGCAGGTATGTACTTGAGAAAATCACTGTCTGTCAAAACCATTTCCAGTGGATCTATGTCTACGTCTATGAGATGTATGTTGACAATAACCATCTGCCTTAAATCTCATGACTTTTTTAAGATAGACGCCTCACGATTCGCATCAAAGTCTTAATCCGCTCTGTTAGATGTGTCTTCAAACGTTGTGCTTAACATTACGTTTTTAGACGATCACGTTTTGGTGGTTATTTCTTTCAGTTTTCTGGCTAGCTGCTGCGCTATTGATTATGAGGACGCGACAGTGTGTCAACGTTATCTAGAACAGTGGTTCAAAACTCTACACCTCCGGGCTTGTTAACGGAGACTGCAAAAAGATAGGCATACTAGACATTTTCCGTTACTATAGTGATACTGAGATGACGAATAAAAATCCGTGAACTAATCTTCGCGATCCGTTGTAATCCATGAACCATGCATTTCTGATCGACGTAATAAATGTAATATACGAGGTGCGACAATAAAGTATTGAGACTAATGTTAAAAAAAATGTTACTTACCGTTTTAGTCATGTTTAGTGTTGTCTCCATCAAAGTAGTTCTCTTCTGATTGCACACACTTTTTCCAGTGCTTCTGCCATTGATGGTAACATTTCTGGAACTCATCTTCTGTAATATCTACCAAGACCCTCGTCACAGCTTTTTGGACATCTTGTGCTGTTTGAAAATGGTGTCCCTTGACCGCAGTTTTGACTCTTGGAAACAGAAAAAAGTCGCACAGAGCGATATCTGGTGAAGAAGGTGGCTGTGGTAGTACTGAAATTTGTTTTGAGGTTAAAAATTGCTGTACTGACAGAGCAGTATGGGATGGCGCATTATCGTTATGCAGCATCCAATTATCAGCAATGTTGGCACGGACACGAAGAACTCTTTTACGAAGTCTTTTAAAATTTCTTTGTAGTAATATTGGTTAACTGTTTGTCCAGGAGGCACCACTCTTTATGAACAATTCTCTTTGAATCAAAGAAGCACACAACCATGCATTTCACTTTTGACTTTGACATGCGAGCTTTTTTTGGGTCAGGGTGATCCCTTTGAGCACCATTGTAAACTTTGGCGTTTTGTCTCTGGATCGTTCTGAAAAAACATCACCAGTGATAACACGGCTCAACAGTTCTGGATTGATTTCCGTTTGCTCTAACAGATCGACTGCCACATTTTTCCGTGTTTCTCGCTGTTGTGGTGTGAGATTTTTGGCGACAATTTTTGCACAAATCTTTCCCGTACCAAGATCTTCAGTTATTATTAGATGAAACGTTTCTCGATTGATGTTCAGTTCTTCTGCAATCATTTTGACGGATAATCTTCGATCAGATCGTACGAGTTCACGCACCCTGGCAAAGTTGACATCTGTCCGTGAGATTGATGGTCGTCCACTGTGGTCTTCATTTTCAATATTCGTTCTGCCTTCACTAAACATTTTATGCCAACGAAACATGACCTCCTCTCCAAAAGCCTTCTGAAGCTTACCGTAAGTTGTCGTCGCGTTTTCACCCAATTTAACGCAAAAAGAAATGGCACACCACTGCGCAATATTATGCGGTTCCATTTCCGTGACGGGAGAGACAAACACGTGTTAACTTATTACAGCACAACTCATGACTGAGCAGTTGCATCGATGTGCCGCTTGGACTAGAAGAAGCATATAGACCAAGGTCAAACGTATTGTGCCTACACAAGCCTGTAGGGTTGCCACATCTTACAAAGAAAATCAGTCTCATTATTTTATGTCGCACCTTGTATGTAAGATAGGTACACTTCAACTGTAGAAGAAAAGCACATATGAATCCGTGAATTCAAAAATACCAAAAGTCCACGTATCATAGGTCTGACATAATTTTTTGGTCTATCTTTAGACATTCTAAAGCTGTTACTTTGTTTTCTTATGTATAGATACCACAAGGTGTTTGTGTCTTGCAAAATATAATACCAAAACAATCACTTGTTTCAACAGTAAAAAAGAATTGTGTTTTTTTACTGATTTGGATATTATTTGAGTTCATTTAAATATTTCGCCTATTAATCTGTGTTCCATTGCGTACAAATATGTCGCGAAACTTGAAATCATGTTTATAAATATATCAGAAGATACAAGACACTAACAATTTTTTTAAAGTTTGAAACCTAGGCTTCACCCTCTGATACATCATTATCATTGTCTTGAATTTGCATAGTGGTCTGTGGGTAACGTCTTTGGTTCGTAATGAAAACGTTATGGGCCCCGGGTTCGAACCTCACCACTACTTGAACTTTGGGTACAAGTCATCAGCAGTGGCAGCTGAGGACTTCCGGCCTAATGAGTAATCATAGTTCTGCCAACCACCTTGTCAAAGACGATGAAAATGGGGGCAGAGGTTCAGGGCACTCTCTTACCCTTGGGGTGAGAAACTGCCCCCTGAGAGAGAATCAGCAATGATCAAAGGCATGAGGACGCAGAAGGCAATGAAAATCACTGTATTAAAGTCACATAATGTATATCCAGAAGACATGTGGCCTGTAATTGAAAAAGTGTTATGGTGATCTCTCGATTGGCAAAAGATTCCGCAATTGTCCCCTATTCGGATCTCTGAGATAGGACTGACAAAGGAGATGTGACCAAGAAAAAAATACTGAACGACTAATAAATGGGTAACGTTCTACACATAGTGGCGTGGATAGTCAAAAGTTTGAACGTAATAGGGAAGCTAGTAAATATGAAAAGAGAAATGCTAAGGCACAATCAAGGTATAGTGAGGGCCAATTAGGTCAGACAGAAGAAGATTTTTGGCCAAACAAATGGCACAAAAAATGGCATAACTGGAGTAGGATTCGCTTTGAGCAGGAAGACAGAGCAGGATGTGAATTACTGTGAACAGATAGTGATAGGGTTGTTGTCATCAGAATAGACACCAAGCCAACACCGACAACAATAGTACAGGCATATATGCCGACGTCGCAAGCGGAAAATGAAGAGGTAGAGAAAGTGTACAACGAAACTGAAAGAGTAATTCAGTACGGGGATGGGGGATTGGAATGCGGTTGTAGGGGAAGGAGCAGAAGAGGGGATTACGGGAGAATGTGGTTTGGTACTAGGAACGGGAGAACAGAGAGACTAATTGAGTTCTGCAACAAAATTCAGCTAGTAATAGCGAATCCTCTGTTCAAGAACCACAAGAGGAGGAGGTACACTTGGAAAACGCCGGGAGATTCGGGAAGATTCCAATCAGATTACATCACAGTCCGGCAGATCACAATCCGGCAGATATTCGAAATCATACAACATATTTTAAGGCGTACCCAGGAACAGATATAGACTCAGATCACAATTTAGTAATGGGGAGGAGTAAACTATAGTTTAAGAGACAAGCCAGGAAAAATCACTGGGCGAAGACATTGGATACGGAAGTACTAAGTAAGGAAGAGATATGCTTGAAGTTATCTGAGGCCATAGATGTTGCGGTAATGAATATGTTAGCAAACAGTTCAGTTGAAGAGGAATGGGCACCTCTAAAAAGAGCAGTGGCAAAAGTTGGAAAGAGAAACATAGGTATAAGGAATGTAACTGCAAAGGAACCCTGATTAAGAAAATAAATACTTCAGCTGATCGACGAAAGAAGGAAGTACAAAAATGCCACATTTAAACGAACGCTGAATCTGCAAGACTGGTGATTTTTCACAGAAACTCGAAATTTTGGGCGGTCTTCAACGCGAGATGCTTGTATAGTTTGCACAACGAAACTTTGTCTCCATACCTGACAGAAAATCCAAAGATATTCTGGTCATATGTGAAGTGTGCTAGCGGCAAGACATAATTAATCCCTTCTCTGCGCGATAGCAATGGAAATACTATAGACATTAGTACTGGCAAAGCAGAGTTACTAAACACAGGTTTCCGAAATTTCTTCACCAAAGGAAACAAAGTAAATAGTCCACAACTGGAATCGAGAACAGCTGCCAACATGAGTAACGTAGAAGCTCAAATGGTTCAAATAGCTCTGAGCACTATGGGACTTAACATTTGAGTTCATCAGTCCTCTAGAACTTAGAACTACTTAAACCTAACTAACCTAAGGACATGACACACATCCATGCCCGAGGTAGGATTTGAACCTGCAACCGTAACGGTCGCACGGTTCCAGACTGAAGCGCCTAGAACCGCTCGGCCACACGGGCCGGCAACGTAGAAGCAGATATACTCGGAGTAGTAAACAAACTTAAATCATTTAACAAATGCAAGTCTTCCGGTCTAGACTGCATACTAGTTAGATTCCTTTCAGAGTATGCTGATGCAATAGCCCCGTACTTAACAATCTTATACAACCATTCACTCGACGAAAGATCCGTACCCAAAGACTGGAAAGTTGCACGGGCCGCGCCAGTATTCAAGAAAGGTAGTAGTATTAGTCCACTAAATTATGGCCCCTTATCAGTAATATCGATATGCAGCAGAATTTTGGACCATATATGATGTTCAAACATTACGAATTGCTTCGAAGGGAACGGTCTATTAACATATAGTGAACACGGATTCAGAAAACATCTTTCTTGTTAAACACAACCAGCTCTTTATTAACACGAAATGCTGAGAGTTATTGACAAGGGCGTTCAAATTGATTCCATATTTCTAGATTTCCAGAAGGCTTTTGACACAGATCCACATAAAGGGGTGTAGTGAAATTGCGTACTTATGGAATATCTTCTAAGTTATGTGACTGGATTCTTGATTTCGTGTCGGAGCTCACAGTTCGTAGTAATTGGCGGAAAGTCATCGAGTAAAACAGAAGTGGTATCTGGCGTTCCCCAAGGCAGTGTTATAGGCCCTCTGCTATTCCTTACCTATAGAAACGATTGAGGAGACAATGTGAGCTGTCGTCTTAAAGTTGTTAGTAGATGATTCTGTCGTTTATCGTCAACTGAAGTAAGCAGAAGATCAAAACAAACTGCAAAACGATGTAGAAAACATATCTGCATGGTGCGAAAATCGACAATTGAACCTAAATAATGAAAAGTGTGAGGTCATCAACATGAGTGCTAGAATGAATCCGGTTACACCCTAAATCAGAATAATCTAAAGAACGTAAATTCACCTAAAATACCTAAGAATTACAATTACCAACAACTGACATTGGAATATTTACATAGAAAATTTTGTGTGGAAGGCGAATCAAAGACTGCGTTTTATTGGCAGAACACTCAGAAGATGCAACAGATCTATCAAAGAGAATGCGGACACTACGCTCGTCCGTGCTCTTTTTGAGTACTGCTGCGCGGTGTGGAATTCTTAGTCCCTTAATGCCTGAATAAATTTCTAGATGAAAGATAAAAATCAAGAACAACGGTGCGTTAGATGTACTCGAAATACTCAGGATGATGAAGCACTTGTCAGAACCGTTGGTAGCTTTATGAAGAATCAGCTTCTATCGACACTAGTATTGAAAAAAAGTGAACCTTACAGTTTTTAGCACAGCATTGGTATGATGCGGATTTGTGACATTTGGCATTAAGGGCTTAACAGATAGCATTAACGAAGTACATCGTGAAAGTTCAAAGAAGAGCAGCACATTTTGTACTGAGAGTGTGTCACTGACGTGATACAGAATTTAGGGCGGACATCGTTTAAACAAAGGCGTGTTTCGTTGAGGCGGAATCTTCTCACGAAATTTCAATCACCAACTTTCTCCTCCGAATGCAAAAATATTTTGTTGACGCCGACCTACATTAGAAGAAAATATCATCAAAAAGAAAATAAGGGAAATTAGAGTTCGCACGGAAAAATATACGTGTTCGTTTTTTTCCGCGCGCAGTTCTAGATTGGAATAATAGAGAATTATTGTAACTTGTCTGACGATGTTATAGAAGAAGAAACAGGAATTGACAGGGAAGAAATAGGGAAACCAGCAGTAGAATCAGAATTTAAAAGAGCTTTGTATTATTTAAGATCAAATAACACAGATGGGATAGATAACATTCCATCTGAATTTTCAAAATCATTGGGAGAAATGGCAACAAACAAGTATTCACGTTGGTGTGTAGTATTATGAGACTGGCGATATATCATCAGACTTTCGAAATACGTCATCCACATTATTCCAAAGACAGCAAGGGCTGAGAATGGCGAGAATTAGCGTACAATCAACTGAACAGTTCACGCATCCAATTTGCTGGCTGGAATAATATACAGAAGACTGGAAAAGAAAACTGAGACTCTGTTAGATTCATTCAGTTAGTGTTTAGAATAGGTAAAGTCATCAGAGATGCAGTTCTGCTGTTGCGGTAGATAATGGAAGCAAGAATGAAGAAAAATCAACATCAGGGATTTTCTCTGCCTCGTGATGACTGGGTGTTGTGTGCTGTCCTTAGGTTAGTGAGGTTTAAGTAGTTCTAAGTTCTAGGGAACTGATGACCATAGATGTTAAGTCCCATAGTGCTCAGAGCCATTTGAACCAAAAATCGACACACGGGAGCCAGGAAAAATCGGTAGACACTGTTAAATGGTGCAAAATGTTCGGAGTTTTTAGAAGAATAGGGGTAAGCTATAGGGAAAGACTGGTATTACACTATATGTACAAGAAGCAAGTGCGAATAGTAACGCTGGAAGGCAAAGAACGAAGTGGTAGGATGAGAAATGGCATAAGATAGGGATGTAGTCTTTCTTCCGTAATGTTCAATTTATACATCGAAGAAGCAATGACGGAAATAAACGAAAGAGTCAAGAGTGGGATTAAAATTCAAGGTGAAATGATATCAGTGATAAGATTTGCTGATGACATTGCTACCCTGAGTTGAATATAACGAACTGTCTAGTGAGTACAGAATACGGACTGAGTGGATATCGAAGAAAGACTTAAGTAATTAGAAGTAGTAGAAATGAGAACAATGAGAAACTTAACATCAGAGTTGGAATTCTGCTACCTAGGAGGCAAAGTAACCTATGATCGACGGAGAAACGATGGCATAAAAAGCAGACTAGCACAGGAAAAAAGGGCGTTCCTGGCCAAAAGAAGTCTACCAGTATCAAATAAAGGCCTTCATTTGAGGAAGAAATTTCTGAGAATATGTGTTTGGAGCACAGCATTGTATGGTACTGAAACATGGACTTTGAGAAAAGTGAAAATTTAATTTATGCAATTACAAACACGTTATTGAAAAGCGAAACAAAGTAGTGTTCTCCTGTTTCCTCCCGGACTGCCGATAGTTGTCTCCAGTCTCCTGTTGACATGCCGTGCAGAAGGCCCCGCCATTCCTGGTAAGACTTGCATGTGTCAGCGGAGGCGTAGTCGTTCCTCTCTGCCAACAGGGATCACGGGCGGCACTTTATGCAATGCTGACCATATCACATCGGCATAAAGAGCCGTTCCGAACGACAGTGGCTCACTGCCCCGTGACCCAGAGGTGGTCCTGACCGAGACCGCTACTGATTTCAAAGTTGCGAAACTGGCAGCCGCGGAATTGTGCCGCGTTCATCACGTAAGTTCTTCTCGCCCCCAAAACATTTTCATTGGGTAGGAGCTTCCTGGTTAGGGAACTCACAAAGACAATACAGTGAGGCGACGTAATGGAATGATCGAGTGGCACTGATGGCCGGGGGGGGCCCATCAGGAGAAGTTTTTCCCCCGAGTTGCAAGTCTTAGTTCAGGTGAGGCCACACAGGGCGACTCGCGTGTCGGTGATAATGAAATGATGATGAGGACAACACAACACCCAGTCCACGAGCGGCAAAAATCATCAACGAGGGACCGGAATCGAAACTGGACGCGCTGTAGGGGAGGCAAACACGTTGCTATTCAGCTATGCAAGCCTACGCATGGGTGACAAAAATCAAAAGATAGCGATTTGCACAAAAACAGATAGCTGTAGTATCGAATACAAAAGTTATAAAAGGACAGTGTACTGGCGGAACTGTCATTTGTGCTCCTCGACTCAAGTGAAAACGTATCCGACGTGATTGGCCCCACAACGGAAATTAACAGCCTCCGTCCGCAGAATAGCAGTTGGAACTAGACGCATGGGACATTCCGAAATCCATAGTGGCAAGAGTGTGCCGAGAATACCAAATCTGAGGCATTACCTCTCACCACGGACAATGCAGTGGCCGATGGTCTTTGCGACCCAGAGCAGCGGCGATTCCATAGGGCTGTCAGCGCTAACAGACAAGCAACACTGCCTGAAATAACCGCATAAATCAATGTAGGACGTCAGGACAGTGCGGCGAAATTTTGGCGTTAATGGGCTATGGCAGCAGACGATCGACGCGAGCGCCTTTGCATACAGCGCCTCTCCTGGGTTCCTGGGCGTATCAGTTGGACCCTAGACGATTGGAAAACCGCGGTCTGGTCATATGAGTTCCGGTTTCTGTTAGTAGCAGTAGGGCTGAAGTGTGGCACAGGCATCACGAAGCCACGGTCCCACGTTGTCAAAAGGCACTGCAAGTTGGTGGTGGCTCCTTAATGGTGTGGACTGTGTTTATATGGAATAGACTGGGTCCCCTGCTGCAACTGATCATTGACTGGAAATGGTTACGTTCGACTACTTGGAGACCATTTGCAGTCATTCATGAACTTCATGTTCCCAAACAACGATAGAATTTTTATGGATGACAATGCGACAAGGACTGGGCCACAGTTGTTCACGATTGAAGAGTGGCATTTGGGACCATTCAAGCGTGTTATCTGACCATTCATCGAACATTTATGAGACATAATCCAGAGGTCAGTTCGTGCACAAAATGTTGCAACGACAACACTTCCGTATTATGGACTGTTACACAGGCAGCATGGCTCAGTATGTCTGCAGGGAACTTCCAATGACTTTTTGAGTCCATGCCATGTCGAGTTGCTGTACTACGCTGGGAAAAGGAGGTCCGACACGATATTAGGTGGTATCCCACGACATGTCACCTCAGTGTATTATTTCCACCACTCCACGGAGAACTACAGTTAAATCAAACTGCTGAAGATCCTCTTTTCTTTTACTATACCCTTGTTTCCAATCAAGACTTAGGTTAAGAGGTAATGAAGATCTACCATTCCTTCCTTAAAAATATAAAATTGAATATACATAATGAGACTTATACACTACTGTCCTTTAAAATTGCTACACCAAGAAGAAATGCAGATGATAAACGGGTATTCATTGGACAAATATATTATACTAAAACTGACATGTGATTACATTTTCATGCAATTTGGGTGCATAGATCCTGAGAAATCAGTACCCAGAACAACCACCTCTGGCCGCAATATCGGCCTTGATACGCCTGGACATTGAGTGAAACAGAGCTTGGATGGTGTGGGGGTACAGCAGCCCATGCAGCTTCAACACTATACCACAGTTCATCAAAAGTAGTGAGTCGCGTATTGTGACAAGCCAGTTGCTCGGCCACCATTGACCAGACGTTTTCAGTTGGTGAGAGATCTGGAGAATGTGCTGACCAGGGCAGCATTTTCTGTATCCAGAAAGGCCCGTACAGGACCTGCAACATGCAGTCGTGCATTATCCTGCTGAAATGTGGGGTTTCGCAGGGATCAAATGAAGGGTAGAGCCACGGGTCGTAACACATCTGAAATGTAACGTCCACTCTTCAAAGCGCCGTCAATGCGAACAAGAGGTGACCGAGACGTGTAACCAATGGCACCCCATACCATCACGCCAGGTGATACGCCAGTATGGCGATGACGAATACACGCTTCCAATGTGCGTTCACCGCGATGTCGCCAAACACGGATGCGACCACCATGATGCTGTAAACAGAACCTGAATTCATCCGAAAAAATGACGTTTTGCCATTCGTGCACCCAGGTTCGTCGTTGAGTACACCATCGCAGGCGCTCCTGTGTGTGATGCAGCGTCAAGGGTAAGCACAGCCATGGTCTCCGAGCTGATAGTCCATGCTCCTGAAAACGTCGTCGAACTGTTCGTGCAGATGGTTGTTGTCTTGCAAACGTCCCTATCTCTTGACTCAGGGATCGAGACGTGGCTGCGCGATCCGTTACAGCCATGCGGATAAGATGCCTGCCATCTCGACTGCTAGTGATACGAGGCCGTTGGGATCCAGCACAGCGTTCCGTATTACCCTCCTAAACCCACAGATTCCATATTCTGCCAACAGTTATTGGATCTCGACCAATGCGAACAGCAATGTCGCGATACGATAAACCACAATCGCGATAGGCTACAATCCGACCTTTATCAAAGTCGGAAACGTGATGGTACGCATTTCTCCTCTTTACACGAGGCATCACAACAACGTTTCTCCAGGCAACGCCGGTCAACTGCTGTTTGTGTATGAGAAATCGGTTGGAAACTTTCCTCATGTCAGCACGTTGTAGGTGTCGCCACCGGCGCCAACCTTGTGTGAATGCTCTGAAAAGCTAATCATTTTCATATCATAGCATCTGTCGTTTAAATTTCACGTCTATAGCACGTCATCTTCGTGGTGTAGCAATTTTAATCGCCAGTAGTGTATATGTCCAAAACTATACCAGTTCGTCTGGGCACCCTATTTTAACAATAGGGCATCAAAACAGTTCCCCCCTTTCTTTTATGAGCTTTGAAACACGTATGTAACATAGCAGCGATGGCGAGGCATTGTAGCATCTGTGACCAGAGAGTATGCGCTTGACCGCGCGAGTGTTGCGAGCGGTTCTCAGTGAGTAGCAGTCAGTCAGTCGTTGCGAGTCTGTCAGTTCAGTCGTTGCGACTCTGTAGCTCTGTCTAGTTGAGAGCAGTACTCAGTCTGTAGTCGTCATGCAGAGCGGTCGGTCAGTAGTAGCAGCCCAGTGCGGTTGTGTGATGTAGGCGGTCGGCAACACTGGTCAAGATGAGGAATAAGGTATACTGTTAATTAATATAATCATTAGATAATAAAAAATTTTTATTTATTGTAATTATTCTCCAACAAGTCTCCCAATAATAATTTTTTTATTTCAAAGGCATTTTCTCAAAAATTTAATTTTTTATTGAACTCAAGATTTCGTTGCACTTCCCATTTCATTCCACTTCTTTTGAAGAAAAATTCCACTAAAATCACAAAAAAAGAGAATATTATTATTTGCAATGCAGTTCCTCCAAGCGGTGCGCAACAACAAGAGCAGATATGTGACATCCATTTATTCTGAGGTAAGACTTTAATTCTGATTGTTTTACACAGGGCCAAAGACCGATATTTCGGTTTAATTAAATTTTCTTATCACTGAATGGGCTTTAATTTTTCATCAGGAATTTATATTTGAGTCAGATTGCGAATTTCACATTTTTGTTGCCATTGTCAGTACATTTGATTGTGGGCAGGTTACGCCTAGAGTCATGTCCATCAGCACTTCTAATTAATATTGGCCATTCTTTTAAATTTTTGTGGGGAGGTTACACTTGGCTCCCATTTCTATTAAGTATTGTCAATCATTTTTCTTTTAAAATTACGGTGGGGAGGTTACACTTGGCGACACCCAGTCCAGGATCGTATTTCGTTGAGAGTCTTTTGAACAACAGTCAGATATCTGCTCTTGTTTGCTTAGATATAATTAGGATTTAGCGCAACGCTTTTAATAATATTGTGACTTTCTCTCTACAGGTCAACGGCAATTTGTTGCTTTGTTGTATTTGTGTGTTGCTTTTGCATTTGTGCTTATTGTTTTGTGAATATTTGTGACAGTTGCAAAAATGCCGCGAAAGACTGTGAATAGTGTATCGCGAGGTATTTTGAATGAAATTACCGACTTAAACAGCGTGACCGATAGTAATTGTGACACGCAGCGTAATGATGACAATCCTGCGTTCACTAACAATCAGTGCATTCCAACCACTAATGATGACTTTTACCTTAATGATGAACAAACGAACTCAATTGTCTCGTCTGTTAACTTGACGACAGTTGATGACGCAGAACGCTCTATTGTAATGAGCGCTGCCCAGCTTAACACACCCGATTCGGAAAACTCAAGTAATGTACAGACAAATCTGTCTAATGAAAATGAACAGATCACACAAAGTAGGACAGATGTATTTAATTCCGAAACAATGACTGATAGTATACATTTGACTGACAAACCTTTTTGTAAATTTCAAAATGACCAAATGGTTACAGAAAGTGAAACAATTCCAGATCCACTATTGAACAGTACAGATAATAGAAATGGTAATTTTGGCTCGGATCCAATTATGGCAATACTGCTACAACTTAGGGAAGATAGTAAACAACAGAGTGAAAATTTTAGACAACTTAGGGAAGATAAGAAACGCTTGAGTGAGAAATTGGACAACCATTGCAAACGACTTAGCGAAATAATTGATAAAAGTTTCAAACTCACAAACGAAAAACAAGACGATCATAAAGAACAGAACAAACAAGTTAGTGAGCAGATTACAGCTGTTACCGTACAATGTCAGGACAGTAAAGAACAATTACGTGAGGATACTAAGACTTGTGCTAATAACAGTAATGAAAAAGTTGGCACTGTTGCACAAGAATCAAGTAGCACACGTGTAGGCACAACAGAGTCACATAAGGACAAGATTGATGCAATCACTGAACAATGTTTGGCGAACGAAACACAGATACACGAAATTAATGCAGTCACTGAACAATGCCCTAAAAACGCAGTACAGATTCGCGACGAGGTTAATTTAGAGTCAGTGGAAGTTTCACACACTCCGAATACGGAAGTTGACGAGAAATTTGCACGACAGATCAACCAAATTGACGAAAGTGTTACAGTAACAGAGTTGAAGACTATTTCAGTCACCAATACGTCACAGAATCCGCTACTTTGCGAACATTTGTCAGACTCACGCAGCGCGTATAATGTGAGCAATTTACAGAGACTACGCGAATTAAAATCCGAAAAGCAACGCGACTTAAAACCTGAAAAGCTATGCAACTTGAAATCAGAAATCACACAGATAAACAGACTTTCACACAAACCTGAACGTATTATCAAACTAAGTGACGAGAAGGTTGATTATAAGCAATTTGCATTTGTAAGAAAATGTAAAGAATTTAATAATGACAGAGCACAGATACACGATTTGCACTGTATACAACAATTTATTTTTGTACTTTCACCGCTATTACCTGTAATGCAGAAGCTAGCTTTGAACCTGATGCGACAATTTGCTATTGTATTTTCATCAGCATTGCGTATTATGCAGAAACTTGAATTAGCACGGATACAACAATTTGCCTTTGAAATTTTACCGCTATTGCCTACAACGCAAAAGCTAAAATTTATTTGCAGTGCGTAAACGACCTCAGGGGATTCATTACGCTTTAATGAATATGTGCCGTAGCGAGCATAGGGCCCCGAGCTGTAGTAGTGCTGTTTCATCTTTAGTTTTCTGCACTGCTGCCTTCTCTTCTACTATCCTTTATATCTATCAAAACTGCTCTTTAACTATTGCTCTTTGTAGTATTAAGAAACGAATAATAAAAACCGGATATGACAAATTTTACCGAATGTGACAACATTCTTTAGGCACTCCAGAATCACGAGAACTTAAATAACAGATAAAATCGTAATCATCAGTATGTGTAAAATTAACAGCAAACGCATTTTTTTGGTAACAATAGACGTTTTCCACCACAACAGCATGAAAGTCAACCGCTTAGCACACCTAACCAACAATGCAGTCTACAAGGTCAACCAAACTTTTATGTTTCGCCGCGTGCACGTATAGTCCCAGCTCCAACAAATAGTAACGCACGGCAGCAAAGAAATAACTACGTACAGATAACACACTATTTCAACTCGTATCGCAATGCGCCGTATAGAAATTACTATCATGACAGACGTAAAAATGATGAGCACAATTTTCAGCGTACATTTAATAACAGTCTATCTTATCTGCAGCAACAACATCAGCAACAACAAATAATCATGAATGAAACAGACAATAGGTGTCATCTATAGCGTAACACGTCAGTAAGAAACAACAGAACAGTTCATATAGTGGATATGCCACAGCATCCTCCCGTAAAATAAATAACGGAACGTACGATAGATTTTAACCAGATACAGCACAGATTGCATATTACAGTAACGCAAACATTACTTTTGACACGCAGAATTTTGCTCACGAGAATGCTATTTGAAAAATGCTCTGTTGAATGCACCACTTTTATCGCACCCTGATCTTAGTAGAAATTTTTCCATTGCCACTGACAGTTCCAATACCGCTTTAGGCGTACACATTTTTCAGGAAATTGAAGAAGATGGTTCTACAGTAATTAAAAACATCGCATTTGCAAGCCGCATTCTGTCACCTGCTGAGCGAAATTATTCCGTTACAGAACTTGAAACATTATGTGTTGTATGGGTTTTTATGAGATTTAGGCACTTTCTTTATGGCAGACATACCACTGTGTACACAGACCACAGAGCGATACAATTTTTGCTTTCAGCCAAATTCACGCACGACAGGTTAAGTAGATGGAAACTATATTTACAGGAATTTAATTTTACAATTGTTCACATTCCCGGCACGCAAAATGTTATAGCAGATGCACTATCGCGTTCTCTCGGCAACAATCAGAAAGACGTAGCAACCAACTTCTGCAAAGCAAATTTCAGTGTCATGTACATTCAACAAGTAGCAGCCACAAAAGACATATTGATTGGGACACACACATATTCTCATTCCAAGATGTAATTAATTCCATTCCAAATGAATCCACTACGCTATCTCCGACTAGTGTCATGTACATTCAACAAGTAGCAGCCACAAAAGACATATTGATTGGGACACACACATATTCTCATTCCAAGATGTAATTAATTCCATTCCAAATGAATCCACTATGCTATCTCCGACTGTTATACTGAAAAACGTTGAACCACCGAACAAAATTAAAGAGTTAATAGAATTTCCCAAAAGTCGTCGCCTACGACACCACGAAATAATTGACATTGCGCTGAACAACATCAAACGTGCCGCAGAGCGCCGGAGAAGACAGCAAAAACAGGTTTGTACACGCCGCGACTTTCACGTTGGACAGAAGATATTGATACGTACACACTATTTATCCAGTAAATTAAAAGGTAAGTGCAGTAAATTTGAACTTCTATACGCAGGTCCATATCGGATTCGCAGCATCCCTCACCCCAATGTTGTACACGTCGAAACTTTGAGAACCAGAAAATCGAAAGGCAATCACCATATCTCAAACATTAAACCGTTTATTGAGTGAAACCACTGTATGATTCAACACACTATGATGCCATTTACTAATGTAATTATTTCACGTGACTAATTATTGATGATTATCGTATTTTTTCTTGGCAAGTGCCCGGCAAGGTAAGGTTAGCAGGTCGCTCTTCTTGTCGTTACACATCAGACCGTGCATATTTTTTCCAGATGAATTTACACATTTACGACTATCTCAGCAATTATATTTATGTGACTACTTATTGATGATTATCGTGTTTTTTCTTGGCAAGTGCCCGGCAAGGTAAGGTTAGCAGGTCGCTCTTCTTGTCGTTACACATCAGACCGTGCATATTTTTTCAGACACACTTACGTATTTTATGACTAATTATGCAATGTTAGCTAATGACATGCTAATTTCATTACATTTTTTCATTAAAGGCTTTAATTCTCGCCTCTATTAACTACACTACATACAAGCTGAACACAACGAACGTCACATTTGTCTTTTTATGTACGATTGTATTCCAGTTTTGTTTGTATGCATTGTGAAATAGCTAAGATATAACACACACCAGTTGACTTTGACATTTTTTTTTTTTTTTTTTTTTTGCCTTATGACATCTCAACATTGTGACTGTTTTACATTTTTTTTGCTGCTGCTTTGTGATATTCTCTGTACATTTTCGCATCTGAACACTGTCAATGTCTTTGACATATTACGTTTTCTGTCATGTTATGCTGT
Organism: Schistocerca piceifrons; assembly: GCF_021461385.2. Lineage (NCBI taxonomy): Eukaryota > Metazoa > Arthropoda > Insecta > Orthoptera > Acrididae > Schistocerca > Schistocerca piceifrons. Next base: position 267,137,561 of record NC_060138.1, on the reverse strand, counting down.
ATGGTTAATTGTGTCACCATACACCAGTCATCATTTAGTGGGTATAGGATTTAAATGCAAGACATTAATCTTTTTTCATCAATTTCAGAAAGAAATGATGCATGTAAGAAATAAAGTCAACAGAAATGGGAATTTCACCTACGGAATAAACGAAAGAAGATGCAATAACTTTATGAGGAAGAGTAAATGGATCAGGATTAACAAACATTAACAAGAATATACTATACTCATCACAGAATAGCAGTCTTAACTAATTTTTTCTTTCAGAATACAAGGTGATTGATGCAGGCTGTCAGAGAGAACTACACATCTTAGTTTTAGTGATGAAATATGCTAGTGATAAGGAATAGTTGTGTAATGAGTAATGAAGTGATTTTTCTTTTGCAGATGATAATGAATACTGATGAATAATGATGAAGGATATGCTGTTATGAATAATGAAGTTTTTCTTTACAGGTGATGATAATGGTGAAGTTATGATGATATGGATAATGAAGTTTTTTTCTTTACAGATGAGGATAATGTTGAAGTTATGTATTTATGCTACGTAGTTATTTAAGTATTTGTTGCAGTTTGCTTTGACAGCAGGTGTTACATTGCATAGTAGGATGACGGAAAGTTTTGGAAAGGACAGCTATGGAACACATTTTATACACATTTCACTACCTGTTAATTCGAAGTTCACTACTTTTCAGCATAGTGTGCGTTTCTTCTTTCAGGTCAATAATCCGTTTTTGTATTTTTTCCAGGAGAAGTTTTTCATGACACTTACTAAACCTGTTACTTATTATACCTGTTCTAATACTTGCATTTTTATATTTTTACCCATTTGTGTCTATCGTTTATAAATGTGATCACATGTACTGCCTTGTTACATAATCTTGCTACAGCTGACTCATGACGAATGACGTTACCTATCCTCATTTGCAGCAATAGGTCAAAAGCAAAAAGTATTATGCCTCAGCAATTAATTATCGATCCCAACGCAATGCATTGCTACCAAAAAAAAAATGTATTACCAGTCCCACATAATGTCACTAGTTTATGATAATTCTGAATAATACTGATCAACTCTGAATAGCATGTCACTTGAGTAATGACCTCTTAATGAGACTATATTCAAAATAATGCTTTGTCACTACCTAATAACTGCCACTGTTTGTTGTAATGATACTACTTATAATGCTTGTGATTACTAATGATTTGACTGTAATTAACTGATTTTAATAATGCCTTTGTAATGATCTGAATACTACTGAATGAGGAACACTGTTTATTGTAATGAGCACTTATAATGCCCATGATTATTAATGCTATGACTGTAATTAACTGATTTTTAATAATGACTTCGTAATAATCTGAATAATACTGAATGATGATTTTATTCAATACTTGCTGGCCACTGAGTGCCAATAATTAATGTCACTCCACGAATTGTTATTAATTATGCCATTGATTAGCTCTTGTTTCCAATGTTGATACTTTGTAATTTGAAATGAATGTGACTGTTTCATAATGCTTTGTAATTAGGAAAAGACTAATGATTCTTAATAGATTGGAATGACACATAATTAATTAACTATGGTACTGTTTAATAATGCTTTGTAATTAATTAAGGCTAATAATTCTTACTATATTGAAATGACAAATGATCAATTAATTAACTGTAATTAGACAAATGATTAATTAACGACAAATGATTAATTAACTGTAATTAGACAAATGATTAATTAATGACAAATGATTAATTAACTGTAATTAGGAAAAGGCTAATGATTCTTAATTATACTCTGTAACTGGAAAAGAATGCGATTATTTAATAATGCTTTGTAACCAGGAAAAGAAGGCTACTGATTCTATGTACAACAATTAATGAACATTTTTCTGTAATACTACATACTTGGTACAGAAATGTTCAATAACTGGGCTATGAATGCCACAAACTACTAATTAAGTCTGTAATTGTCAATATTATGTGACTTGATGTCCTTCACCTCATAAGCTGACTACCCTGAATTATTGCAATGTCCATTTGTCCTGTCTATCCCAGTGATCATGGAGCACTATATTTGGTTTTGCACTAATTCTACGTTGGTGTGCCTTGTAAGAGTGTGGTGTTGACACGACATGCTGTCCACCACCATGAGCGATGAAGACATTATTATGGTCCCACTGTTTGGTGTACCTAATGTACTGCCAAAATGAAAACATGGAACATTACTACGACAGTTCAGTGTCTTTGCTACACTGATAAATTCTGATGGGAAAAGATCTTCAAGTTGTGTCACTTGGTGTTGTACTTCTGTGGAAAGATATGGACTTTCAGAGCAGCTGTGTGCAATCTAAAGTGCTACAACCATGATGCAATCCTTCCCTTTCCTATCCTGATTCTTGTCACATAAAGAAAAAATTTTTTTGGTAACATCATTTATGTTCATAGGTTATACATTTTTCGATTCGCTGAACTCCAATGCGAGTACACTTATGTCACTTGTCAACATAATATTTTTTGCCAGTCTGTTTATTTGTTCTGAATATGCTAAAGAATTTTTTCAGTGCCTGTGCACTTTATCTATCAAATAATTTGTATATACTTTTCTGATTTGCTACTATGTTTTGTACTCACATTTTGTGTTTGTCTGATATATTTTGTACTTAGTGCGTGTGCACAACATTTAAATACTCTGTAAGTTGTAGAATTTTGTTAATTAAAGAAAAATTTTGCCGCGCTTGGCAAGTCCAAATGACTCACCATCGCTGCCAAATTTTTGCCCCCCCAGTGGAGGGTTATGAAACACGTATGTAACATAGCAGCGATGGCGAGGCATTGTAGCATCTGTGACCAGAGAGTATGCGCTTGACCGCGCGAGTGTTGCGAGCGGTTCTCAGTGAGTAGCAGTCAGTCAGTCGTTGCGAGTCTGTCAGTTCAGTCGTTGCGACTCTGTAGCTCTGTCTAGTTGAGAGCAGTACTCAGTCTGTAGTCGTCATGCAGAGCGGTCGGTCAGTAGTAGCAGCCCAGTGCGGTTGTGTGATGTAGGCGGTCGGCAACACTGGTCAAGATGAGGAATAAGGTATACTGTTAATTAATATAATCATTAGATAATAAAAAATTTTTATTTATTGTAATTATTCTCCAACAAGTCTCCCAATAATAATTTTTTTATTTCAAAGGCATTTTCTCAAAAATTTAATTTTTTATTGAACTCAAGATTTCGTTGCACTTCCCATTTCATTCCACTTCTTTTGAAGAAAAATTCCACTAAAATCACAAAAAAAAGAGAATATTATTATTTGCAATGCAGTTCCTCCAAGCGGTGCGCAACAACAAGAGCAGATATGTGACATCCATTTATTCTGAGGTAAGACTTTAATTCTGATTGTTTTACACAGGGCCAAAGACCGATATTTCGGTTTAATTAAATTTTCTTATCACTGAATGGACTTTAATTTTTCATCAGGAATTTATATTTGAGTCAGATTGCGAATTTCACATTTTTGTTGCCATTGTCAGTACATTTGATTGTGGGCAGGTTACGCCTAGAGTCATGTCCATCAGCACTTCTAATTAATATTGGCCATTCTTTTAAATTTTTGTGGGGAGGTTACACTTGGCTCCCATTTCTATTAAGTATTGTCAATCATTTTTCTTTTAAAATTACGGTGGGGAGGTTACAGCTTGAATTAATACATATTACTTATTAGGTTCTCTTACGCCTTTAATGCAATTACAAGGTTTAACTTGTGACAAGGGAGCACGGAAAAATCTACTCTCTTGGTTTCTGACCAGCAGGTTGAGTGAAGTTACAAGCTGGAAGATGTGTACTGGACCCGTAAACATGGGCGGCAACTTCCGCACTACCTTATCTTGCACTTTAAAGACCGCCTGGTAGCTCTGGACCCAGGGCACGTCACCCACTTGTAAGTGAATGGGACGTCTCCCTTATACTTGTAGGCTTCTCTCTAGACTACATCTCAGATTAACTATCGCTCGTTTCCTTTCGTATTGGATCTGCGTTGCATCAGTTTTCTCAGGTAACAGTTGGTTGTTTGACCACAAGTGTTGTTTGATCACAAATTTGCTCGTTGCAAGTTTGGCTTAGCGGGACACTGTGAGGTTCATTTATCGCAATATTGAAGCCAAACCCGTACCAACGAAGCGAGTACACTCACCTGACCTGGAATGATCTTGATGGTAGTACGCTAGTGAGGGTGGAACGAAAATTGCAGTTGACGCGCTTCACAAATGAAGGGTTAGGGCGTTAAGGCGTTGTAGTGGTATATAGAATCTCTTTCCGAAACAGAAACCCTGAAACGGCCTCGATCTGAATGCTGCGGCATTATCACAGAGTAAATAGTGATCGAAAGTACCAAGCAAGGACTGTAAATAGTTAATAGCCCTGTGCGCAGTCATATCATGGGTTGGAAATGCCGGCCGGGGTGGCCGAGCGGTTCTAGGCGCTACAGTCTGGAACCGTGAGACCGCTACGGTCGCAGGTTCGAATCCTGCCTCGGGCATGGGTGTGTGTGATGTCCTTAGGTTAGTTAGGTTTAAGTAGTTCTAAGTTCTAGGGGACTGATGACCTCAGAAGTTAAGTCCCATAGTGCTCAGGGCCATTTCAACCATTTTTGGGTTGGAAATAATCCGAAGGTGAAGGCATCCACAACAACTAGAACGAACTGTCCTGGACTTGAGAGCCCGAAAGAGGGCCTACCTGTACATAATCTATGTATAACCTCTCTATAGTGGCGTCACCGTTTGAGAAGCTAGCAATCCCTGTCAAGGACTCGTCATTGGCTTCATCATTACACAGATCTTGCTAGACTAATTACTCTGTCATTTCGTTGTCCAGATAACACTTTCAGGAACCTTCATCCGAATTTTAAATATTCATAAATAGGCCCCGAGTGGCGGCTTGTGATAACATTTACATATTAAGTGGGCATGGTATCTAGAGCATGAAATCAGATTAACGTCCTCCACGTTGTATTGATTTAAATGCTGCTTAAGACATGTGTAACAAAATTCAAGAATGGAATGCGGTGTAGCAGATGGTTTAGTACAGTGATTAAAAAGAAAGAAAAGAAAATATATCAAAGATCAGTTTAATGAGTTTTGTTCTATTTTGGCATCTATATAACTGAACCGCGTCTAGCGACGAATGTTTCGCCAACGGTGGAAAAAATGTCCTTCTCACCATAAACTATCTCTTCCAGCAGGAATACTGACTATTGCCACTTTTATACTTTTTACAACATCGTGTAACAATGTTGTCCTTCCATATTTACGATGCAGAAGCTGGTAGTGACGAAATTTTTTTTTTTTATTTTCTTTCCGCTAAGCGTTTCTTTATAAGAAAGTATTACTGTCCATTTGTAAGCGTCGTATTCGCTTGCATTCGCTGCTGTGCTATCGTGGTTTCAGACTGGTGTTGTAGGGACCTTTCTAAAAATTTTAACGCCTGTCTGCTATTACAGTTAGCGATGTCAGAGTTAAATGGCATACGTACTTATTTTCTTCTCCCTCTGCCAGTACTGCAAATTCATTTCTTAATCTATCTTCATCTCTTCCGCTGTGCACCTTATTGAGCAAAAGATGCAGCAAACAGGAGCCGTTGAGACTATTGAGGTATTTTCCTACCCGTGAAATGATTTTCAAGCCTCACGAGGGCCATCTCTCATATGTCAGCCTTTACATTGAAAGTATGTCACATATTTCTGTGATAAAAGCTCCCGTATATAATATCACATTTAAAATTACGAGAATAAAGATTTCGATCAGTTTCATTCTAAAATTTTTGGAAATATTCACTGTTCAGTTTGCACTAGCAACCAAAACCCCCACCTCCACTACAGCCCCCAATTCTTTAAAGATTCGAACTTCCATTTACAAAACAGCTCAGTTTTTAGAAAACCTAGTTCCCAAAGATTTCGCTATTTATGGCTTCATATCTCCTTTAGTTGTAACAACAGCCATTTTGCATCTTGGTTATGATGCATCAAGGTGTGTAGAATCCGAATATACCTTTAAAAATGTTCTAGCACGTACCATTTTTTTGAGTTTTTAAAGGTTTTTCTATTTTTCGTATTCAGTATTTCGCTTTTTGCTGATTTTCTGTTTTGATGTTTAATTGTTTGTTTATGGTTTGCAGAGGACAGCTAGAAAATCTACTAATCGTCAGTAAATGGTTGGTGTGGTAATCCAGCGGTGTGAAAGAGATTCTCAGTGAGTGTTTCCTGTGAAAGATACTGAAAACTTTTTGTGTTTAAAACTTATACTAAGAAAAATGGCAATTAGAAAAATCTTGTTACTGTCTACACCACCCCAACAACTTTTGTTATGTGTGTGGAACATTTACTTTAAAAGCCCAAAGAAAACCAATTACTGATTTGGTTAAGAAGGCATATAAATTGTATTTTGATTGTCTTGTTGGTGATAAAAATTTTACACCTCATATTGCCTGCTTAACCTGTACTGCAACCTTAACCGAGTGGCTGAGAGGAAAACGCCGACCATGCCATTCGCTGTTCCGATGGTGTGGTGTGAGGCTAATGACCATTATTCTGTCTTACAAATATTTCGGGGCATTCAAGCAAAACTAGACTTAAAATAAAGTATCCAAATGCATCTGTACTGCATTTGCCTGTGCCCCGTGATGAGGGGCTGCCTGTTCCTGTCTGTAGCTTGAAAGCCACGGAACCAGACACCATGTCAAGTGAATCAGAAAGTATTGAACATATAGAAGAGTACTGCCCTCAACATCGTGACACTTCGCCTCAGCTCTTTAATCAAAAGGAACTGAACGATTTAGTTCGCGACATAAAACTTTCGAAACAGCAAGCTGAACTCTTGAGGTAGAGACTGCAACAACGGAACTTTATAGCTCCAAGGGCAAAAGTTTCCTGTTTCAGATCAAGGGGTGCTTCCTTCGCTGAATATTTCCATATGCAGAATTCAATGTGTGTATGTAGAGATGTCAAAGGTCTGATGATGCAGCTAGGTGTACAACATAATCCACAGGAATGGCGACTATTTATTGACTGCAGTAAAACCAGCTTGAAAGCAGTACTACTACATAACGGCAATGCATTTCCATCGGTACCTTTGGCTTACGCTGTAGACATGAAAGCAACTTATGAAACCTTGGCTTTGCTGCTAGACGCAATCAAATATAAGGATTATGAATGGCAGCTTTGCTGCGATTTAAAAGTTGTTGCACTCCTTACAAGTTTACAGGCTGGATTCACAAAATACTGCTGCTTTTTGTGCCTTGGGACAGCCGTGTCACCAAGAACCACTACACAGTCAAGGAATGGCCTATTAGGAAGGCATATGTTCCTGGAAACGTGAATGTGAACAATACCCCATTGGTTGAGCCAGATAAAATCATTTTGCTTCCCCTTCATCCTAAGTTGGGCTTTGTCAAGAGATTTGTAAAAGCTCTGGACAAGGAAGGTGAGGCCTTCAATCACTTAAAATAAAAGTTTCCCAAATTAAGTGAGGCAAAACTGAAAGAGGGTATATTTGTTGGACCACAGATAAGAAAATTGCTGAAAGCTCCAACCTTTGGTACCAAACACACATATATCCAATTCGCTGCTTGGTCTTCTTTCAAAACAACTGTGAAGGGCTTTTTGGGTAACATAAAAGGCAAAATTTATGTCACCATTGTGAATGATCTGTTGGACAGGTGCCGGCCGGAGTGGCCGTGCGGTTCTAGGCGCTACAGTCTGGAGCCGAGCGACCGCTACGGTCGCAGGTTCGAATCCTGCCTCGGGCATGGATGTGTGTGATGTCCTTAGGTTAGTTAGGTTTAATTAGTTCTAAGTTCTAGGCGACTGATGACCTCAAAAGTTAAGTCGCATAGTGCTCAGAGCCATTTGAACCATTTGTTGGACAGGTGTAGAATGTCGCTTGAAATTCACTTTTTACATTCTCGCCTTGATTTCTTCCCGGAAAATTTGGTTCAAATTGCTCTGAGCGCTATGGGACAACATCTATGGTCATCAGTCCCCTAGAGTTTAGAACTACTTAAACCTAAGTAACCTAAGGACATCACACAACATCCAGTCATCACGAGGCAGAGAAAATTCCTGACCCCGCCGGGAATCGAACCCGGGAACCCGGTCGCTGGAAGCGAGAATGCTACCGCACGACCACGAGCTGTGGACGGAAAATTTGGGAGCCGTAAGCGATGAGCATGGTGAACGCTTTCACCAACACATTCTTACCTTAGAACACCATTACCAAGGGCCGGCCGGAGTGGCCGTGCGGTTCTAGGCGCTACAGTCTGGAACCGAGCGACCGCTACGGTCGCAGGTTCGAATTCTGCCTCGGGCATGGATGTGTGTGATGTCCTTAGGTTAGTTAGGTTTAATTAGTTCTAAGTTCTGGGTGACTGATGACCTCAGAAGTTAAGTCGCATAGTGCTCAGAGCCATTTGAACCATTACCAAGGCCATTGGAACCCTTCGATGATGGGTGACTACTGCTGGGGTCTTGTTAGGGATAGTGATGAAACGGCAAACAAAAGAAGAGCTCCATCTTTGCAATTTTCAAAAACCAAAGATGATTAAAGGTGAAAATATCTTCTAAACTAATTTGGACCTTTTATTGGTATAATCCCCACGTATACGAGGGTCACTCCAAGAGAAATACACACTATTTTTGTAAAAATGTAGTTTTCATTCTGCATGTGTGGAAGTTTTACAGTGCGTAGATACATCCTTCCCCCTCGTTTTCAAACTTAGTTCAACCTGTTCCCGTGATTGGAACCGTCACAGCACGTCTTCAAGATGGCTGCTACACTTGACGTTCGTCAGAAGCAAAGTGCTGGTATAGAATTCCTGTGCTGTGAAAACGAGAGAATGGGAAATATCCATAAGAGGTTGAAAAAGGTGTATGGAGATGCTGCTGTCGATCGCAGTACAGTTAGTCGGCGGGCAAGCGGGTTACGTTATGAAAGCGGGCACGGCAATATTGAGGATTGTCCTCGCAGCGGCAGGTCTCATACTGCACTCACTCCAGACAATGTGCAGAGAGTTAACGAATTGGTGACTGCTGACAGACGCATCACAGTGAACGAATTGTCACGCTACGTTGGGATAGGGGAAGGAAGTGTTTGCAGAATACTGAAAGTGTTGGCATTAAAAAAGGTTTGTGCTAGGTGGGTTCCCAGGATGTTGACAGTGGTTCACAAAGAAACAAGAAAAACGGTATGCAGCGAACTTTTGAAACAGTACTAGAATGGTGGAGAAGAATTTCTTGGAAGAATTGTGACAGGTGATGAAACAGGACTCCATCATTTTTCACCAGAGACGAAGAGGCAATAAATGGAGTGTCATCATGCAAATTCACCCAAGAAAAAAAAAATTCAAAACCGCACCTTCTGCTGGAGAAGTTATGGCTACGGTGTTTTTCGATTCCGAAGGACTTTTGCCTGTGGACATCATGCCAAGTGGAACCACCATAAATTCTGATGCTTATGTGACGACACTGAAGAAACTTCAAGCTCGACTGAGTCGTGTTCGACCACATCGGCTAAAGCAGGATGTTTTGCTGTTTCACGACAATGCACGGCCACATGTCAACCAAAAAACCATGGAAGCGATCACAAAACTCAGATGGACAACACTGAAACACCCGACTTACAGTCCTGACCTGGCTCCATGTGGTTATCATCTCTTTGGGAAACTGAAAGACTCTCTTCGTGGAACAAGGTTTGAAGATGATGACTCCCTTGTGCACGTTGCCAAACAGTGACTCCAAGAAGTTGGTTCAGAATTTTACCGTGCTGGTATACAGGCACTGGTTCCAAGATGGCGTAAGGCATATGAGAGGGATGGAAATAATGTGGAGAAATGAAAATACTGTCCCTAAAGAATGTATCTACACACCGTAAGACTTTGAGACATGTAGAATAAAAGATGGATTAAAAAAAAAGTATGCATTTCCTTTGGAGTGACCCTCGTACATACAAAACAGTATTGATGTCAGACGTTCTGAAAGTGTATTTTTGTTTGACTTAATTGTGTGAATGCTCGTTATTACCATTTTTTATTCTGCCGTGTATCCAGGAAATGTGACGTCATAGAGAAAAACTGATTTTACCAATGTATTCAGCACCCCAAAATTAGGTAAATCCACCCATTTACAAACCAGATGCGGAAAAAAGTTTAAATTTCTTAACTAGTGTTATATGTCGTACGATGTTGTAAGTTTGCAGTTTCTTAAGTGATCAGTCTTATGACTGGTCTGATGTGGCCTCTCCTGCGTTGGCCTCTTCATCTCGGAGTATCACTTGCACACTATGTCCTCAGTTATTTTCTGAATGTATTCCCATCTCTGTCTTCCACTACAGTTTCTACCCTCTCCAGTCCCCTCTAGTACTACGGGGGTTATTCTCTGGTGTCTTAACAGTTTCCCTATTCCTGTTCCTTCTTCTTGGCAGTGTTTTCCGTATGTTCCTTTCTTAGCCGATTCTGCGGAGCACCTCCTCATCTCGTATCTTGTCCATCTGATTTTCTACGTTTTTTGTCACATTAAAATCCAAATGTTTCGATTCTGTTCCAGTTTTGCTACTGTCCATGATTCACTACCGTACAACGCTGTGTTCCAAACGTGCCTGCCCTACTCGGTTTTTTATGTTCTCCGTGCTTCGTCCGTCATGTGGTATTTTATTTTCAAAGTAGGGCAGTTCCTTATCTTCGCCTACCTCGTGATCCCCAATTCTGATGCTAGGTTTCTCCCTATTCTCATTTCTGCTACTTCTTATTAGTTTCACCATTCTTCGGTTGACCCGCAGTCCATATTCTGTATGCAATAGACTGTTCATTCCAGTGAACAGCTCTCGTAAATCTTCTTCACTTTCACCAGGGATAGTAATCTCATCAGCGAATCGTTTCGTTGATATCCTATTAATCTGAGTTTCAATCATACTCTTGAACCTTGCTTTTTTACCCGTCATTGGTTCTTAGATGTATAAATTGAGCAGAAGGGGCAAAAGACTGCATCCCTGTCTTACACTCTTTTTAATCCGAGGACTTCGTTCTTGGTCTTCCAATCGTACTGTTCCCTCTTAGATACTCTACATATGTACAACGTGACCTAAAATTCCGTTAACATTTGAAAATACACTATGTTGGTAGAGAGGTAAAAATTGACACACATGCCTGAAATGACAAAAGGTTTTATTGAAACGAGTGAAAAACTGTCCAACAGATGGCACTGGACAGCAGAACGTCAGTGACGTCGCATGAGAATCGTGTATAAATTGAACTGTTGAGAAAGAAGGAGTCAGATTATCCTTAGGCTGCCTGATAAACGCCTGCTGAAAGCTACAACGTTTATGCAGTATGGCGCTCCGCTCCTTATTGCCACACGTGTAATAGATCTCTTGCACACATCGTTTGGTGATGATTGCCTGCTAAGTCACCACGTCCGTCATGCTTGGTCTTCCAGGTTCGAAAGCACCATCCGCGTGATTATTGGTAGTGGGGTTACCTGAAGTTGTAAGACTACAACAATCATCCGAACTCATTAGGGTTGTTAAAAGACAACGTCCGTCGGCAATTTATCACCATACCTACTGATATGTTGTACAGGGTCGTTCTCTACACGTATTGTTGATTAATAACGGCCGACATGTTGAGTAGTTGTTATAAAGAACATGGTCTTTGTTAAAAATCCCTTGTTAAGCTAAATATTGCTTTTGTATCACATGAAGAGCCTTCTGTTGGTCATTTTGTGCACTTTTTTGTTTTAATAAAACCTCACGTCGTTTCAAGTATGTGTGTTAATTTTTGCCTCTCTACCTACATTATTATATAAAGTACTGAATTTTCAACTTTTAACGGACTTTTGGGTCACCATGTACTTCACCCGTCTTTCCCTGTAGCTTATCTCCATTTTTCTCACAGTTTCGAATGTCACGTACCAGTTCACACTGTCGAACTCTTTTTCTAGATCGACAAATCCTATGAGACTACATCGTTGTTTCTTCAGTCTTTCTTTCATTATCAAACGCAACGTCAGAACTGCCTCTCTGGTGCCTTTACCTTTCCTGTAGCCAAACTGATCGACATTTAACAGATCCTCAATTTTCTTTCCCATTTTGTTTTTTATATTTTTCTTGTCAGCAGCTTGGATCCATGAGATGTTAAGCTCATTGTACAATAGTTTTCGCACCCATCTGTCCTCGCTATCTGCGGAATTAAGTAGATGACATTTCTACGAAAGTCTAATGGTACTTCGCCAGTTTCATAGATTCTAGACACCAACTTGAATAGTTGTTTGAATGCCATTTCTCCCAAAGGCTTTAGAAATTCCGATGGAATGTTATCTACCCTTTCTGATTTATTGTATCTCACGTCTTCCAGAACTATTGCGAATTCTGTCTCTAATCCTGGATCTCCTACGTTTTCCTTATTGACTCGGGTTTCTCCAGTGTAATTCCCATTACACACTTAGTGTTACCACCATTCCCGGTTTTACATGCTGAGTGTCCTTAGGAAGATCATTTCTTTTTCGATTTCTTCACATTTTCCTTCATCTCTTTCGCCTTGGCTGCCCTTCCATTTCTGTTTATATCATTCTTAACTGGGTTATACTACTGCACTTTAGTCTTTCCCTGAAGATTTTTGTACATCCTCCTTTCGTCGATCAGTTGAAGTATTTCTTCCGTTACCCAAGGTTTCCTTGGACCTACCTACCTTGTACCTATGTCTGACTGTTCAACACCTGTGATTGGCCTCTTTAGAGCAGTCCACATCTCTTCAACTAAACAGCTTCCTTCGATGTTCTTATCGCAATACCCACGTCCTTAGCGTCTCATCCTTCCTCAACACTTCAGCATCACACATCCTTTCACACTGATTCTGCTGTACCATGCTCTTAAACTTCAGCCTACTACTCAATATTACTAATTTGTGATCTGAGTCTGTATTTGCTCCTGCGTACGCCTTACAATCCAACATCTGATTTCGGTATTTCTGCCTGACCGTGGTATAATATAACTGAAAGCGTCCTTTATCTGCCTGTCTTTTTAAGTATACCACCTCCTCTTGTGATTCTTAAGCTAGTATCCGCGGTTACTAGCCGAAATTTGCTGCAGAACTCAACTAGTCTTCCTCATCTCTCATTCTTAGTACCAATCCGGTATTTTCCCGTAACTCTTCCTTTGACTCCTTTTGCCCTACAACCGAACTGCAATCCTAAATTACTATTAGATTTTCATCTCCCTTTACGGACTGTATTACCCGTTCAATATCCTCATGTACTATCTCTACCTTTTCATCTTCTGCTTGCGTCGTTGGCATATATACCTGAACTGTTGTTGTCAGTGTTGGTTTTGCTGTCGACTCTGATGAGAAAACCCTGTCACTGAACTCATCATAACGAATCCTACTCCTGTTACGCCGTTTACTGAAATTACCATTTCCTGATACTTTCCTACTCTCATCTGACCAGAAATCTTCGTCTTCTGTCCACTTCACGTCACTGACCCTCACAATATCTAGGTTGAGACTTGGCATTCCCATTTTCAGATTTTCTAACTTCCATATCGCGTCCGAACTCTTGTCATTCCACACCACGACTCCGAGAGCGTTGGTTATTTATGTTTTTCTCTTGGCCACCTCCACATTGGCAGTCCCCTCCCGGAGATCCGAATGATAGACTAGCCTGGAATCCTTTGCCAATGGAGAGATCATCGTAACACTTTGTCAGTAACAGACCACATGTCCTGTGGATAACATTGTGTTTTTAACGCAGTGGTTTCCATTGTTTTCTGTATCCTCATGCCGTTGATCAATGCAGATTCTTCCACCTTCTGGGAGCTGTTTCCCATCCAAAGGGCAACAGAATTCCCTGAACATATTGTCCATTCCTCCGCCCTCTTCCACAAGGCCTTCGGCAGAGCGAGGGCGACTTCTTGTGTCAGAATTCTTTGGCCGCCATTACTTTCATTCAAAATTTAAGCAGTGGCTGAGTTATAACCTGGAACTCATAATGTTTTGATTACTAGTGGAAGACGCTACACCCAGACCACAGGTCCTCATTTTGCAGGTACAGGGTGGGACAAATAAATGTGGGTCCAAGAACAGAGTTCCAGAGTACAAAGAAACACAGTAGAGGAAAGGAAATACAGCTCTAACCTGACTATAGCAGATGCTGAAAGTGATCACCATTCATCTCTTAGCGCTTCTGGGCCCTGGTCAGTAAGTTCCTGAAGGAGCAACGAAGCTGCAATGCTGGAATTACTAAAGTTTCATCCGAAGTGTTCTGCTTCAATTCTTGAAGACTATGAGAGTCGTTGCGGTACACATTAGACTTGAGGGCTTCCCACACAAGGTAATCGTACACTGACAGATCAGGTGACCTGGGTGGCCAGCTAGGGCCGCGACCAGACTGCACGTCGACCGCATGATTGACGTGATATGCTGGTCTCTTGCGATAAGCGTTGGGTTGATTTGGTAGGACTCTGAAGCATTTTCTGATAAACTGCAGCCATATTTCCTGGTATGCAGCCACGTTTCGGACTGTTTTCTGACTTGTTTAAAAGAGATGCTGTATGATGCCATTTTTGGACTAAGCGTTGCATGGCACTCTTTGATGGCAATTTGACATCATTAAACTTCTCAGCAAACAACTGACCATACCGTTCACCATTCTCTCACTATAAAAATTAAAACATTAAAAATTTCTGGTCACCGACTCGTAGCTGTAAAGGGCAGTAAAATCTAAAGTTTCGTGCGTTAATAACCCTTCTTCCAGAACATAATAGTTCAATTGCGTATCGCATCTGCCATAGTTGTACCACATGGACATGATTTAATCGATTTTTAATGGAAAAATAGCTATCAAACTTGGTAGTAAACTAACCTTTCCATGTTATTGACCTCTGCTTTTATGTGTTTTTTCTGAGGCAATTGACTTCGACTTCCTAATTACAACACACAGTTGTTTTCTTTGTTTTCAGAGAAGACGCGTGGTTGGTTTCATAGAAAATATTATACTTGATATACAAGCCAACCAACCAGAGTGGCTGATGGAGTTTACGTCCGAAATATTCTGGACGATAATAAACATAATATGGCGATAATGAAGTTGCCGACATAGCCTCGGAAGGAAGAACTTTTTGAGGGGGATGAGGAGAGTGCGATGAAGCAAAGAACCTTTGTATTTCCTGAGTGAATTATTTGTACTGACTTTACAATAAAGTTTTTAAAAATAATGATGCCTTTTATTTACTGATACAGCTCATCAAACAATTGTTTCACTACTACTAAGATCCATGTAGCGTCGACCAAGAAGACAAGTAATGAAGAGGTCTCTTCGAAAACGGAAGTCGAATGCAAGTAGGAAACGGAAAGTGCTCTCCAGAGAGTCTTTGGTCATAACGCACTTACCAAAAATCATTAATGATTCAGTGCTTTCAATGTTTGAATTTACTATCGAATTTCGTATGTATTTTATCCCTAGTCAGTTCCTAAAGTAGCAAAGAAACATATATGGACACCATCGTACATCCAGCTTGGCAGCAAACGCATTCAAGTGGATGACAATAATATACAAATCCAGAGCTAGTAGAGAGCATCATGACTGATACAGGGATTAGTGGTCACAAGGTCGTTGTAGCTAGGCTCAATACCGTTTCTTCCAAATCCACCAGAAACAAACGCAAAATAATTTTATTTAAAAAAGCGGATAAAGTGTCACTAGAAGCCTTCCTAAGAGACAATCTCCATTCCTTCCAAACTGACTTTGCAATGGTAGACGAGATGTGGCTCAAATTCAAAGATATAGTAGCAACAGCAATTGAGAGATTCATACCTCATAAATTGGTAAGAGATGGAACTGATCCCCCACGGTACACAACACAGGTCCGAACGCTGTTGCAGAAGCAGCGGAAAAAGCATGCGAAGTTCAGAAGAACGCGAAATCCCGAAGATTGGCTAAAATTTACAGACGCGTGAAATTTGGCACGGACTTCAATGCGAGATGCCTTTAATAGGTTCCACAACGAAACATTGTCTCGAAATTTGGTAGAAAATGCGAAGAAATTCTGGTCGTATGTAAAGTACACAAGCGGCAAGACGCAGTCAATACCTTCGCTGCGCAGTGCCGATGGTACTGTTACCGACGACTGTGCCGCTAAAGCGGAGTTATTGAACGCAGTTTTCCGAAATTCCTTCACCAGAGAAGACGAGTGGAATATTCCAGAATTTGAAACACGAACAGCTGCTAGCATGAGTTTCTTAGAAGTAGATACCTTAGGGATTGCGAAGCAACTCAAATCGCTTGTTACGGGCAAGTCTTCAGGTCCAGATTGTATACCGATTAGGTTCCTTTCAGATTACGCTGATATAATAGCTACCTACTTAGCAATCATACACAACCGCTCGCTCACCGACAGATCTGTACCTACAGATTGGAAAATTGCGCGGGTCGCACCAGTAATGGCCGCTATCGACAGGGGATCTAAAGTTGACTCCGTATTTCTAGATTTCCGGAAAGCTTTTGACACCGTTCCTCACAAGCGACTTCTAATCAAGCTGCGGGCCTATGGGGTATCGTCTCAGTTGTGCGACTGGATTCGTGATTTCCTGTCAGGAAGGTCGCAGTTCGTAGTAATAGACGGCAAATCATCGAGTAAAACTGAAGTGATATCAGGTGTTCCCCAGGGAAGCGCCCTGGGACCTCTGCTGTTCCTGATCTATATAAATGACCTAGGTGACAATCTGAGCAGTTCTCTTAGGTTGTTCGCAGATGATGCTGTAATTTACCGTCTAGTAAGGTCATCCGGAAACAGGTATCAGTTGCAAAGCGATATAGAAAAGATTGCTGTATGGTGTGGCAGGTGGCAGTTGACGCTAAATAACGAAAACTGTGAGGTGATCCACATGAGTTCCAAAAGAAATGTGTTGCAATTCGATTACTCGATAAATAGTACAATTCTCAAGGCTGTCAATGCAACTAAGTACCTGGGTGTTAAAATTACGATCAACTTCAGTTGGAAAGACCACATAGATAATATTGTGGGGAAGGTGAGCCAAAGGATTGGCAGGACACTTAGAAGATGCAACAAGTCCACTAAAGAGACAGCTTACACTACACTCGTTCGTCCTCTGTTAGAATATTGCTGCGCGGTGTGGGATCCTTACCAGGTGGGATTGACGGAGGTCATCGAAAGGGTGCAAAAAAGGACAGCTCGTTTTGGATTATCACGTAATAGGGGAGAGAGTGTGGCAGATGTGATACGCCAGTTGGGATGGAAGTCATTAAAGCAAAGAAGTTTTTCGTCGCGGCGAGATCTATTTACGAAATTTCAGTCACCAACTTTCTCTTCCGAATGCGAAAATATTTTGGTGAGCTCAAACTACATAGGTGAGAATGATCATCAAAATAAAATAAGAGAAATCAGAGCTCGAACAGAAAGGTTTAGGTGTTCGTTTTTCCCGCGCGCGTTCGGGAGTGGAATGGTAGAGAGATAGTATGATTGTGATCCGATGAACCCTCTGCCAAGCACTTAAATGTGAATTGCAGAGTAATCATGTAGATGTAGATGTAGATGCTAACATTCAGTACTTAGTATTGAATGCTGACAGAAAGCTTTTTTGGAAAATGAAATTCAGAGTGGGACTCTGTGCGAGCCATTCCATTTCAGGGGCTGGCCGATGTGGCTGAGCGGTTCTAGGCGCTTCAGTCCGGAACCGCGCTGCTGCTACGGTCGCAGGTTCGAATTCTGCCTCGGGCATTGATGTGTGTGATCTCCTTAGGTTAGTTAGGTTTAAGTAGTTCTAAGTCTAGGGGACTGATGACCTCAGTGTTGTGTCGGTAGCTGGGCCGACACCGTGAAGTTTAGATGGCTGAAAAGGAATGCTAGACTAACGCTGTAGCCGATAGGGCACGCAAGGCTAAAGCAGACGGGCGTGAAGTCTGGAACATGAGAACTTATAAATGAATAAGAAGAAAAGTATGTAGATGCTTATTACTTATCTTTTTATTAGTCCTTGGAATACATCTCTCTTGAATACTCGTAAGCTATAGGCACTGATACGAATGGCGCCTTGCTAGTTCGTAGCCATTAACTTAGCTGATGGCTATTCTGTCTCTCGGCTAATGAGAGAGAAAGGCTTCGTACAACTGGGCGATAGCTAGGTTCGCGTACAACTGGGCGGTAGCTAGGTTCTCGTACAACTGGGGCGAGTGCTCTCTCGTATCACGAGACCTGCCTTGGTGGTGGCGCTAGGTCTGCGATTACACAGTGGCGACACGCGGGTCCGACATGTACTAAATGGACCGCGGCCGATTTAAGCTACCACCTAGCAAGTGTGGTGTCTGGCGGTGACACCACATTCCTCCCCCGCAAATCGGCGAACGGTCGTGTGATAAGGCTTCCGCCCGCCGTGGGGAGGACCACATGTTGACGTATGCGATGAGGTGGGGAGCCGAACAACAGGCGAGGCTGTGCCACCCGCACCCGGCCATCCGGTCCGAGGGGAGCTAGGAAACGCCTGAAAAACTAGTCCAGGGTGCACGTCAACATGCGGTGTATGCGCCCGTAAAGAGACAGGAGGTACCGAAGGGTCGACCTCCATTGCGTCGGGGTAGCCGACGCGCGATGACGTCATGTGGTCCGGAGCGGGCGGGAGTTCCATGGCGGAGGACAGCTGGTCACGGGAAGCGATAGGCGGCGCGTGACCCTGGGAGGCGCTTGGCGGCTGCAGCGAAGCGTCTAATGCGGGCGACGCCGGCGGGAGAACAGGCGGCGGCGGCGGCGGCTGCTGCTGCTGCGGCGGCGCGTCGCCATGGGGCAAAATGGAAGGCATCGTCGGTAACACCTGGGGATGAGGCGAGCCAGTAGATGGGTCCCCAGGGCGCTGACCGGACGGCACCGTCGCTGAAAGCAGACGGGGAGCGGCAGAACCCGAGCGACGACAGAGGCGCAGCTGATTGAGATGCCGACGCACCTCACCAGAGGCCCCCAAAACCAAATACATCGCGCGGCCGAGGCAGCGAAGAATGCGCCCTGCGAGCCAACGCCGTGAACCTCGATAGTTGCGATAAAATACAACGTCGCCTGGAGCAAAAGCAGGAGTCTGCCGCTGCACAGGAACCTGATGCGGCGGATGCAGCAAAGACATCAAGGTGCGATGAGGACGACCGTGGAGCAACTCAGCCGGCGAGCGACCATCTCGGGGCTGAGAGCGATACGAAGACAAAAAGAGCAACAATGCGTCCTCCCGAGAATGCGACTCTTTCAATTTCAACATCTGTGACTTGAAAGTCCGGACCAATCGTTCAGCGGCACCGTTGGACTGAGGCGAAAACGGCGCGGATGTCAGATGTTGAATACCATTGGCCTGGCAGAATGACTGAAATTCTGCGGACATGAATTGTGGGCCATTGTCGGAAACAATAGTCTGCGGAAGACCTTCAATGCAAAAGATAGCAGACAACGCTTGGATGGTGGCGGAGGACGTCGTGGAAGACATCCGGACAACAAAAGGAAAATTACTGAAGGCGTCGACCAGAACCAACCATCGAGCATTCCAGAATGGACCAGCAAAATCAATGTGCAAGCGTTGCCAAGGGGAAGTGGCTTTCGGCCATGCAAAGACTTTCCGCGGCGGTGCGGATTGTTGTTCGGCACACGCCGGGCACGAAGAGCACATATTCGTAATCGCAGCATCGATTCCGAACCAAGTACAGTGCTGACGAGCAAGTTGTTTCGTTCGCACTATACCCCAATGTCCTTGGTGGAGAAGCCGTAAGACAGAGGACTGTAACGAACGTGGGACCACGACTCTGGTCTGATCATTATCAGAACGCAACAACAAAACACCACGTCGAACAAAAAGTCTCTCCTTGTGAGCAAAAAATCGGCGAACCAACGGATCCTCGATCCGAGACTTTGACAAAGGCCATTGCGTAGCAACAAAACGTAAAACAGTAGCAAGGACAGGGTCAGCAGCTGTGGCTGTAGCGACACGACGAAAATCAATCGGAAACGATTCGACCACTTCATCGGTGTCCGAATCAATGAACATGCAAGCAAGTTCGGAAGAGTCGAATGCTTTATCCTCAGCAACAGGCAAACGGGACAACGCATCGGCGTTTCCGTGCTTAGCAGTGGACCGATACAAGATATCGTAGCGGTACTGCGAGAGGAAAATAGACCAGCGAATGAATTTCTGCGCTGTACGTGGAGGTACAGGCTTGGTCGGATGAAAAAGCGATGTCAAAGGTTTGTGGTCTGTGATGATGGTAAAGTGACGACCATACAAGAAATCATGGAACTTAGTAACACCAAACACGAGAGCCAAAGCTTCTTTCTCTATCTGTGAATAATTTCTTTGCGCAGACGAGAGCAATTTGGACGCAAAGGCAATAGGGCGATCATGGGAGCCAACTTTGTGCGCAAGCACAGCACCGATCCCGAAATCCGATGCATCTACCATCAACAAAAGGGGTTTCTGGGGATCGAATGGCGTAAGGCAAGTATTAGAAAGCAACGCCGATTTCAACTGGCGAAAGGCGCGTTCGCATTCCGTCGTCCAGACGAACGGAACACCTTTACGGCGTAAGCGATGAAGCGGAGCTGAAATGGAAGAGGCATTGCGCACATATTTATGGTAATAATTAATTTTACCCAACACACTCTGTAGCTGTTTCACATTGTGAGGGGAAGGCAATTCTTGTATGGCACGGAGGTGCTCTGGACTCGGATGTATGCCTTGGGCATTAATGACATGTCCCAGGTATGGTAAGTCACGAGCAAAAAACACACATTTGTCCTTCCTCAAGCGAAGACCATTTTGCCGCAAGACCTGAAATAATGTTCGTAAATTCGCAAGATGATCTTCTTCTGTCTGTCCGGAGATCACTATATCGTCCAGATAGTTTGCTGCAGTAGGGACCGACGCACAAATAGTTTGTAAATATTGCTGAAACAAGGCAGGGGCGGATGCACACCCGAATGGCAGTCTTTTGAAGCGGTACAATCCAAGATGCGTGTTAACCACCAATACGCGCTGGGATTCGTCGTCCACCGGTATTTGCAAGTACGCATCGGCTAGGTCCAACTTTGAAAAATATTTTCCCGGGCACAGTTTAGCAAAAAGATCTTCCGGGCGGGGCAAAGGAAAAGTAGCAGTCACTAGCTGTGGATTCACTGTGGCCTTGAAGTCCACGCAAAGTCTCAATTTTCCGGAAGGTTTTGGCAAAATGACTAAGGGTGAGGCCCAGAGAGAAGCTTGCACACGTTCAATTACACCCTGTGATTCGAGATCGTGTAACGTTCTTGCGACCTCATCACGCAAAGCGTGGGGAACATTGCGCGCCCTGAAAAATTTCGGTTGCGCGTTTACCTTCAGTTCTAAATGTGCTTCATAGTTTTTAGCGCAACCTAAGCCCGGTGCAAAAATGTCTGCAAATTCGTCACACAGCCGAGAAACACTGTCTGGAGGCACAGTCTGATTCACTGATAGGACCTGATTTACAATAGACATGTTAAACAACTTAAATAAATCTAGACCAAATACGTTCACTGCAGAAGAAGAACGAAGAACGTAAAATGACACAAGTTTTGTTTGTCCCTTGTATGTTGCAAGAAGGCTGCACTGTCCTAACACAGGAATTTTCTGTCCGGAATATGTAGTTAGCTTAACATTTGCGGAACGCAACGGAGGTTTGCCCAGTTGTTTGTACGTGTCGTGATTGAGCAATGAAACTGCAGCTCCGGTATCGAGCTGGAATGGTATCACTTTGCCTTCAAAGTCTAAGTCCACAAAAAGTTTATTGTCCTGCTGACGACAAGAGCGACTGTTTTGTGCAATTTGAATAGACGCTGGTACAGAATCACTTGCTAATTGACGTGATTTCCGGCGACGTCGACGCACAGTTTTTGTGGGACGAACACAGTTACTGTTAGAGAAAGTGTCACTAGACGAAGTGGAATTAACGACATGAATGTCCATAGGCGAAGGTCCACGAGCCTGAGTGTCCTTGGTTCGATTCCGGCGCGAAGTAAAGGGCCTGGAATGATCGTGATTGTCTGATCTGAGCTTTTTCTGGCAAACACTTTGAACATGTCCTTTCTTATTGCAGAAAAAGCAAATAGCTTGGCGTGACGGGCAATGTTCACGCGAATGTCTAGTAGCACACCGCGGGCATGATTTCACTGCATGTGTGGGCTGGCGCGGCACACGTGGCTTAGCGCGCGGCGGCAGCTGTACGGACGTGCACGAGGCCCGGTTACCGGGCCGCGCAGCGCGTCCAGCGGGCCGGTTAATGTTACACACGGCTGGCGAAGTTTCAAAAGATTCCTGAGCACAGTCAAGTGTGTCCTGTCTATCCAATATGTCTATCACTTGTTGAAGGGAGGGATTAACTAGTTTCAAAATTTGCTCCCGTATGCGAACATCAGAAACGTTCTGTGCAATTGCATCACGCACCATTGTATCTGAATAAGAAAGACCACAGTCACATTCAAAGGCACAGTCCCTAGTAAGTCCTTGCAATGTTGCTACCCACTCCCTATTAGTTTGACCGGCCGTACGTTTTGTACGAAAGAACGTATACCGTTTTGCAACCACATTAACTGTTTCTTTGAAATAGGCATCTAATGCAGACAAAAGTTCCTCGTAGGACAAAGTTGCTACGTCGCGTCGGGGAAACAATTTCACTATCACACGGTATGTGGACACACCGACACAAGAAAGCAAAAACGGCTGCCGCTCATTACCTTGAATTCTGTAGGCAGCAAGGTGGAAGTTGAACTGGCGAGACCACTCGTGCCAGGTCTCATCGGCTGCCACGTATGGTCGAAAGGGAGGTGCAACAGCGTTTAGAGGCAGCGGTAGCGAAGAAGCGGCGGCGGCCGCATCGGTTTGAATGGTACGTTGACCCTGGACGAGCTGTCCAAGGGCATCCAGTAACGCCTGCGTCTGCTGATTCTGCAAGCGATAAAATTCGGACAGTACATCTGGAGAATGTGGCGAAGCCATTACACAATTAAATGTAAGCAATCAGAACACTTTAAATCGTCGCCAATGTTGTAAAGGAATTAATACAAACTCTTTTGCTCGTCGCCAATAAATGTTGTGTCGGTAGCTGGGCCGACACCGTGAAGTTTAGATGGCTGAAAAGGAATGCTAGACTAACGCTGTAGCCGATAGGGCACGCAAGGCTAAAGCAGACGGGCGTGAAGTCTGGAACATGAGAACTTATAAATGAATAAGAAGAAAAGTATGTAGATGCTTATTACTTATCTTTTTATTAGTCCTTGGAATACATCTCTCTTGAATACTCGTAAGCTATAGGCACTGATACGAATGGCGCCTTGCTAGTTCGTAGCCATTAACTTAGCTGATGGCTATTCTGTCTCTCGGCTAATGAGAGAGAAAGGCTTCGTACAACTGGGCGATAGCTAGGTTCGCGTACAACTGGGCGGTAGCTAGGTTCTCGTACAACTGGGGCGAGTGCTCTCTCGTATCACGAGACCTGCCTTGGTGGTGGCGCTAGGTCTGCGATTACACAGTGGCGACACGCGGGTCCGACATGTACTAAATGGACCGCGGCCGATTTAAGCTACCACCTAGCAAGTGTGGTGTCTGGCGGTGACACCACACTCAGGTGTTAAGTCCCATAGTGCTTAGAGCCATTTGATTTTTGTCATTTTAGAGGGCGGTATCTGCTAAAGCAAACGCTCCTACGGAAGTGGTAGTTTCATGGACTCAGTTTATGTCACTTCGTGGTGCCTTTTCGTGTCGATTCCGAGCGGTGATGTGTTCGAAATATTTCGCTCGGCCACGGATAAGAAACCTTCGTTATTTCAATGCTAGGCGTTGCGGTTCTGACCTTCATCGCAGAGAAAATGTAAGAGGGGTGTGATGATCTTCCCATCATGTGACACGCACACAGAGTCGTTGGGCAGAACTGTGGTGAAAGTTAGTGCCAATGTCACACCATTATCCCACCTCACACTTCACATGAAATTCTGAGCTCTAGACCTTTATTTGTATGTATCGACACCTCGCTGTCTGAAACGTCACCGAGCCCGAGTGTGACTTCGGAGGGTGCCACGTATTCCACCATTACAGAGGAACAATTACAGAGGAACCATTACAAAGGAAATTTCACTCTTGTTTGACCCAAAGAGATAATTGTTGTTGTTGTTGCCTTCGGTCCAAAGGCTGGTTTGATGCATCTCTCCATGCTACTCTATGCGGTGTTAAGTTCTTCATCTCCGAGTACCTATTGCAACTTATATTTTTTTTCAATCTGGTTATTGTGTTCATCTCTTAATCTCCCTTTATGATTTCTACCCTCCAATACTCAACTGGTCATCCTTTGATGTCTCAGAATGTGTTCTGTTAACCGATCCCTTCTTTTGGTCAAACTGTGCCACAAATTTTTTGCCTCTCCAATTCAATTGTGTACTTCCTCATTAGTTACGTGATCTACCAATCTAATCTTCAGCATTCTTCTGTAGCAGCGCATTTCGAAAGCTTCTATTCATTTTTCATATAAACTGTTTATCGTCCACGTTGCACATCCATACATAGCTACACTCCATATAAATATTTTCAGAAAAGACTTCCTAACACATAAATCTATATTCGATGTTAACAAATTTCTCTTCTTCAGATATGTCTTTCTTGCGATTGCCAGTCTACATTTTATATCCTCTCTATCTCGGCCACTATCAGTTATTTTGCTCCCCAAATAGCACACTCATCAACAACTTTAAGTGTCTCTTTCCTATTCTGCGTTCCTTAGCATCAACTGATTTAATTCGACTACATTCCATTGTCCTTGCGGCTGGTCCCGGTGGAGGTTCGAGTCCTCCCTCGGGCATGGAGGATAATTTAGGTTAAGTAGTGTGTAAGCTTAGGGACTGATGACCTTAGCAGTTAAGTCTCATAAGATTTCACACACATTTGAACATTTCGAACATTGTCCTCGTTTTGCTCTTGTTGACGTTCATTTTATATTCTCCTTTCAAAACAGTGTCCGCTCCGTTCAACTGCTCTTCCAAGACTTTTGCTGTCCCTAACAGAATTAGAATGTCATCGGCAAACCTCAGAGTTCTGATTTTTTCACCCTAAACTTCAATCCCTACTCCAAATTTTTCTTCGGTTTGCTTTACTGCTTGCCCAATGTAGAGATTACATAACATCTGGGATACGCTACAACCCTGTCTCACGCCCTTCTCAACCACTGCTTCCCTTTCATGCCCCGCGACTCTTATAACTGCCATCTGCTTTCTGTACAAATTGTAAATGACGCTTCGCTCCTTGTATTTTATCCCTGCTATCTTCAGAATTTGAAAGACAGTATTTCATACAAAACTGTCAAAAGCTTTCTCTAAGTCTACAAATGCTATAAATGTAGGTTTGCCTTTCCTGAACCAATTTCCTAAAATTACTCGTAGGGTCAGTATTTCCTCGCGTTTCCTACATTTCTCCGAAATCCAAATTGATCCTCCCCAATGTCTGCTTCCATCAGTTTTTCCATTATTCTGCAAAGAATTCGTGTTAATATTTTGGAACCATGACTTATTAAACTGATAATCGGTAATTTTCACACTTGTCAGCAACTGCTTTCTTTGGAATTGGAATTACTACATTCTTCATGAAGTCCGAAGATATTTCACCTATCTCACACATCTTATAAACCAGGTGGAAGAGTTTTGTAATGGCTGGCTCTCTCAAGGCTGTCAGTAGTTGTGACGGAATGTCGTCTACTCCCGGGGCCTTGTTTCGACTTCGATGTTTCAGAGCATTGTCAAATTCTTCTAGCAGCACCATATCTCCCATCTCATCTTCATCCACGCCCACTTCCCTTTCTATAAAACTGCTTTTATCTCCCTTGTATAGACCTTCTGCGTTCTCCGTCCACCTTTCAATTTTTCCTTGTTTACTTAGGACTGTTTACATCTGAGCACTTGATATTCGTACAGTTGCTTCTCTTGTTCCCAAAGGGCCGGCCGGTATGGCCGTGCGGTTCTAGGCGCTACAGTCTGGAACCGCAGGACCGCTACGGTCGCAGGTTCCAATCCTGCCTCGGGCATGGATGTGTGTGATGTCCTTAGGTTAGTTAGGTTTAAGTAGTTCTAAGTTCCAGGGGACTGATGATCACAGCAGTTAAGTCCCATAGTGCTCAGAGCCATTTGAACCATTTTTTTGTTCCCAAAGGCCTCTTTAATTTTCCTGTATGCGTTATCTATCTTTCTCCTGGCGAAATATGCTTCTAAATCCTTACATTTTGTCCTCTAACCACACCTGCTCCGCAAGTTTGCGCTTTCTGTCAATCTAATTTTATATATATTTGTATTTCTTTCGCCTGCTTCGTTTGTTGAATTTTTAAATTTTCTGCTTTCATAAATTAAATCCAATGTCTCTTGTGTTATCCAAAGATTTCTACTAGGTCTTGTCTTTTTATCTACTTCATCCTCTGCTGCTTTCACTATTTCATCTCTTAAGGCTGCCCATCCGTCTTCTACTGTATTCCTTTGCCGTGTTCTAATCAACCGTTCCTAATGCTCCCTCTGCATCTGTCAACAGCTTCTGGTTCTATCAACTGATCCCTGTCCCGTCTCCTTCATTTCTTACCTTTAATATATATCTTTAATTTCAATCTACAGTTCATAACCAATAAAATGTGGTCAGACTCCTCTGGAAATGTCTTAAAATTTAAAATCTGGTTCGTAAATCTGTGTCTAACCATTATATAATCAATCTGAAGCCTTTCGGTGTCTCCAGGTCTCTTCCACGTATACAACCTTGTTTTATGATTCTTAAACCAAGTGTTTGTGTTGGGTAAATTATGCTCTGTGCAAAGTTCTACCAAACGGCTTCCTCTTTCACTCCTTTCCCACAGTCCATATTCATCTACTACTTTTCCTTCTACTACTTCTCCTACTATTGAATTCAGCTCACCATGACTAATAAATTTTTGTCTCCTTCAACTACCTGAATAATTTCTTTTGTTTCATCATATATTTCTTCAATCTCTACATCATCTGCGGAGGTGGTTATCATGTAAACTTGTAGTACTGTATTAGGCGTGTGTTGCGTGACTCTCTTGGTTACTATAACGCGTTCACTATGCTGTTCATACATATTTATATTTTCTTATTCATTATTAAAAACGGAACCCTTGTGGATCACTTTGTTGTCCGTCTGTCTGTTCATCAATTAAGATCTCTTTTTTTTCAAGAAGGGATGGAGGTATCCCTACTCCTCCTCCTCATGAACCATGGACTTCGCAGTCGGTGGGGTGACTTGCTTGCCTCAGTGATACGGATAGCCATACCGTAGATATAACCTCAACGGAGGGGTATCTGTTGAGAGATCAGACAAATGCGTGGTTCCTGAAGAGGGGAAGCAGCCTTTTCGGTAGTTACAGGGGCAGCAGTCTGGATGATTGACTGGTCTGGCCTTGTAACACCAACCAAATCGGCCTTGCTGTGCTGGTACTGTAAACGGCTGAAAGGAAGGGATACTACGGCCGTACTTTTTCAGGAGGACATGCAGCTCTACTGAATGGTTAAATTATGATGGCATCTTCTTGGTTAAAATATTCCGGAGGTAAAATAGACCCCATTCGGACACCTGGTGGGGACTACTCAGGATGATGTCGTCATCAGGAAAACAGAACTGGGTTATAAATGCAAAGTCAAATAGGGTTAATGCTAGAGTGCTAGCATTAACCCTATTTGACTTTGCATTTATAACCCAGTATTCACCTGACAATAAGTCCTGTTCGTCCTGCCACCAAACTTCATTAACTTCCACTATACTTGACTTCAACCTATCGATTTCCCTTTTTAATTTTAAAACTTACCTGCCCAATTCAGGGATCTAACATTCCACACTCCGATCCGTAGAATGCCAGTTCTGTTTTCCTGATGACGACATCCTCTTGAGTAGTCCCCACCAGGTGTCCGAATGGGGTCTATTTTACCTCCGGAATATTTTAACCAAGAAGATGCAATCATAATTTAGCCATTCAGTAGAGCTGCATGTCCTCCTGAAAAAGTACGGCCGTAGTATCCCTTGCTTTCAGCCGTTTACAGTACCAGCACAGCAAGGCCGATTTGGTTGGTGTTACAAGGCCAGACCAGTCAATCATCCAGGCTGCTGCCCCTGCAACTACTGAAAAGGCTGCTTCCCCTCTTCAGGAACCACGCATTTGTCTAATCTCTCAACAGATACCCCTCCGTTGAGGTTATATCTACGGTATGGCTATCCGTATCACTGAGGCAAGCAAGTCACCCCACCGACTGCGAAGTCCATGGTTCATGAGGAGGAGGAGTAGGGATACCTCCATCCCTTCTTGAAAAAAAAGAGATTTTAATTGATGAACAGACAGACGGACAACAAAGTGATCCATAAGGGTTCCGTTTTTGAGTGAGCTACGCAACCCTAAAAACTGCCCACACTATAGACTACAACAAAACCAAGGGTACACAGACTTTCTCCTTCTGCGTGTTCAAAGAAGACATTTAAATTAGAATGGAGCCCGATCTAATTAACACAGTGGCCTAAAACTGAGTCATGCATTCGAGTAGACTTTGGTCTTACAATATTTTGTGGAGTGATGAATCATGCTTTACGCTCACCGGTGCAGTGAATGCTTACAACTGTCGTATTTGGTGATCATTACGGCCAACAAAGGTTCTTGTAGTTCCCTTGCATAGTGAACGCATTGATGTATGGTGTGACTTTGCGGCACGCTTCGCGATTGGTCCATTTTCTTTGAGGTACTCAGACCCCAAGGACCAAGAACATGCAGCTTCAACAGCACACGTTACTGTGATCTGCATCGTCAACGTGAGAGCCCTGTTCTATGTGAGAGAGATGCTTTGGACTTAACTGTCCTGATGCACGATGGAGCTCCAACTAGTATTGCTAGAGAGTCACTCGGTTACTCTGTAACACATCTGGAGAAAACCGAATCATTGGCCGATCGTTCCAAATTGGGTAACCACCAGGACTACAAACGCCAAGATCACTAGATTTGAACCCTCTGATGCGGAACTTAAAATCTCTTTGTTTCAGTGCTTATTCATTATTTCTCTTCCGAATGTCCCTACATATGTTTCCACCAAGTGTCACTGTCCTACGATCACTCGTTTTTTGTGGGACCTCTGTCAAGTATCGAAAGTTTAACTACAACCACCCTGCACTAAGGCTATTGAAGAAACAAAAACGGAAAACGAAGTAAACAGGTAAAGATTAGCAGAATACTAATAAGGCATTTCCCAATGAACGTATAGTCTCGCACGAAAAAGACAAGTAAGTGTACATCAAACGCTCGTAACATGTATCATATAAACTACATATTTCTGTGCAACAATCGAAAAATTAGCATTCAAAGCAAAATAAAAAGTCATATCTAAAACTTTTGTACAAAACAAACACCTTGTACAAGATCACTAGACAAACATTTAAGATTTTCTAAGAGACGGCGGCATCACCACAAAAGTAAGCAGTTTTGAAACCATAGCCGCTGTACTATATCTGTATGGCGATGAAATTTGAATCATGACTATAGATCATGAGAACGAAATTCAGAAAGTAGGTGCTAAATTTCAAGTAGTGTAAACAGACTGCTTCCCTTGTTCACATCTCCAACTACAACGTGCGGGAACAAATAATTGAGAAACGAGTACTACACCAGCAAATATCTCACGTTGCTTACCAGGCGGGTTAATATCGAAGGAAAGAAGTAATAACACGCCGATAGGAAAAAAAATTTGCAGTCAACCCACACGAGCGATGCAATTGCTAATGAAATTAGAACATTTGGAAGTATAGTCATTGACGCAACACGATGATCATGAATTTGGGCAACATGAGAGAATACGATTTCTACGTTCACATTCGTCATGTTGTTGGCACAGACCACTAAACCTGACTACAGAGATTATCAGTCAACGCTCACTTGTACTGTTTATTGATTAAACAGATTGCGACAGTTAAGTCATTCTCAATAGCCCGTACAATGCCTAGTATGTGGTACGAGCGTGCGTCTCCTGAGGAGTCCTCTATGGGCACGGCTAAAAAGTTACACTACTGAACATTAAAATTGCTACATCACGAAGATGACGTGCTACAGACGCGAAATTTAACCGACGGGAATAAGATGCTCTGATATGCAAATGATTAGCTTTTCAGAGCATTCACACAAGGTTGGCGCCGGTGGCGACACCTACAACGTGCTGACATGAGGAAAGTTTCCAACTGATTTCTCATACACAACCGGCAGTTGGCCGGCGTTGCCTGGTGAAACGTTGTTGTGATGCCTCGTGTAAGGAGGAAAAATGCGTACCATCACGTTTCCGACTTTAATAAAGGTCGGATTGTAGCCTATCGCGATTACGGTTTATCGTATCGCAACATTACTGCTCGCGTTAGTCGAGATCCAATGACTGTTAGCAGATTATGGAATCGGTGGGTTCAGGAGGGTAATACGGAACGCCGTGCTGGATCCCAACGCCCTGGTATCACTATCAGTCGAGATGACTGGCATCTTATCCGCATGGCTGTAACGGATCGTGCAGCCACGTCTCGATCCCTGAGTCAACAGATGGGGACGTTTACGAGACACCAACCATCTGCACGAACAGTTCGACGACGTTTGCAGGAGCATGGACTGTCAGCTCGGAGACCATGGATGCGGTTACCCTTGACGCTGCATCACAGACGGGAGGGCCTGCGATGGTGTATCAACGACGAACCTGGGTGCACGAATGGCAAAACGTCATTTTTTCGGATGAATCCAGGTTCTGTTCACATCATGATGGTCGCATCCGTGTTTGGCGTCATCGCGGTGAACGCACATTGGAAGCATGTATTCGTCATCGCCATACTGGCGTATCACCCGGCGTGATGGTATGGGGTGCTGTTGGTAACACGTCTCGGTCACCTCTTGCTCGCATTGGCAGCACTTTGAACAGTGGACGTTACATTTCAGATGTGTTACGACCCGTGGCTCCGCCCATCATTCGATCTATGCGAAACCCTACATTTCAGCAGGATAATGAAGGACAGCATGTTGCAGGTCCTGCGCTGGCCTTTCTGAATACAGAAAATGTTCGACTGCTGCCCTGGCCATCACATTGCCCAGATCTCGCACCAATTGAAAACGTCTGGTCAATGGTGGGCGGCCGGACGGGGTGGCCGAGCGGTTCTAGGCGCTACAGTCTGGAGCCGTGCGACCGCTACGGTCGCAGGTTCGAAGCCAGCCTCGGGCATGGATGTGTGTGATGTCCTTAGGTTAGTTAGGTTTAAGTAGTTATAAGTTCTAGGGGACTGATGACCTTAGGAGTTAAGTCCCATAGTGCTCAGAGCCATTTGAACCATTTGAACCAATGGTGGCCGAGCAACTGGCTCGTTGCAACACGCCAGTTACTACTCTTGATAAACTGTGGTATCGTGTTGAAGCTGCAAGGTCAGCTGTACCTGTACACGCCATCCAAGCTCTATTTGACTCAGTGCCCAGGCGTATCAAGGCCGTTATTGCGGTCAGAGGTGGTTGCTCTGGGTACTGATTTTTCAGGATCAATGCACCCAAATAGTGTGAAAATGTAATCACATGTCAGTTCTAGTATAATATATTTGTCCAATGAATACCCGTTTATCATCTGCATTTCGTCTTGGTGTAGCAATTTTAATGGCCAATGGTGTATATTGAGAACGACATGACTGTGGAAACTAGTTTAGCCAATGAACATTATATGTAAGCCTCGGGTGATGGCTTCTGTAGTCTAGTATGATTTCTAACTGTTTCTGCACTCGATACTCAGATACTCAGAGCCCTCACGCAAAGAAAATTAACCTCCCCCCTTCCCATACCAACCAATCACATATGTACGGCCACTGTATGCACGAAAACAGCCTGTCTGCCAAATGGTCCGCAGAAGCTGACGTAATAAAGTATGTACTTCCTATCCTTAGGCTCCAGGTGATGAGCAAGTAAAATTGTCAGTTTCAGTGAATTCCATTTCAGTAATGTCTTAATTTATTAATCATAAGCTCGATTACTTTCTATATGGGATAAAGATTTGTTCGATACCTCACTGAAGGCAATTTCTCTAGGAGAGGTGACCACCGGGAATTTCGAGAAGGACTGGACCACGGGCTTACAAACTAATGGCCTAAGTTATTAGTTGATCTCTTGATACTTTAGGACTAGCGAAATCTTGGGGTGCTTGGTCTCCAATGGTTGATACCTAAATATCTGAAAAAGAGTCGGTAAGCAACTTAACTTATATTCCAGAACTTCCGGACGGTATGGCGTTGCTTAGTGCCAAGTTTTGCGATCCAACACGGGACCACGGAACCTCTAGCGCCGGGGGCACAACTTGTCTGCGTCGTAGTCAAATTCCATTCGGCCAGCGAAGAAAGACCAAACAGGGAAGAAAATGCATAGAGGAAGTTAGTCACCTAGTGCGCAGCCACCAGTCTGGGCTCGGACAAAGCTAACCGTGACGTGACTACCTCGCATACAAACCACGGATCAGTACACCGAAATAACAAGGTTAAATATAGTAAAGAAAGATCAAGTGTAACAAACAAGAACTCACTGGACAATGTATTGCAGATTTCAGCACTTTAGGCCTCCCTGGCGCGTTGACTTATAACCGATCACAAATTCAAACGAAAACCTGAGAATCAATATGTGCCCACACATGTACATGCAAGAACCGTATGACATATATGACCATTAATGATTTATTGAAAACTTTAAGCATCAAACAGTGTCGGTCTTAGACCGTTATCAAGGAATATAAGGTTAGAAAATAGTTTAGATAAATACATCTCTCTTGTCATTATCTGACAATCGATACATCTTTGGTGTTATGTCCAGTGTAGAACTTACTGTACTGGAGTTGATTAGATGTTATAAAACCAGAGATGTATCCACTGTCAAATAATGACTTGAGAGATGTATTTACTTCAAATGTTTTTAATTTATATCAGTTGATGATGGTCTCAGAGAGAAGCCTGTTGATGCTTAAAATTTTCAGTAAAACAGCTGCTGATCAAATATGGATTTCATGAATGGCTCAGCTTCGCTCCATTATCATTCAAAGTATCTTTACCAAACGTATGTACAACATCTTTATTTGGTATTTTACCAACTCGGGAATTCAAAACTCCACATAATATAAGGTAATCTCTATTTACATATTTATTTATTTAGTTCTTCATAGACTTCTTCATTATTTTCCTTTTTTATTTCTTTATGGAAATATTCTCCTATTACAACCAAGTGACCTCTATGTATTTTAAATGTAACACTTGGTATTCTTTCATTTACAAAAGTGTAAGATTGTGGCTTATTGGCCCACTTCTTATCAATAATTTCTGCAACTCCACTAGCTGCTCTTTGTTATTTGCTAAATAATGCGTAGTCTCCTATACACTGAATTCCTTTGAGTTTATTTTTAGTTTCTGTTGGAGCAATTATATTAGATTTTGTGTCCTTTAATTCTTTAATTAGCCCTGTTTCCTTATCAGAAAATCAAAAACATTCCAAATCCCCAAGAGTAGTTTATGCCCCATTCCAAATCCGTTCATCTTTTTCTTGCCCAGTCATCTTCGTTATTGTCCATCCGGTTTATTTTTATAAAGCTTTTTAGTAATTAGCTTACTGCCTGCAGACTTGCACTATTTTTAGTCGAGGTTTCCTCCTGAACCGCTGCGGCTCCCCTCTTATCGAATCTTCACCTAGATGCGTGGTTTGTCCACTAGTGCGTGGTAGACGGGTGTTAGTGCGCTCTGGTGGCGATTGAGGGGAATCTAAGAGCTAGGCCACGTCGCGATGAAGACGAGAGTTGGGAAACGGCAGGAATGGGGAAGCGGATCGCTCCATGGTTGAGAGCGAAGAGAGGGAAAAGGGAGCTGCTTGTCTGCCTTGAGTCCAGCAGGGTAGTTTGTGCGGTTGGCACCTTCCGTCAATGAAGGACTGCTGTTGATTTCAATAAGTCACATGTTTAGGTGATGGTGGTTGCTTCTGTTTCTAGTGACATACGTTCTCACCTCATGACTTCCAACAACTGTGGTCCTGTCACACGATCGCAACATTTTGAATAGACCAATAGTTGAATCTTTGGAAGGGGAGAGGGAGTGGTTGGTCAGTTAGCCCAGTACCGAGCAGTAACTTCAGGTGATTTGTAATTCTATTAGATTTATCCTTGTCATATGCTGCCATTTATACGTCATTTTACGAATTTGTTTGCTAAAGTGTTTTATTTCTAGTCTTGATTTAGTCTGTTGTAGGCTACTTTGTGTACCGGGAAGCAGGTGACATATTTGTTAATCTGTTTCTCCTGCTCAGAACCTTAAAATATTTGACCATGGCCTCTCCCTTGTGTACATTTAATACAACACTTTAAGTGCTGTATGCACTCAATTACTCCCAGTTCAAAAATCTTGATGGCGCTTACCAGTCACCTAACAGAAATATTTTTAAAAATAACTGAGACAGTTTGCAGTGTTTAACAAATAAAGGATAACGAATACTTTCCTTAGGAGAAAAGACATCCATAACTTTACTTGGTGTGTAAGGGGACATAGATCGCTAATTGACTAAGTCATTACGAATAAAAGATTTTCACTGCAAGAGAAAGATGTAAGAGTCCAATGAACAAGTGATACATCAACGGATCACTATTTGCTCGTATCAAAAATGGATCTCCTAACAAGGTGGAAGAAAATGAAAAGCCACGAAATAATGAATCAATAATTGTTTAAAACATACTATTACAAAAAGATAGTGTAAAAACTTTATATCAAAGACGATTATCTTCTTACCTACAAGAACAAGAATTTAACCAATATATTAATGAGGAACTGAATGTGACATATAAGCTGCAGGAACTGTAGCTAACTTAGTGTTCGGTAAGAAAAGAAAGCACTGGAAGAAAAAAGGATTAAGGATATGTAATGAAAAAACTACAAGATCAATAAAAGACAAAAAAAATTGGCTCATCTACATGATTTACAAAAACAAACAGACGAAGCAAGAGAAATATATAAGGAAAATGGAATGAAGCGAAAAATATTTTAAGGAAAACTTATCAAGAATTATAGAATGCTTAATCATGTAGCTAGTGAACGGAGAGATGTAGCAAATGTAAATGTAATGGAAGAAGAACAATGGATACAAAATTATAGAGATTTGCGTTCCCAGAAAAAGATGAACAAATCGATGGGCCTATTTAAAGAAATTTAGATCCCATTATCTTAGAGGAACTGCAAACAACATTAAAAGAAATGAAGAATAGGAAGGCTATAGGAGAAGATGGCATAAATGCAGAATTATTGACATATAGTGGTCCAGTACTAAATCAGAGATTTCTGAATCTATGTAATAGATGTTGGAATGGATCTCATATTCCAAGATCCTGGGCACATGCTCAAGCTACGCTTGTGTTTAAAAAATGTGCTAAATATTTGTGAAAATTATAGGGCAATAAGTGCTCTAAATATAGGATATAAAACACGTGCAAGGATACAAAGTAAGAGTACGAGCCGCCACATACGTATTATTACTAGAAGAATAAGAAAGGGACAATCCCGCACATATGCCACTTTTATAGTCACGCAGATAACAGAAAAGGGGATATAACCTTGAAATTCATATAGTTTTTATTGATTACGAAAAAGCGTTCAGCTGGGTAAGTAGGGAAAAATTTTGGAAATTCATGAAGTAAAGACGATATCCAAATCACTTCATTAAAGTATTATAATGAATACATATAATGACACAACCATCACCGTGCATGTCGGAAACGGAAAATATAGTAAAACGATAAATATAAAATAAGTTGTATGGTAGGGTTGTAGCTTGTCTCCTACTTTGTTTACACTTAATATAGACGATCTGATTAGCGAATGGATGTACTCGTATTAAATTAAGAGGCCTTTGTATTGCACCAAATTTTACACATAATACGATGCTTTTGAGTGATGATCAGATTGTAATATGTAAAACTGAAGATGAGCTTCAAAGAGCGGTATATATGTTACAGATGTTAATTAAGAATCATAATTTTTAAATTTGCGTAAATAAGGTAAAAATGGCCTTCAAAAGTAAATATACTGTTAGAACCAAAATTGAATCGATGAACTGGAAAAAGAGTGACATTCGTTTTTTTTTTTTTTGGTACGCATCG
The DNA here is from genome assembly GCF_021461385.2 of Schistocerca piceifrons. Taxonomy (NCBI): domain Eukaryota; kingdom Metazoa; phylum Arthropoda; class Insecta; order Orthoptera; family Acrididae; genus Schistocerca; species Schistocerca piceifrons. The sequence continues at coordinate 267,101,368 of NC_060138.1, read as the reverse complement.
TTTGGTATAACTAGGGGTCATGTACCAACAACAGAAGTACTTGTTAGAAGAGTGCTGAGAAAAAGGGGCAGAGTCTGTGTAAACAAGTGTATAGTGGACCTACTTGTTTAGTAGGTAATTATTTTTCCCAGATGTGTTTCACCTTTTTGTTGTTGTTCTAAGGCATCATCAGTGGGATCTATAACGATACGTTTTTGTTATTTTTAGATTATCGAACAGTTCACATCTCGATTTTTTATGTAGAAAGTAATTATTTACGATTTGCTTATCTGCGTTTCCTCTCATCTGGTCTGGAAGTCGCACTACTACTTTATTATCGCAATACAAATAAAATTTTGAGTTCTGACCTTTTTCACACTGTTCACCATGTTTCTCATTCTTTTTTGTGGTGTACTATTGTTCTTTTACCACTCGATATAGCTATTTCTTCCAACACTATTTTCAAAAGACAGGGAAAAAACTTAGCATACACAATAGACAATTCTATACAAAAATACACCCCAAAACTGTCAAAAAGCAGAGATATGTATCAGAAAGCAGGTATATATCAAATACAGTGTAACACTTGTGAAGGCACATATATAGGGCCAACAGGTAGAACATTTGATGTCAGATAAAAAGAACACATAAGGGACTGGAAACATGCGACAAACCACTTCACATTTGCAGAACACCGAAGAGAACATGGCCACAAACCTACCACTAGAGAAGAAGACATGAATATAATTAGAATCAACAATAAAAAAACACCTCCTACTCCTACGAGAAAATTACCACATACAGAAAACCATAGCAGAAAGGAAACCCCTGTTGAATGATAAAGTACACATGCCAAGCAAGTCATTGTTTACACTAATAGATAAAATAATAGAACAACGCTCCCAAAGAGGATTAATGTAATAATAGCATCCAGTATTATAGTAATACCACCTAACATCTTTTCACTCACTTACCCATGAACACGTCCGCAGAACATTGAAACGAAAAGTCAAATCAGCTGTCCCCAAAGCTTTCAGCCACTCGCTAACAGCTAGTGCTTTCATATTCAACACCATACAATTCAAATCACCAGCCCTTCCCTCAAACACACACACACACACACACACACACACACACACACACACACAGAAAAAAATACTTGCTCACTCTTCAGCTCACTCTCTCTCTCATAAACACACACGATATAAACATCTCGAATAGAAGTTGGTTTTGAGAATATACTTCGTTAGGTTGGCAACAGGTAGGTAAACATACCGAAGAGGAGGAAACACGTAATGGAGTTCCAATATGTACGTTGTTAAAGTCACTGATCGAAGAAATTGTTATATCGAGTGGCCAAAGAACAATGGTACACCACAAAAAGAAGGAGAAAGATGGTGAACAGTGTGAAAAAGGCCAGAACTCAAAATTGTACTTATATGTTGGTAATAAAGTGATAGTACGACCAGTTGCGAAGAAACGCACTTCAGCAAATCGAAGATAATTACTTTTTTACATAAAAAATTGCGACGTGAACTGTTTGATAATCTAAAAATAACAAAACTTTATCGTTATAGATTCCACTGATGATGATTTAGAACAAGAAAGAGGCGAAACACGTCTGGGAAAAATAAATTAAGTGGTAGCAAGAAACGGCGGTTTTATTTACAAAACAAGTATTTCTATGCTTGCTGTAGAGGATGGACACGCAAACGACCTGTTGTAGTGGACATGTTTCAATGAAAGAGGAGACACTGGATTACGTAAAGAATATTCTGCAACAGATACCTGATGAGGAGAAAAAATTTTATAACAGTATCTACCTGTGGCCAGGGAAGGATGTAGCATCTCATCATTGTCTGTTTTGCTGTAATTTGCTTGTGGTTGTGTTTTCAATACATTATGAATAAACCTGTATACTCATAACAAACTCTTTTATTGCTGTAATGAATACGAATAATATAAACTTGCGTGTCACAGTCAGTCCCATGCAAACAGAATGCTGGTTGCTTCATCAAAACACTCAGGTCCGAATTGGGGTCACCGCCAGGTCATTCAAACTGCATTTCTGAACACACTCGACGGCTAAAATCTGTTTTAAAGGTGTATACTGTTTCACGCTGGGACCAACCACTACAAGGCAACTCCACCACGACACAAAGCTTAAGCCCACTGCTTAGTAAAACAAATTTTTGTGTCACCTGAAAAATTTACTTTCTGGGACATGACTCTTTTTCAAACTCACCGATTCAGTTGTAATTAGTGAGACTATATTAGAACAACTTGCGTGTTTTAATTACTTATGGACATACGTCAGTTATAAACGAATTGGTGATTGCAGAAACCTCTTCAGTCACAAAATAGAAATTTTTGGGGAGAGAGAAAAAACGTCATAACTCTTCCAAATAATCAGATATTTCAACCTTTTTTTCCTCTCAGTTGTAGCATGCACTTATGCTGCTGACATAGAAAAATTTCCTAATTTTAACATAAATTAGGCTCAGGAAAATTTAAAATTTGATCTGGTCTTATGCTGTATCTGCACTCAACTGGTTTTTACAGGCAGCTGAAAACTTGGAAAAAGGTAATCACTCATTTAAAGTCTATATTTTTTTCATATTATATCAAAATGAAGTTACAGTATTGCAAAGTTATCAGAAAAAAGGAATATAATAAAGCAAAATGCTTTTAAAATACATTATTCTCGACCAATGTATGAGTGTCATGTGCAATGGTTGGCCAGGTAAATAGTGCATCATAAAAAGCTTTGAAGTTTTCAGAAATATGAATTATGATCTTCTTGATGTCTTCCATTTTCTTGTTGACTGGAAGTTTTCCTGATGGGTAGGCTGCAATACTTGAAGGAAAACCAATACCTAGGTTCCGGGAAGCAGGGACCTAACTTGAATTTTGCTTCTTTTGGCACCCTCCTCCGTCGGCATTCATTGGGTATTGGGTTTTTGTGTAATATTCCGTCCACCAACCACCAAAATCTTTTACGTCAGTGGTGAGTAGCTTGGCGATATGAAAGTTGTTACTGGATTGAGCACACAACTCTTCATATTAATCAGGTGTATACATCCTATCATTTTTACGTATCATCATAGTACCAAAATCTTGATCGTTTGGACGATATGAATGCCTTCGAACCGGAGAGTAATGAAACCTTTGTTCAAAACGCCCTGTATCTGCAAGAGCAAGGCAGAATCTTATCATGGTGTGATTCCGATTCTGTCCGCAGGTGCCATCGGAAAAGAAATACAGATTTTAACATTTGATGGAATATTAGTGTAAATGTATTTCAATAGCATGCTGCATATCTCATTGGCTCCTTTGTGGGCTACTCCTTCGTGGTAAACGAATATTTCATATTTCATTGTTTTTAGGTTTATTATCCCAAAACATTTCATCCAAAGTTGCCTCAAGTAAAATATGTCCTGAACTGGGATCACTGGAAGGGGGAGATTTTGCATAAAATCAAATGAAAGTGCGACTGTGTCTTCACATTCCGCACATAACTTGGTGACGCTTCGAAGTTTATTGTAAAATTTCTTGACTCGTCTATTGTGGATAGTAAGTTCAGCAAGAGCAGTCCTTTTAGCTGTATCACCTATAGAGGAGCTCTTGATTATTACCTCAAGTTCTTCACATTTTATGCAGGTATGTACCTGCGGACGTCAGAACTGTTATAAAAAGTTGTCATGAAAATTTGTAAGAAAAAACTCACATTTTACAGCCAAATGAGGGTGCTTTTCTTTAAACAAGGAATTAATTTTTTTAACATCAAGGCGGGCATCAAGATAACTGATATCTTTGGTGGCATAGTGGGTAATCTTGGTGGGGAATGATGAAATATGCTCACGTATTTTAGAACAAACTTTGGCAGAAATCGTGTTCTTCTTGAGATTTTTACCTCGTTTATCTTGAGGTGATTTACCCTTTATTAGGAGATCAGTAAGCCTTCGAACCCTGCCCTCAGTAATGCCTTAGAATGAAATAAACGCTTTCTTACATACCCTTTTCTTTACTCCTCTGTGTAGTAGGAAATATTCGAAACTGGCTGCTGCTTCTCTAGGCTGTTCAGAACGAGGCCTACGGTGCTTAATCGTGTGTTTTTCAATCAGTTATTGTAAGAAAATATCTTGCTCGTCTTTTGATTTCAACTGATTCAAATTAGCAACAAATTAGATTTTTCATCACCACAAAACTTAGTAAAGCATAGTAATTTACAGTTACAAGCAGCACCTATTGTTCTAGTGGGATGAGACGCCCTTTCCAGTTGATGTGTTCAACCCTACGAACTTTAGAGATTCTAATGACGTTTCTTCGATGTTTTTCTTCATTTCTGCTCTAATCTTAGGAGCTGTTTCATGGTCACTTTCACTGCTTGTGGTACTCACAGACTTACTGAACACAGAACAGGCAATGCTAAGCACGAACTTGGAACACGTTGAAAACAATCAACAAAACAAATACTTCGATAAAAGCAGCTGTTTAGGCTGGTAAACACATGGCACATGCTCGTTAAAAGAGGCATGCGATCTAGCGTTAGGAGCAGAAACCACGTCAGTCACTGACTCATGTTATTTCTGCGCTCAGCGTTCGAAAAAAACACCCTGTATCTACGGATCTACTCAACAGACTAACGTGTTTCTTTCACTCAACATACGTCTTGCCTTTCTAAGCATCTTTTCATGGAAAACGATTTTTCGCATTTTGTGACTGAAGTGGTTTCTGCACTCACCGATTCAAATATGAAAAGAATTTTAAAAACAAATTACCCACGTTCCAGAAACATGCGGTACGATAAATAGAAGCCCAAAAACTAAAACTAAAAAATAAACACGTATGAATTTCTAAAAATTAATGGCTGTGCCTGCTTTTCCCCATGGATCTGAATCATGGACATTGACAAAAGCTGATAAAAACAAGACAAGCAGCCGAAATGACATTCTTGACTGTCAAAGGATAGGCACTTTTAGATAAAATTTCGAATGGAAAAATAAGGGAAGAATCAGGAATAAACTCTTCGGAAGAAGAAATTGTAAACTACAAAATGATTGTAAAGAGCTCACACAAATGTTCAAATGTGCGCGAAATCTTATGGGACTTAATTGCTAAGGACATCAGTCCCTATGCTTACACACTACTTAACATAAATTGTCCTAACGACAAACACACACACCCATGCGCGAGGGAGGAGTCGTACCTCCTCTGGGACCAGCCGTTGTAAAAAGCAAGTTGACAGAATGTCGAAGGAGAGGATTCCAAGAAGAGTGTTGCACTACAGGCCTAAGGGAACAAGATACTTGGGAAGACCAAGAAAACGATGTTCAGGTATATTTTGAAGCCGGAAGAGGCAATATACTGTAACTGATGAAGTACAGAAGAAGAAGAAGAATAAGATTTATCTGCGTATAAGAATGATGAATAATACAGATAGTTACTTCCCTGTTGGGTTTGTACCAGTGTTCTAGAGTAACGACTTCGCTCCCGGATTCGAATCCCGCCACTGCTTAAATTTTGATTAATAATCAGCATTGGCGGCCGAAGACTTCTCGCATAACAAGTCACCCTCATTCTGCCAACGGCCTTGTCAAAGAGGGCGGAGGGGTGGTCAGAGGTTCAGGGCACTCTCTTGTCCAAGGGGTGTCAAACTGCCCCTAAAGGCAGATAAATTAGCAATGATTACCGACATGAGGGTGCAGAAGGCAATGGAAACCACTGCATTAAAGACACGTAACGTGTATCCACAGGACATGTGACTTGTAATTGAAGAAGTGTAATAATGATCTCTCCATTAGCAAAAGATTCCGGAATAGCCCCCGTTCGAATCTCCGGGAAGAGACTGTCAAGGGGGAGGTTGCCATGAAAAAAATATTGAATAATGAACGAAAGGATAACGTTCTACGAGTCGGGACGTGAAATATCATATGCTTGAACGTGACAGGGAAACTGGAAAATCTGAAAAGGGAACTGCAAAATCTCAGTCGAGCTATAGTAGGGGTCAGTGAAGTGAAGTGGAAAGAAGACAAAGATGTCTGGTCAGTTGAGTATAGGGTAATATCAACAACAGTAGAAAATGGTATAACGGGAGTAGGATTTGTCATGAATAAGAAGGTAGGGCAGAGAGTGTGTTACTGTGGGCAGTTCAGTGACAGGGTTGTTCTTATCAGAATCGACAGCAAACCAATACCGACAACGATAGTTCAGGTATATGCCGACGTCGCAAACTGAAGATCAAGAGCTAGAGAAAGTGTTTGAGGATATTGAAAGGGTAATACAGTATGTAAAGGGGAATGAAAATCTAATAGTCATGGGGGACCGGAATGCAGTTGTAGGGGAAGGAGTAGAAGAAAAGATTACAGGAGAATATGGGCTTGGGACAAGGCATGAGAGAGGAGAAAGACTAATCGAGTTCTGTAACAAGCTCTGTTCAAGAATCACAAGAGGAGGAGGTAGTCTATACTTGGAAAAGGCCGGGGGATACGGGAAGATTTCACTTAGATTACGTCTTGGTCAGACAGAGATTCCGAAATCAGATACTGGATTGTAAGGCGTAAACCGTGGCAGATATAGACTCAGATCACAATACAGTAGTGATGAAGAGCAGGCTGAAGTTTAAGACATCAGTCATGAAGAATCAGTACACAAATAAGTGGGATACGGAAGTACTAAGCAATGACGAGACGTGCTTGAAGTTTTCTAAGGCTACAGATACAGCAATAAGGAATAGCTCAGTAGACAGTACGTTGAAGAGGAATGGACATCTCTAAAACGGGCCATCACAGAAGTTGGAAAGAAAAACATAGGTACAGAAAAGGTAACTGCGAAAGAACTATGAGCAACAGAATAAATCCTTCAGTTGATCGATGAAAGGAGGAAGTGCAAAAATACAAGTCGCTGAGGAACGAAATAAATAGGAAGTGCAGGGTAGCTAAGACGAAATGGCTGCATGAAAAATGTAAAGAAATCGGAAAAGAAGTGATTGTTGGAAGGACAGGCTTAGCACAGGAAAGTCAAAACAAGCTTCGGTGACATTAAAAGCAAGGGTGATAACATTAAGAGTGCAACGGGAATTCCACTGCTAAATACAGAGGTGAGAGCAGATAGGTGGAAAGAATACATTGAAAGCATCTATGAGGGTGAAGGATTGTCTGATGTGGTACAAAAAGAAAAACGAATCGATTTAGAACAGATAGGTGACCTATTATTAGAATCATAATTTAGAAGAGCTTTGAAGGACTTACGATCAAATAAGGCGGAAGGAATAGATAACATTCCATCATAATTTCTAAAATCATTGGTAGAAGTGGCACTTTTCACGTTAGTGTGTAGAATGTATGAGTCTGGCGACATACCATCTGACTTTCGGAAAAGCGTCATCCACACAATTCCGAAGACAGCAAGAGCTGACAAGTGCGAGAATTATCACACAATCAGCTTAACAGCTCATTCGTTCAATTTGCTTACAAGAATAATATACAGAAGAACGCAAAAGAAAATTGAGGATGCGCTAGATGACGATGAGTTTGGCTTTAGGAAAGGTAAAGGCTCGAGAATGGCAATTCTGACGTTGTGATTAATAATGGAAGCAAGACTAGAGAAAAATCAAGACACGCTCATATGATTTGTTGACCTGGAAAAACCGATTGACAATGTAAAATGGTGCAAGATGTTCGAAATTCTGAGAAAATTAGGGGAAAAGTTATAGGGAGGGACGTGCCACATACAATATGCACAACAGCCAAGAGGAAATAATAAAAGAGGACGACCAAGAACGAAGTGCTCGTATTAAAAAGGGTGTAAGACAAGGACGTAGCCTTTCGCTCCTGCTGTTCAACCTGTACATCGAGGAAGCAAGGATGGAAATAAAAGGAAGGTTTATGAGTGGAATAAAAATTCAAGGTGAAACGATATCAATGATACGATTCGCTGATGACATTGCTATCGTGAATGAATGTGAAGAAGAATTACATGATCTGCTGAACGGAATGAACAGTCTAATGAGTACAGAGTATGGGCTGAGAGTAAATCGAAGAAAGACGATAGTAGAAATGAGAACAGCGAGAAACTTAACATCAGGATTGATAGTCACGAAGTAGATGAACTTAAGGATATCTGATACCTAGGCAGTAAAATAATCAATGACGGACGGAGCAAGGATGACATCAAAAACAGACTAGCAATGGCAAAAAGGGCATTTCTGGCCAAGAGAAGTCTACGAATATCAAATATCGGCCATAACTTGCGGAAGAAATTTATGAGAATGTACATCTGGAGTACAGCATTGTATGGTAGTGAAACATGGACCGTGGGAAAACCGGAACAGAGGAGAATCGAAGCATTTGAGATGTGGTGCTAAGGACGAACGTTGAAAATTAGGTGGCCTGTTAAGGTAAGGAATGAGGAGGTTCTGCGCAAAATCGGAGAGGAAAGGAATAATTCGAAAACACGGATAAGGAGAAGGGACAGGATGATAGGACATCTTTTAAGACATGAGGGAATGACTTCCATGTTGCTAGAGGGAGGTGTAGTGGGCAAAAACTGTAGAGGCAGACAGAGAGTGGAATACATCCAGCAAATAATAGAGGACAAAGGTTGCAAGGTATTTGTGGAGGGCCGCATCAAACCAGTCAGGAGACTGAACACCAAAAAAAAAGACTTCTCTGTTTTGAAAAGTAGAAGTCAGCTGTACTCGAACGGGTTTACCATAATGTGTGGTCAGTCAGCTAGAGATGGGGGATCGGCTTCTGAACTAATTCATAGAGTTGAATCTTTCAAAGGAGTGAACAATTAGTGATTCAGAAATAAAGAACGGTAGCTCCAAACGTTTCCCACAGCAGAGAGAGAGAGAGAGAGAGAGAGAGAGAGAGAGAGAGAGTGTCGGAGCAGACCAGTGGGGCCTCTGCTGGTCAGAGCACACTGCACGCCACACAACACATCCAGCGCCGGCCTCTACCCTGCTTCTGCCTTGGCTGCCTGCATTGTGCAGTGCCCCATTGGATTTTGTGTTTCACATATGCCGTGCCCTCTCTGTGCTTCCTCTGCCGCGTGCAGTGTCTGGCGCATCTTAGCATAGCACTCCGTCTGCGATCGTTTCAGTCGCACGTCCTGCCCTCTGGGCAGTTGATGCGAGCAACAGGACAGAGAGCCTCCTAGCGGAGAACATAAGAACTACTTGCAACAACCTGCTCGCAAGAGAACGGACGATTTGTCTCCGAGCGGGTGAGTGGTGGCAGTTCACCGCGCCCCCCACCCATGGAACTCGCCTGCTCAACGCTCACCCCACCGTTCTCGACTCCAGCCAGAGCGTTGAGCAAAGCAACTCAGGTGTCACTCAGGTCTCTGCGGTCTTAGCTCACGCAGTAATACAGCTCGCGTCTCGACCTGCTTGACTCAGCGCCTCTGCATCGGAGTTCATCTCTACTGGATATTGTTCTTCGTAGTAATACCGTTATGTATATTAGGTAATTATGTTATGTATACATCATTTGTTTTTATTTTATTTTTATTTGTTTAAACTGATCAGATTAGGTTCCTGACGGCTCCTCTTACTACAGGATTTTTTATTATGGTCGCTCGAATTTACACTTTAATTACGAGCAAACCGATAAACGTATAGCAAAAGTGATACACCAATGTTTTCCTTGTTTTATTCTGCGGAAGGCTATATGCAGCACTTTGGTCTTACAGTCAAATTTATATATTTTTTTCTTATTTTAGTACGGATTTTGCGATTTTAGGCGTCTTCGGAAGGAAATGTTCACTTTAAAAATATATGGCTTGCGATGTATTTGTACGAGGTTAATGAAATTTTAATACATTATAGCCAAATATATTGTTAATGTAAATCTCAAGTTAAAACATTTTACGATCACCCAAAAAACCACGATAGTGCAAAATAAATCAATAATCAAAAACTTTGTCATATCATGGGAATTTCAATAAACAATACAAAATTCTTACTCATTATCTGTGTTACTTCAAAACAGGATAAAATAAGATCATAATACAGGTATAGTACTGGAATAAACCAAGTTTAAAGGGCAATGTGACTTCAATTTATTTTCTGTTGTGAGTGAGTGGTGAGTCATGAAAAAGAGCTAGTTCATTTCAGGGAGTGAACAGTTCTGATCCGATCTCTGAAAAGAACAGTTTTGCCCATCTCTACTGAGTCAGCACCAGAAAATCAACCAGTAATGGGTGGAAAAAGTCGAAGGCTTTCACAACTCTGCTCAAAGATTTCGGGTACAAGACTCTATGCAAAATCATCTATCCTGTACATGAAACTGGTATTTCTTGCAGTTAATTATCTTACTTCTTTCGCTTTATGGATTACGCACCCATCAGTTCCGCGTTGATGTTTTCATCCTCTTTAATTATGAAGATTGTTCACGGCAAGCAGGAGGTATTAACCTATGTGGCACTGCAGATACATTTTATATTTTGCTGACAGTTTTCCTTCTTTCTTTACGTTTCAAAATGTCTCTCACAAGACGAAGCTGGAATGAAACGTAATAATAATTCGTTATTCAGAGAATAGCAATAGATGACTTGTAACCAAACTGTGAACAAATGTCCTCGTTATAATTTACGTGCCTTTTCATTGAACCACTACGCTGAAAATTTCATTCACTTTTCAGGTTTTCTTTCTCTTCTTTGGACGTTTGTCCGTCCTCATACAACCCTACAACACTCTTACTTGTTACTACTGCTCTTACACAGCACTGATAATTTCTGAATATATGTACAGAGCCAAGTAATGAATGCATAACAATACCTAATGAGAGAGCAACACATAATAATAGTCATCCTATAAACTTGTTGCAAATCCTTAACACAGGGTGTCCAGGAGGATTGGTCAATATTCAGGGATACGACAGGATCGATCATTTCAAGCAAAGAAGTGTAATAAACATCAGCTCTATAACACATTACTTAAGAGCTATGAGTACTTGTTCAGTAGAACGTATGTGTTTCGCAGTAGCGAAGATGAACAAGTGCTCATAAGTCTTAAGGTATGCATTATAGAGCACAAGTCACTAGATTATATTGTTTCGAATGATCTTTTCTGTTTTATTGACAGAATACCGACCATTCCTCCAGGAACACCCTGTGTACGTGTCAGATCAAACACCTTTAAACGATTAAACATCATATTAAGTATAAGTTGCTTCTCATTGGATGAAAGCCAGACTGCAGCCGATGACAGAATGTGAATCTTTGCACTAACTAAACATTTGTAGCGATTATTGCTTCGAACACGAAAATATTAAAATATTATATATATTTCTTCATTGCACGAATCGCTTGTTGAAGATGCCTTCAGTCCTACCCATAACAGAGAAGTCCGAAATTTACCATGGTTCACTCAAAATGGTTCAAATGGCTCTGAGCACCATGGGACTTAACATCTATGGTCATCAGTCCCCTAGAGCTTAGAACTACTGAAACCTAACTAACCTAAGGACATCATACAACACCCAGTCATCACAAGGCAGAGAAAAGCCCCGACCCCGCCAGGAATCGAACCCGGGATCCCGGTCGTGGGAAGCGAGAACGCTACCGCACGACCACGTATGGTTCGCTCAGAGACGCTTAATCATGTTATATTAGGAATCATAAACAGACGTATTTTTTTAAAAAAATTGGCTTATCGTAATGCATTTCTTTCATTACTTTCGTTGAATGCCTTTGCATTTTCCAGTAGATAAATTTATTATTAAGCTCAGATTTTCTAGGTACGGAAGTCCGTCATTTAAGATTCCTTATGAGATTAAGGCTTGTTTGACTGAACTACCAACTGTTTCATCACGAAATACTCTACTATTCCATGGAATCCACCAGAACTAACTTATGTTCTTGAGTATTCGTAGTAACTTCTGTATCATGTCAGTAATTTCGAAGAATTTTTTTAGTTATTTCTCTGGATGCTCTTCAACATGATTAGAAAATCGGTTAATACCACAATGATAATACGTGTGCAAGAGATATAAAATTTTACTGCTACCTCATGGCAGTGTAATCTGCACTGTTTATTGTTTATATCTCGTTAGACAGGTAAAATAAAGCCTGAAGATTTTCTACACGGCTGTGTATTCCATAGTCTACTTTTCCGTCAACTGCGATCTTTACTCCATCCGCATAAAACATCTTCGACGCGGGAATACGGTACTAAACAACACGTTCATTTAAACGGTTAATTTCAAGGTATAGTATGGAACAGCAGTAAAAATGTTCAAAAGTGTGTGAAATCTTATGGGACTTAACTGCTAAGGTCATCAGTCCCTAAGATTATACACTATTTAACCTAAATTATCCTAAGGACAAACACACACACCCATGCCCGAGAGAGGACTCGAACCTCCGCCGGGATCAGACGCACAGTCCTTGACTGCAGCGCCCTAGACCGCTCGGCTAATCCCGCGCGGTGCAGCAGTAGCTTTCCATCTCGTGTAGTGGCCGTTCATTGCCCGGAAAGTGCTGATGAGTGACTTGGAACTGTTATCAAAACATACAGTCTAAATAAAGTCTATATGCATGACTACGCAGTCCGGGACTGATAACCTCAGAAGTTAAGTCACATAGTGCTCAGAGCCATTTGAACTACGCAATCCGGTTTTACGTGTTGTGAAAGAGGGAGCGGCGCTATGGACTTTAGTGCATTGTCTGACTTCAGGCAGGTTAACAGCAGGACACATTACACAAACGCAGTGGCCGGGAATCCGCTGTGTCCCAGGATTTTCTCAGCTAATCGAAGGTAAGTAAAACGCTTATTTCGATACAGCATCTAATTAAAAACTTTGCTGGCAAGTCACAAGGGACATGCACAGAGTTATGAGCCTGCCACGCAGCAGGGTGGTACAATTGTCAAGGCAAGGGGATCATGATCACAAAGGCATATTAAATTCCCATCTGATCCTCTTCACCTACGTTTTACTAGGTTTACTCAAATAAAATGTGGCAAATGCGGTTATGATTCGTGAAAGATAAACGCATTCGATTTTCTCGTTCTTGATGACGGGACACTAAGCCCTTACGTAACTTCCTTTACTTTCTTTCTTTTACTGAGTTCTGGGAACGATATGAGGGTACTGCAGGTCGCCTTTAGCATTCTTTGCAAGAGTTCAGTCACCAAAGTGAAAATTATCCAATAGTTCACTTAATCGAACAGTTTGATTTGTGATGACGACGGCACGGTATGTGTCGTGCTTTGGACTGAGAGATGTAATTATACTACTACATAGCGGGATGGTGACTAGAAACATTGGCAGATAGTACTCTTAGACACAGGGGAGGAATACATATGGATAAAAGTCAAGACCAGTTTATACTGTCGAATGCTTTTTCTAGATCGATAAAGCCTATGAATGTGTCAAGATTTTTCCTTAGTCTCGCTTCCATTATCAACCGCAGCGTCAAAATTGCCTTTTTGGTGCCTTTTCCTTTCGTAAAAGCAATCTGATCGTCATCTAACACATCCACAATTTTCTTTTCCATTCTTCTGCATATTATCCTTGTCAGCACCTTCGATGCTTGAGTGTTAAGCTAACTGTGCGGCCATTCTCGAAATTGTTGGCCGTTGCGATCTCTGGAATTGTGTGGATGATGTGTTCCCTAAGTCCAATGGTATATCTGCAGTCTCATATATTCTACACACCAACATTAATAGTCGTCTTGCAGAAACTTCCCCCAATGATTTTACACATTCCGACTGAACAATATCTATCCCTTCTATCTTACTTGATCTTAATTCGTCCGAAGCTCTTTCAAATTCTGACTCTAACACTGGATTCCCCTCCTCTACCCTATCGACTCTGTTTTCTTCTTATATCACGTATCACGCTATCTGACAATTTCCTCTCCCTCTCATAGAGAGTTTGAATTTATTCTTTCCATCTATCCGCTCTCTTCTTTGCATTTAACAGTGGAATTTCCGCAGCACTCTTAATGTTACCGACCTTGCTTTTAATATCATCGAAGTGTGTTTTGACTTTACTATATCCTAAATCAGTTCTTCCGACAACCTTTTGTTTTTTGATTTCTGCACATTTTTCATGCAGCCATTTCGCTTAGCTTCCCTGTACTTCGTATTTATTTCATTCCTAAGTCCTTGTGTTTCTGTATTCCCGAATTTCCATGAAAATTTTTTACTTCATTCTTTCACTGATCAAGTCAAGTATATCTTTCGTTACCCATGGTTTCATTCTTGTTACATATGTCGTAACTATGTTTTTCTTTCCAACTTCCGTGACTGCCCTTTTTAGAGACTTCCAATATTCTTCAACCGAACTATCTACTGAGCTGATAATTATTGTAGTATCTATAGCTTCAGAGGACTTCAAGCGTATCTCTTCATTCCTAAGTACATCCGTATCCCACTTCTTTGCACATTGATTCTTCCTCACTAGTCTCAAACTTCAGACTACTCTCCATCATTACTAAACTGTGATATAAGTCTTTATCCGCTCTTGGGTATGCTCTACAGACCACTATATGATTACGGAATCTCTTCCTGCCCATGATGTAATTTAGCTCGAATCTTCCTGTATCTCCTGGCCGTTTCCAAGTATTCCTCCTCCTCTTGTGAATCGTGAGCAGAGTATTCGCTACTACGAAATGAAATTTATTGCAGAACTCAATCAATCTTTCTCCTTTCTCACTGCTGCTACCAAGATCAGATTCTCCTATAACTCTTACTTCTACTCCTACCCCTACAACCCCATTCCAGGCTCCAATGACTAATAGATTTTCGTCTCCTTTTATGTACCGAATTATCCATTCAATATTCTTGTATGCTCTCTCTATTTCTTCCCCTTTAGCTTGCGACGTCGGCATGTATACCTGAACTACTGTTGTCGGTGTTGGTTTGCTGTAGATTCTGATGAGAACAACATTATCACTGAACTGTTCACAATAACTCACTCTCTACCCTACATTCCTATTCATAACGAAACCTACCCCCGCTATACCATTTTCTGCTGCTGTTGCTATTCCCTTGTACTCGCCTGACCAGAAATCACTGTCTTCTTTCCGTTTCACTAACCCCACTACATTCGGACTGAGCTGCAACGTTTACTTTTCAGGTTTTAGAGCTTCCCTACCACGTTTAAACTTTTGACATTCCGCGCCCCGACCTGTAGATGGGAGTCCCCTCCCGGAGAGCCGAGGTGGGGACTAGTCCGGAATCCTTTGCCTAAGGAGAAATCATCATAACACTTTTCAGTTACAAACCACATGTCCCGTGGGTACACATTACGTTTGCTTAATGCAGTGGTTTCCATTTGCCTTCTGCGTCCTCATGTCGTTGATCATTGTTGATTCTTCCGCTTTTGTAGGGGCAGTTTCTCGCCCCACATGTAAGATTATGCCCTGAACCTCTGTCCCCTCCTTCAACCTCCTTAACCTAATTGACACGATCATTGGGAGAATGAGGATGAATTCTTACGCAGGATTTCGTCTGCCGCCATTGCTGATGATTTTTATTCAAAATTTAACCGCTGTCGAGATTCGAACCCAGGACCCAAATCGTTTTGGGAACTAGTCATAGATGCCACCCCTCGACCACGGGGTATAATGTGACGGCGTGTCCTGTAAGGTTCTATCGCGGTATGTAGTACTGGATTTACCCTTTTACTTACACCATATACACTAAAGCCATACTTTCTCGGGACCCTGTGGCAAGGCCACGAAGTTAAAATGGAATGTACCACATCAACATTAATCCATGAATAAAAGGCACTAAGGATTAAAACCTAGACAGTAACTGCATATTGAATCAGATGCAGGATGACTCACACCGCAACACTTGTTGGTCAGTACGTAATATAAAATAACGTGCAATCGCTCATTAAATCAGAAATTAATTACAAGTAATTCGTTCCTAGAGACACACTAAAAATAACGATGTTAAAACACATGCCTACAAATGGGGTTAAGGCTATAGTATACTGCCTAGTATATTTCTTAGAGTGCCTGGCATTTAACTAATATGAACGTTAAGTGACATTTCGATCCACTGTACACAGTCACAAAGCACGCTGAACACAATTAAATACGGAGTTACTTAGCGTAACTATTCTATCGCTCTGGAGTAGCCTCCACGTGGGATACTATGCCCTAGAATCGAATACTTGTCCTGTTGTATTCTAGGTACAGAACCTAAGTGAGCAATACAATTTCTGTCTCGCCAGAGGTACATCTAGAAGCAGACTGATATTTTAAGCATTTCAGAAGGTGTCACGTCCACCGACCTGTAACCGCTCAGCTTTCAGGTTCAGCCAGTCGGCGTTAATGAGAATGCCCACCACCAGACAAGCAGACTCCTCTCATTACGCGCTGTTCAGTTCAGATTAATTCTTCTTCCTAAGAATGTAAACGATTCGCTATCTAGTGAGACAGACTCTGGCCGGTTCATTTCATTAAGAGGTGACCGAGACGTGTAACCAATGGCACCCCATACCATCACGCCGGGTGATACGCCAGTATGGCGATGACGAATACACGCTTCTAATGTGCGTTCACCGCGAGGTCGCCAAACGCGAATGCGACCATCATGAAGCTGTAAACAGAACCGGGATTCATCCGAAAAAATGACGTTTTGCCATTCGTGCACCCAGGCTCGTCTTTGAGTACACCATCGCAGGCACTCCTGTCTGTGATGCAGCGTCAAGGGTAACTGCAGGCATGGTCTCCGAGCTGACAGTCCATGCTGCTGCAAACGTCGTCGAGCTGTTCTTGCGCATGGTTGTAGTCTTGCAAACGTCCCCATCTGTTGACTCAGGGATCGAGACGTGGCTGCACGATCCGTTACAGCCATGCGGATAAGATGCCCGTCATCTCGACTGATAGTGATACGGGGCCGTTGGGATCCAGCACGGCGTTCCATATTACCCTCCTGAACCCACCGATTCCATATTTTGCTAACAGTCATTGGATCTCGACCAACGCGAGCAGCAATGTCGCGATACGATAAACCGCAATCGCGATACGCTACAATATGACCTTTATCAAAGTCGGGAACGTGATATTACGCATTTCTCCTCCTTACACGAGGCATCACAGAAACGCTTCACCAGGCAACGCCGGTCAACTGCTGTTTGTGGTTCCCGGCGGAGGTTCGAGTCCTCCCTCGGGCATGGGTATGTGTATTTGTCCTTAGGATAATTTGGGTTAAGTAGTGTGTAAGCTTAGGGACTGATGACCTTAGCAGTTAAGTCCCATAAGATTTCATACACCTTTTTGTGTGTGTGTGTGTGTGTGTGTGTGTGTGTGTGTGTCCGCATGAGAAATCGGTTGGAAACTTTCCTCATGTCAGCAAGTTGTAGGTGTCACCACCGGCGCAAATCTTGTGTGAATGCTCTGAAAAGCTAATCATTTGCATATCACAGCATCTTATTCCTGTCGGTTTAATTTCGCGTCTGTAACACGTCATCTTCGTGGTATAGCAACTTTAATGGCCAGTAGTGTATGTACCTAAATGGTGGTGTCGCACCAAGTTTTCTTTCAAATGGTTCAAATGGCTCTGAGCACTATGGGACTTAACAGTTGTGGTCATCAGTCCCCTAGAACTTAGAACTACTTAAACCTAACTAACCTAAGGACATCACACACATCCATGCCCGAGGCAGGATTCGAACCTGCTACCGTAGCAGTCGCACGGTTCCGGACTGCGCGCCTAGAACCGCGAAACCACCGCGGCCGGCAAGTTTTCTTTCCACGTCGTTCTCCGTTAGTACAAAACTCGGTATTCCCACGCAAAAACATGGTTGGAGCGCAGGATATGCTGCCCTGGAATTGAGAAATCGTCTGATCGTCCCCGCTGGAGCAAGTCCTAAACAGTTTACCACTTTGATCTGGTCACCGCTGTTCAACGTCAAAGAAATCGCAGCTGACCGGCTTGAACAAAACGTTATAGTTACGTGGCCCTTTTCATTGTCAGTGGTTTCCTCTCCGATTCTGCGCAGAACGTCCTCATTTCTTACCTGCTACCGTAGCAGTCGCACGGTTCCGGACTGCGCGCCTAGAACCGCGAAACCACCGCGGCCGGCAAGTTTTCTTTCCACGTCGTTCTCCGTTAGTACAAAACTCGGTATTCCCACGCAAAAACATGGTTGGAGCGCAGGATATGCGTCCTCATTTCTTACCTTATCAGTCCACCAAATCTTCAACATTTGGCTATAGCACCACATATCAAATGCTTCGATTCCCTTCTGTTCTGGTTTTCCCATATTCCATGTTTCACCACCACACAATGCTGTACTCCAGACGTACATTCGCAAAAATTTCTTCCTCAAGTTAATGCCTATGTTTGATACTAGTAGACATTCTCTTGGCAGGAATGCACTTTTTGCTAGTGTTAGTCTGCTTTTGATGTCCTCCTTGCCCTGTCCATCACTGGTTATTTTTCTGCCTAGGTAGCAAAATTTCTTAACGTCATCTACTTCGTGACCATCAATTCTGTTGCTTAGCTTCTCGCTGTTATCATTTCTGCTACTTCTCATTACTTCCGTCTTTCTTCGATTTACTCTCAGTCCATATTCTGTACCCATTAGATAGTTCATTCCATTCAGCAGATAATGTAATTCTTCTTTACTTTCACCCAAGATAGCAATGTGTTCATCAGCGTCTCGTATCATTGATATCCTTTCACATTGAATTTCTATTCCACTCACAAACCTTTCTTTTATTTCCATCATTGCTTCTTCGATGCACAGCTTAAAGCGTAGGGAGGAAAGAGTACATCCCTGTTTTACATCGTTTTAATCCGAGCTCTTCGTTCTTGGTCGTCCACTCTTATTATTTCTTCTTGGCTCTAGTACATATTGTATACTACCAGTCTCTTCCTATTGCTTACCCCTATTTTTCACCTAATTTCGAACATTTTGCACCATTTTAAATTGTTGAAAACTTTCTCCAGGTCTACAAATCCTGTGAATATGTCTTGATTTTTCTTTAGTCTTGCTGCCATTATCAACCGCAACGTCAGAATTGCCTCTCTCATGCCTTTACCTTTTCTAATGCCAACTGGTCATCATCTAGCAGATCCTCAATTTTCTTTTAAATTCTTATGTATTTTCGTCACCAACTTGGATGCATGAGGTGTTACATTGATTGTGCCATAATTCACACACTTGTCAGCTCTTGCAGTCTTCGCAGTTGTGTGGATGATACTTTACCGACAGTCAGACGGTATGTCCCCAAACTCATACATTCCATACACTAACGTGAATAGCCGTTTTGTTGTCACTTACCCCAAATGATTTTAGATATCCCGATTGAATGTTATCTGTTTCTTCTGCCTTATTTAGGGTTGAGAGAAGTCACAGACCTCCATTGAATAAAATATGTGGAGTTCCTTTATACAGAGGAAAGGAGAGACGTGACGTCATACGCATATGCTTAAAAGAATAGAATATTGTACACATGGACAGAGGCTAAACTGTCATGCTGCTACTGGCTCAGTGTGCATGAGAAACCGGTGACGTTTTCTTATTTGGATCCCGAATCCTTTGGTATTCTCTCCCAATACATGCGAGTTGCATGTCATATATGTTTGGAATCGTAAAATATTTAGATGCAGTGTAAAGTTCATAAACGAAAAGCGACGTACATGGATCACGTATTGATTGGTTCAAATGGCTCTGAGCACTATGCAACTTAATTTCTGAGGTCATCAGTCGCCTAGAACTTAGAATTAATTAAAATTAACTAACCTACGGACATCACACACATCCATGCCCGAGGCAGGATTCGAACCTGCGACCGTAGCGGTCGCTCGGCTCCAGGCTGTAGCGCCTAGAACCGCATGGCCACTCCGTCCGGTGATCACGTATTGACACTACAGTAGATGAAATTACGAGAAGCTTGCTTATAGAGGATAAAAGACCTCTGTGCACATCACGTGTAGCATACATTTTACTTACCTGTCTTAGATTAGTTAATAATACACACATCAATAAAAGTTTTGCATCACCCCGGTTCCCAGAACTGCTGAAGATAGACGTTGACTGTGGATATTGTATCACAGACACAGTCCCTTTGACTGTTCAGAGATGTCACTAAACCCGCCCAAAGCCGGCTGAAGTGGCCGTGCGGTTCTAGGTGCTGCAGTCTGGAACCGCGAGACCACTACGGCCGCAGGCACGAATCCTGCCTCGGGCATGGATGCGTGTGATGTCCTTAGGTTAGTTAGGTTTAACTAGATCTAAGTTCTAGGGGACTAATGACCTCAGAAGTTGAGTCCCATAGTGCTCAGAGCCAAACCCGCCAAAGATGTAAACAACTATGCTTGAGCAGCGCCTATTAGAGGGTCCGACAGCCGATCTGTTCCAGTCTTTCCACCAGGAAGGAGGTACCCGGCTCGTGTTGTCTGGAGTTCAACCATGCCTAGACGGTCAATGCCGCGTTTCGATTGCGTCCGCATTTTTACTTTTGTGCCACGAAGGGCTCTCAAAAAGGGATGTGTCCACGTGTCTCGGAGTCAACCAAAACGATGTTGTTCGGACATGCAGGAGATCCAGAGAGACAGGAGCTGTCGATGACATGCCTCGCTCAGGCCGCCCGAGGGCTACCACTGCTGTGGGTGACAGCTATCTATGGATTATGGCTCGGAGGAACCCTGATAGCAACGCCACCATGTTGAATAGTGCTTTTTCTGCAGCCACAAGACGTCGTGTTGCGACTCAAATTGTGCGCAATAGGCTGCACGATGCGCAACTTCACTCCCGACGTCCATGGCGAGGTCCGTCTTTGCAACCACGACACCAGGCAGCGTGGTACAGATGGGCCCAGCAACATGCCGAACGCCTTAGACACGCTGTCCAGCTAGTGCAGCAAGGTGGACGTTACCTGATGCTTTGGGGTGGCATTATGTGGGGCCGACGTACGCCGCTGGTGGTCATGGAAGGGACTGTATCGGCTGTATAATACGAGAATACCACCCTCCAACCAATAGTGCAACCATATCGGCAGCATATTGGCGAGGCATTCGTCTTCATGGAAGACAATTCGCGCCCCCATCGTGCACATCTTGCGAGTGACTTCCTTCAGAATAACGAAATCGCTCGATTAGAGTGACCAGCATGTTCTCCAGACATGAACCCCATTGAACATACCTGGGATAAATTGAAAAGGGCTGTTTATGAATGACGTGACCCACCAACCACTCTGAGGGACCTACGCCGAATCGCCGTTGAGGAGTGGGACAATCTGGACCCACAGTGACTTAAAGAACTTGTGGATAGTATGGCACGACGAAGACACGCATGCATCAATGAAAGAGGACGTGCTTGGGTATTAGAGGTATCTATGTGTACAGCAGTCTGGACCAACACCTCTGAAGGTCTCGCTGTATGGTGGTACAACATACAGTGTGTGGTTTTCATGAGCAATAAAAAGGGCGGCGCCGGCCAGTATGGCCGTGCGGCTCTAGGCGCTTCAGTCTGGAACCGCGTGACCGCTGCGGTCGCGGGTTCGAATCCTGCCTCGGGCATGGATGTGTGTGATGTCCTTAGGTTAGTTAGGTTTAAGTAGTTCTAAGTTCTAGGGGACTGATGCCCACAGATGTTAAGTTCCATAGTGCTCAGAGCCATTTGAACCATGTTTGAAAAAGGGCGGTAATGATGTTTCTGTTTATCTCTATTCCAATTTTCTGTACAGATGCCTGAACTCTCGATGATGCAAAACTTCTTCTCTTGTGTGTATAACCCTGGGTTCGGTGTGTGTCGGCGGTGAGGTGTGTGGACTGCTGTGGCCTGTTGTGGGCCTGTGAAATACTGAGGGCTATGACAAACTGCCTATTGGCTTCTGTCTCGGGTTCTTCGGCCGACGTTCATCTAATGATTTTTCTGACGTTTCGCCAACACGAGTGGCTGGCATTGTCAAAGCTTCACCCTCCATTGCCGGTGTTGAACTGGAGCCGATCTCGCGGCCGCAGACTATATGTACCTGGCGCGCCAACGTCCGAGGGCTTCTCCGCGGTCATTTCCGGTGCGGTTCTCCTCTTGCTACCTGCGACGGTCGTTCGCTGCAGTATGGGAAGCCAGGATCAGTTTACCTTAAGGCTTTCCTCTTTCTTGTTGAAACTGTTCGCGTGTTTTTGTATTTCTACAGCTTCTCTGAACAAGCGCGTGTGATAGTGCTTCTCCGCGGCCAGACAGCGATGACGAAAGGATGTAAAAGGCGATGGAATGAGAGTGTAAAATGTTAAATTTAAGTAGATGGTGTGAAAATTACGGCAGCGGAGTGCTATTCAGGCAAGTAAAAGCAAAGTGTACACAATAAATATCCCATTGGCAATACAGGTAAATGTGTCGTTAGGCAGTAATGTTGTGTTGTTGTGGTCTTCAGTCCTGAGACTGGTTTGATGCAGCTCTCCATGCTACTCTATCCTGTGCAAGCTTCTTCATCTCCCAGTACCTACTGCAACCTACATCCTTCTGAATCTGTTTAGTGTATTCATCTCTTGGTCTCCCTCTACGATTTTTACCCTCCACACTGCCTGACAATACTAAATCGGTGATCCCTTGATGCCTCAGAACATGTCCTACCATCCGATCGCTTCTTCTAGTCAAGTTGTGCCACAAGTTTCTCTTCTCCCCAGTTCTATCCAATACCTCCTCATTAGTTATGTGATCTAACCATCTAATCTTCAGCATTCTTCTGCAGTACCACATTTAGAAAGCTTCTGTTCTCTTCTTGTCTAAACTATTTATCATTCACGTTTCACTTACATACATGGCTCCACTCAATACAAATACTTTCAGAAACGACTTACTGACACTTAGATCTATACTCGATGTTAACAAATTTCTCTTCTTCAGAAACGCTTTCCTTGCCATTGCCAGTCTACATTTTATATCCTCTCTACTTCGACCATCATCAGTTATTTTGTTCTCCAAACAGCAACACTCATTTACTACTTTAAGCGTCTCATTTCCTAATCTAATACCCTCAGCACCATCCGATTTAATTCGACTACATTCCATTATTATCGTATTGCTTTTGTTGATGTTCATCTTATATCGTCTTTTCAAGACACTTTCCATTCCATTCAGCTGCTCTTCCAGGTCCTTTGCTATCTCTGACAGAATTACAATGTCATCGGCGAACCTCAAAGTTTTTATTTCTTCTCCATGGATTTTAATTCCTACTACGAATTTTTCTTTTGTTTCCTTTAGTGCTTGCTCAATATACAGATTGAATAACGTCGTGGATAGGCTGCAACCCTGTCTCACTCCCTTCCCAACCACTAATTCCCTTTCATGCCCCTCGACTCTTATAACTGACATCTGGTTTCTGTACAAATTGTAAATAGCATTTTGCTCCCT
The DNA here is from genome assembly GCF_021461385.2 of Schistocerca piceifrons. Taxonomy (NCBI): domain Eukaryota; kingdom Metazoa; phylum Arthropoda; class Insecta; order Orthoptera; family Acrididae; genus Schistocerca; species Schistocerca piceifrons. The sequence goes on along the minus strand of NC_060138.1, from coordinate 267,078,056 downwards.
GTATTTGACCCCTGCCACCTTCAGAATTTGAAAGAGAGGATTCCAGTTAACATTGTCAAAATCTTTCTCTAAGTCTACAAATGCTAGAAACGTAGGTTTGCCTTTCATTAATCTATTTTATAAGTCGTAGGGTCAGTATTGCCTCATGTGTTCCAACATTTGTACGGAATCTAAACTGATCTTCCCCGAGGTCGGATACTACCAGTTTTTCCATTCGTCTGTAAAGAATTCGTGTTAGTACTTTGCAGCCGTGGCTTATAAAACTGATGGTTCGGTAATTTTCACATCTGTCAACATCTGCTTTCTTTGGGATTGGAATGATTATATTCTTCTTGAAGTCTGAGGGTATTTCGCCTGTCTCATACATCTTCCTCACTAGATGGTAGAGTTTTGTCAGGACTGGCTCTTCCAAGGCTGTCAGTAGTTCTAATGGAATGTTGTGTACTCCCGGGGCCTTGTTTCGACTTAGGTCTTTCAGTGCTCTGTCAAACTCTTCACGCAATATAATATCTCCTATTTCATCTTCATCTACATTCTCTTCCATTTCTATAACATTATCCTCAAGAACATCGCTCTTGTATAGACCCTCTATATATTTCTTCCACCATTTTGCTTTCCCGTCTTTGCTTAGAACTGGGTTTCCATCTGAGCTCTTGATATTCAACAAGTGGTTCTCTGTTCTCCATAGGTCTCTTTAATTTTCCTGGAGGCAGTACCTATCTAACCCCTAGTCATATGCGGCTCGATATCCTTACATTTGTCCTCTAGCCATCCCTGCTTAGCCATTTTGCACTTCCTGTCGATCTCATTTTCGAGACGTTTGTATTCCTTTCTGCCTGCTTCATTTACTGCATTTATATATTTTCTCCTTTCATCAATTAAATTCAATATCTCTTCTGTTACCGAAAGGATTTCTATTAGCCCTCGTCTTTGTACCTACTTCATCCTCTGCTACCGTGACTATTTCATCTCTCAAAGCTACCCATTCTTCTTCTACTGCATTTATTTCCTCCATTCTTGTCAGTCGTTCCCTAACGCTGTCCCTGAAGCTCTCTACAACCTCTTGCTCTTTCAGTTTATCCAGGTTCCACCTCCTCAAATTCCGACATTTCTGCAGTTTCTTCAGTTTTAATCTACAGTTCATAACCAATAGATTGTGGTCAGAGTCCTCCTCTGCCCCTGGAAATGTCTTACAATTTAAAACTTGGTTCCTGAATCTCTGTCTTACCATTATATAATCTATCTCCAGGCTTCTTCCATGTATACAACCTTCTTTCATGATTCTTGATGATTAAGGAATCTGACATTCCACGCTCCGATCCGTAGAATGCCAGTTTTCTTTTTCCTGATAACAATGTCCTCCTGAGTAGTCCCCGCCCGGAGATTCGAATGGGGGACTATTTTACCTCCGGAATATTTTACCCAAGAGGACAACATAATCATTTAACCATACAGTAAAGCAGCATGCCCTCGGGAAAAATTACAGCTGTAGTTTCCCCTTGCTTACAGCAGTTCGCAGTACCAGCACAGCAAGGCCGTTTTGGTTAGTGTTACAAGGCCAGGTCTGTCAATCATCCAGACTGTTGCCCCTGCAACTACTGAAAAGTCTGCTGCCCCTCTTCAGGAAACACACGTTTGTCTGGCCTCTCAACAGATACCTCTCCGTTGTGGTTTCACCTATGGTATGGCTATCTGTATCGCAAGCCTCCCCACGAATGGCATGGTCCATAGTTCTTGGGGGGGGGGGGGTAAGGTATGCGCTGCAATGATTGGTTTAAATAGTACCAAATTTTTGTGAACTTCATAGTTCTTGTTCCACAGAACCGGCCTAAAAAAAATTCTGTCTTTGGGACTTCGTTTTAGAAATTGCGAGAATAAACGAGTCATCTTATGTGTTGAGCCAGATCGCTGGTCGATCATCAGCGATCGGCTTGTTGTCTTTGGCGCGTCCCCGGGCATTATCATCTTTGCGTTTTCGGCTGGGGCGCGCGGGACTGCGAGAGGCAGTCGGTTTGGGGCGGCTGGTGAGAGTGGTGCAGTTGTGGCTCGGGCGTAAGCACATTTGTGATGTCTGTTACGCTGGGGCTGTTTGCTAATCGTAAAACTCCTGCGGCGGTTACTGGTTGCCTGGAAGGCATTTCATATAAACTGTGCCAAGCCTCGCAGTGAGAGGGGAGTCCGGAGTTGGTGTTGTGTGAAATCTTATGGGACTTAACTGCTAATGTCATCTATGTCCCTGTGACCTCTATTTTACTTCGCAACTGCTGGTGAGCGTAACTCACTGTAAACAGGCCTGCGCCTGGCTGTAACTTGCGTGCTCAATAATATTGCACCAAAACTGACTTTTCCTATCCTAAATGGTAGTGCCGCTACAGAACATAAGGCGTGTATTGGGTGAAACGTCTCATAGCGAACACCCCGCGACAGCCTTTGGAATGGTTCATGCAAGGTGCATTACCTAGGTGATGTCGTCATTTTGAAAGGCACAATGGATCAACACAAGTATGCACCCATCCTTCGGGACCATGTCCACCCCTACACGCAGTTTCTTTTCCTCAGCAGGATGCCCTCTACCAGCAGGACAATGCAACGTGTCACACATCTCGCAGTGTATGTGCATGGTTCAAAGAACACCCCAATGAGTTTACCGTACTCTCGTGGCCATCAAACTCCGCAGATTTAAACCCAGCCGAGAATGTATAGGACTACCTCGATCAGGCTGTCCGCGCTATGGACGCTCTATTGAGAAACCTAGAGTATCTGGCCACGGTACTTCCATTTCATCGCTTTTGATACCTTCCAGAAATCACTGAATCTCTTCCTGCATATCTCGCAGATGCCTGCACTGCAATTTGTGGTAACTGAGACTTTTGGCAGGTGGTCACGATAATGTGGCTGGATAGTGCATTAATTAATCTTGTGCATTGCCACTTTCGTACCACCTCAAATATTGATTTTCCAACCATTGATTTCTTCTCTAAAAATAATTTAGTATACTCTAGTCTGTGTAACATGGTGGTATAAATTTTTGGCATCTTGTGCTTGCAGACACGTCCCTCCCTGCCTCCCACGACATCCAAAACTTAACATCCTATTCCATGCAGGACCAAAAACTCCGTACTAACGTCAACCCATGGTGTAGGTTGTTGACAAGTTGGAAGCATCATCCCATGTGGCATTTGACGCATTCATGTCCTGTCAGTGCGGTATACCGCCATGCTCCGTTACTGATCATTCCAGTCGATCTCTTCCCATGCTTAACATCCTATTCCATGCAGGACCAAAAACTCCGTACTAACATCAACCCATGGTGTAGGTTGTTGACAAGTTGGAAGCATCATCCCATGTGGCATTTGACGCATTCATGTCCTGTCAGTGCGGTATACCGCCATGCTCCGTGACTGATCATTCCAGTCGATCTCTTCCCATGCTTGAGCATTCATTGGCGGTGTTACTGTGGCCTTACTAATACCTGTGCCGAGTTATACGATGTGAGCAGAGTACACATGCTAATTGAAAACCCTTTGCCACACAGCAAGGAGATCATTCTGAATGGCGTGGCTGCTCACCACTTATTGTTGGAAATTTGGAAATTTTTAGTAAGGTCTTATGGGACCAAACTGTTGAGGTCATCGGTCCCTAAGCTTACACACTACTTAATCTAACTTAAACTAGCTTACGCTAAGTACAACACAACACCCATGGTCGAGGGAGGACTCGAACCTCCAATGGGAGGAGCCGCACGAACCGTGACAAGACGCCCTAGACCGCACAGCTATCCCGGGCGGCTACTTACTGTTATTCAGCACTTAATTGGTGAGTGATTTACTATGGTGTCGTCCTTGCGCTCACTATAACGTGTTGTGTGGTATTCCTTCAGAACACTCTTGTGAAGTAGCACTCCGTGTTAGTGACTTCGTGGCAAAGGGAGTAGATGAGGATGAAACCTGTCAGTCCCAACCGCAATATGCTCATTTCTTAACTGTCCACGTGTGATGCCCCACTCATTTTCTGCTTGCTAACCCTGGCCAGGAGACTGACTGTGCACGTGGGGAGAGATGGACTCCAGAACACATACTGTTACCGTTTGCTGCAGGGAAGACGACTAGCACATGCACACGACAACATAACACGACATCACAAGGTCAATGTGATCTCAGTCATTGCGGGTCGATCTCAAAGGCTGTTCAGAAAGAATATCCAGAGCGCTACAAAGATAGTACTTGCAGCGACGAGAGAACAGGTAGTAATGAGCACAGGCGACGAATGACAACACAGAAAATACTACCGACACAGATAGTAGTAGTTGTCGCAGCAGACCAGAAGGCAGCAGCCCAGGCGAAGACCGACGAACAGAGAATAAGGAGAATGCATAGTCACCAGACTGTCACGATAAGAAGAGTACATTGGACAGTAATGTTGGATTGCAAGAGATATGTTTATAGTTTACGTTTTACTTCCGTTCAAAGTTACGATCCAAACAAATACCTTCAGAAAATACTTCCTAGAGTTTCAATTTATATTCATGTTAACAAATTTCGTGTTTCAAAATATGCTTTTCTTGGTATTGCCAGTTTGTTTTTATGTCCTCTCTACTTCGGCCATAGCGCTTATTTCGTTCCCAAAACAACAAAACTCTACTACTTTGAATGTCTGATTTCCTTAATCTGTTTTGTTGACGTTCATTTTTAATATGTTTTAAAGACACTATCCAGCCTGTTCTAACTACCACAAATTTAATGCTAGCTAAAATAACAAGCGGCAAACCTCAAAGTTTTTATACCTTCTTCGTGAACTTTAATTCCCTTTCCAAATTCCTCCTTGGATTCCTCCACAGCTAGCTCACTGTACAGACCGAGTAATATCGGGCACAAGCTATAATCTTCTCTTACTTCCTTCTCAATTACTGCCATTCTTTAATGGATTTTGAAGCTTATTATTACACCCTGATATCTGTTCAAATTATTCACTGCAATAATTCGCTATAATCGTCATTGAAGCTTACCATCAACATGTTGTTGTCCACCACAGTGGAAGTTGGCGGCAGTGGTTTTTCCCAAATCCAGCCATTCGTGGTACACACTTGACATCTGAGAAAATCAGTGTTTGTGTAACCGCATGGACTGGGTGTCTTACGCTCTAGATACCAATCTGATGGCAAATACGAGAGTTAAAGACATTCCTGTCTCATCATATGCCGAACTATTACATTCGCCAGCAGCACTTACAAGGCGAATGCGACTACCACCGTCATCACCGATTTCGTCCATATATGTGGTGTATGCAGGGCTTGGCCAGAAATGAAACTGACAGAAATGGAAGCTCCAGATGGTCAATCGTTTAGAAATCTTGGCATTTCCTGGCGCCGTCGGGCGGGGTATGAGTCATTTATCTTAGCATAGCTTCTAGGCATCCGTTGGCGTATCGGGAAGAGTGGAGAACATTAATATGAAGATTTCATTTTTCTATTTTCAACTTTTACGTTACTTACTGAAGTGCCGGGGCTAGCAGGACAATGCGGATTAGGTTGTGCAAAGGGGCCAAAATGAGTTCCTGTCAGTTGCAATCAACATACGAACTTTATTTATCAACACACAATATTACAAAACTTTAATCGACCTCCTTTGATTAACTTTAGATCGGCTGAAGGCCACATTCAAAATCCAAGACACAAGGGCCAAGCAAAATTGAAATACAAGGTTCTTCTGGAGGTTTCACACAAGAATATATTCTAGATCTTCAATCTAGCAATTTAATTTTAGTGGAACTAGGCTGAAGGTCGCATATTAAGCAATAAGAGGAGTTTCAATCAAAAGGCAGAAGGCCTTATCTTAAAACATTTCATGTAAAATAAAGTATAACAATCTCATGCCTTAAGGGCAAGACAAGGACATTAATTTAAGAGATATTAATATTCGGCTTAAGGCCATACATCAGTACATTAATTTAACGGCTTAAGGCCTTAAAAGATTTGATGTAAAATTCGAATGAATGCCCCATATAAGGAATAACAATCTTATGTATAAAGGCCAAGACAGTAACATTAACTCAGGATACATAAAAAACTCGGGTGAAGGCCACACATCAACCAAACAACTACAATTCAAAGTTACTATGTAACAGACACGGAACGGCGCTCAGAAGTTTCCAAGGGACGGCCTGGAATTGTAACACTAACGCCCGCTTAGGCGAGACAGACAGCCGGACCAACAATCTCTAAGGCCACCTAACCGACAGACAGCCGACGAACCAGCCAACTACCTGATTTCGGTCACCAGACCAAACACACTAGAATCTAAATGCCAGCGAGGCAGTAACACTCGTGTTCAAATATTGGTTTGTTTATAAGCCAAGGCACAATAACTACTGACATACATGAACATCGCAACGGCTGTGGAGCTACACGCCGTGGCGGATAGCATCAACACGGTAAGAAAACACTAACTCACTGCTCTGTCGCAGCCGACCAACTGGCTACTGCAGTACGCAGACAGCATTATAGCATTTAAAGCATTGCCCAGTCGAACTGTCACAGGGTACACATTGTTGCACGAAACACTACCACAAGAAACTCGAAAACTCGTAAAATGAATCACTGATGAACAACTAGACAAATCACCGGCGGACACACACACAAACCCGAAGGACGGTCGGTGGCGAAACACACTTCGTCTGACCACACGACCAACCAACAACCAACCGAGGTCGTTGACACTCAAACCATGAGCGTCCGCTGTCCGTCGGGAACTGGGAGACACGGCGACCCGGGAACACTGGCTCGGACCCGTCATGCAGAGATATCTCTTGCCCATTGGCCACGACGTCTCCGCACAAGAAGGAACCGAGCCACGTCCAGCAAGATGACCCAGTAACGGTGTCCAGAAACGGTCAAAACACCAAACACACGTCGCGCAAAGAGGCGACCAACTGAATGACTGACCAACGGTCTGTCGGACAGTTCATCCTGTGCCGCGAACGGTCGGCGGGCACTAGCTGTCGGCGCCTCCCTAGCGCTCCGTCCGCGACTGCTGCTACGTTCCAACTGCACTTCTGCTGCGTTCCAACTCCAACTGCTCCAGGTCCGATCTCTCTCACCACGATGCACCACGACCGGGAAGTAATAGCCGTCCGGCAAAGATAATACGGCAGGGCAAATATCGATACTCGCTGCTGCTGCCACTCACGGTCAAGCAAGACAGTGATTCAGTGAGAAAAGTAATTTAAATTTAAAATGACGAGGCCGCCATACGGTAAAACAAGATGTTCATAATAGATAGCACGAACATGAGCCACGTATGGCTCACTTACACTACAAATAAATCGACATAATGCTCAGTACACTGTGTTCATTAACATTTTCATAAAAGGCATGAAGAGGAACTACAAAGGAAAATTAGGGACTACAACAAAATTTCCAAGAAAGGATTGTACTTACAGCGCCCTCAAGGACTCTGCAAACAATTTTCCAAGAAGGGATTGTAATTAAAGCATGCAGGACTTCATATTCCGTTAGCTTCATTTTGGCTCTCGAGCAGCCCATGGTACCTGTATGCGAACAAGAGGTTTCCCGTGCAAAACATAGTCAGAATATTGTGAAAAATATCGCGTAGACCTAAAATATCTGACAGTACAAATAAAATTATTGATGTTCCTGTAGAATGCGTAGAAGAAGAACAGGGGCCATACGTTGACAGTATCCACAGCGAAGTGACGAAGCAACGACTGAGTACAGCGCTGGATTATGATTTACATCTTTTGACGGGAAACGGTCTGACCACATCAGAAAGTTCCACGGTAAAAACTGAGTAACACAGTCAAATTGGAAGTTAAATACACGAGAAACTAGTGAAAGTCTTATCAGTGTATACGTTTGTGTGTGACGAATGAGTTGACTTGGTTCAATGAAGTCGACTATTGAGGCGAATGTGAAGTAGTGGGTGATCACTCTTCATGCAAAGTAAACACTGAGAAATAAAACTAAAATTTAAAAGGAAAGTCTGCACACAGGGACACTGGCCTTCATTCTTTCCCCTGCGTCAATCGATGCATGCAAAACTACGCTGACATAAGCGGCTCATGTCTTGATCGAACTGCGCCATGCAGTTTCTGTTGTACGTTTGGCCATCTGGAACTCCCACTTCGGTCACTTTCACTTCTGGACAAGACTTGAATATAATAAAAATATGACCGAAATCGGTGACGACGAGCAGGCGCGGTCCCCTTTTTAATGTACACTGCCCAGTCAGTTGATGTAACTGCCTGCCGAAGGCCTGAATAACCACCTTTTGGAGGACAGACCACTGCGGGACGTGCAAGAAAAATGTCAGTGAGGTTCTGGAAGATACCGACAGGGATGTGGGACCATGCTGACGCCAGTGCCATGGCCAGCTGGGCTAGGTTTCTCGATTTAGGATCCATGGCGCGAACAGCCCGATCGAGCTGGCCCCACCGATTCTCGACTGGATAGAAATCCGTGGAGATAGGTGGCCACGGGAGTACGGTAAACTCATCGTGGTACTCTTCGAACCACGCACATACACTGCGAGCTGTGTGACACAGAGCAGTGTCCTGCTGGTAGAGAGTATCGTGCTGAGGTGAAAGAAACTGCATGTAGGGGTGGACATGGTCCCCAAGGATAGATGCATACTTGTAATGTCATTGCGCCTTCCAGAATGACACAATCATCCAACGAATGCCACAAAGACATTCTTCAGACGACAACGCTCCCTCCGCCGACCTGGAACCTTCTGACGATTGTCTGCTTTCAGATGTTTCATGCTGTACATGCCTACAGTCATCTGCCAAATGGAGCATAAAACATGATTCATCTGAAAAGTCATCTGTTGCCAATCAGTGTGCGTCCACTTACAGAATTGCCCTGCAAATTCCAGGCCTCGTCGCCGATGAACAGCAATCAGCATGGCTGCATGAAACAGGCGCCTGCTGTCCATAGACAATAGCGTCCACTGAACAGTCATTGAGGAGACACTGTTGGTAGCCACTTTGTTCACCTGGGCAGTCAGTTGCTCAACAGTTGCACGTTTATTCCCTAGCGATTGTCATTCACCTTTGTCGTCTATGGCTCATGGTGCATCACAGTTGACTTGGTTCCAGTTTTGGATAGCGTCATTTTGCCATGCACGGTGTAATTTAACCAGGGCGACACGCGGCCAGTTTACAAAGTTAGCTGTAATACATCCACCCTTGGCCCGAAAACCATTGATCTTGCTCGTTTGGATGTCAGATAAATCATTCCATTTCCGCATTACAACGACTGCACTGGTCTCCGCATCTCCCCAACTCACTTTACGAGGTGCGACAATAAAGTAATGAGACTGATTTTCTTTGCAAGATGTGGCAACCCTGCAGGCTTGCTTAGGCGCAATATATTTGACCTTGGTCTATAAGCTGCTTCTAGTCCACGCAGCACATCGTTGCAACTGCTCAGCCGTGAGTTGTGCTGTAATAAGTTAACATGTGTTTGTGTCTCTCGTCACGGAAATGGAACCGCATAATATTGCGCAACGGTGTGCCATTTCTTTTTGCGTTAAATTGGGTGAAAACTCGACGACAACTTGCGGTAAGCTTCAGAAGGCGTTTGGAGAGGAGGTCATGTCAAGAGCTCAAGTTTTCCGTTGGCATAAAATGTTTAGTGAAGGCAGAACGAATGTTGAAGAAGAAGACCACAGTGGACGACCACCAACCTCACGGACGGATGTCAACTTGGCCAGGGCGCATGAACTCGTACGATCTGATCGAACATTATCCGTCAAAATGATTGCAGAAGTACTGAACATCAATCCAGAAATGGTTCGTCTAATAATAACTGAAGATCTTGGTATGAGAAATATTTGTGCAAAAATGGTCCCCAAAATTCTCAAACCACAACAGCGAGAAACAGGAAAAAATGTGGCAGCCGATCTGTTAGAGCAAAACAATCCAGAACTGTTGAGCCATGTTATCACTGGTGATGAAAGTTGGTTTTTTCAGTACGATCCAGAGACAAAACGCCAAAGTTCGCAATGGTGCTCAAAGGGATCACCCGGACCAAAAAAAGCTCGCTTGCCAAAGTCAAAAGTGAAATGCATGCTTGTGTGCTTCTTCGATTCCAAGGGAATTGTTCACAAAGAGTGGGTGCCTCCTGGACAAACAGTTAACCAATATTACTACAAAGAAAATTTAGAAAGACTTCGTAAAAGAGTTCTTCGTGTCCGTGCCAACATTGCTGATAATTGGATTCTGCATCACGATAATGCGACATCCCATACTGCTCTGTCAGTACAGCAATTTTTAACCTCAAAACAAATTTCACCACTACCACAGCCACCTTATTCACAATATATCGCTCCGTGCGACTTTTTTCTATTTCCAAGAGTCAAAACGGCGGTCAAGGGACACCATTTTCAAACAGCACAAGATGTCCAAAAAGCTGTGGCGAGGGTCTTGGAGGATATTACAAAAGATGAGTTCCAGAAATGTTACCATCAATGGCAGAAGCGCTGGAAAAAGTGTGTGCGATCAGATGGGAACTACTTTGAAGGAGACAACACTAAACTTGTCTAAAACGGTAAGCAACATTTTTTTTTCACATCTGTCTCAATACTTTATTGTCGCACCTCGTATATACATTCCGCTGCTAGTGCTGCCACTTGCCGTCTACGAATGGTAATTGCACTTCGTCGTCAAACATAGGCGTTGGTCTCATAAATGTGATTGAACCATGTATATTCGCCGCATTACTCTTATCAGTAGATGGTGTCCGATACTTGACACTGTAACTTTATTTCTTTTTCCATTCGCAAATGGTGGCTTCACAAGGATCCTCACGTCGTTGTTATGGTTAAAACGTAAGGTGTGTTTCAGAGGCATTGTAATTGTTTGATTTCTGCCTCAATTATTGCCTCTCCAAACTCACCAAAAAGCCTTAGACAAAAAGAAAGTCGGATTTCTTACAAAGATTCTCCTGTAACCTTCCTCAGCATGTCCGTAACATTCTGTAACTGTTTGAGCCAGTATGTTGTAACTCCAGCTAAGTGCTTTTGAATTCTTTCGGTCTCGTCTCTCAATCCAACCAGATATAATGCACATACATTACACAGCAGTACTCAGGAGTAGATCGCTGGCTGACTGTAAGGTTAAAGTACAGACGATCGTACTGGGAATGACGGTATGTTACAGCAAGTTTACGTAGGGAACAGAAGTGTGGTCTTATCACAGAGGAAGTTCTGTGTGCTCAGGGCCGTCTTGGCGACGATGGGGCGAAATTTGTGGGGAGGTTTGTTTGTTCTGCTTCTGTGTCATGACTGGAAAGTCTGGGAGATAGAAAAAGTGTTTAGGTAAGGGAGAAAGTAGGTGAAAACATTCATTTTTGTGTTCAGATAAGTTTCGTTCAGGAGAATAATGATACACGTCATCGTATTTTGCCTTACGGTATTACCTTCTGACGAGTGTATGTCGAATAACTTATTTGAGCATGGTTGCAATACTTTTCATAACAGCTAAACTTTCCTTGTGGTGATACTGGAAAATAGAACCATGTGAGCGATATATTCGTTCTTATTCTAGAGTTGTGGGCGGTGCTAAACAACGCAGGAATTGCCGACATCGGCGAAACGGACGTCACGCCGCTGGAAAAATTCAAGCTGGTTCTGGAGGTAAACACGGTGGGGGCCATAAGGGTTTCCAAGGTGTTCCTGCCGCTTCACAAGAAGTCCAAGGGCCGCCTCATCAACGTGAACAGTCCTTGTGGTAAGTACAGTGATAAAATAACTGTTGTGACAAATGAGACTCAGAACTCGTAAAAAGAGAGACTAGTACAAACGAAGTACAGAAAGTTTGATTGGGTTTATATACAAACATGTTCTGATGAGATGGTGTCTTGCGGACCAAGCGAGATAATGCAATGGTTAGCATACTTAAGTTGCATTCCGGAGAACGAGGGCAGAAATCCCCGTCTAGCCATCCTGATTAAGGTTTTCCTTGATTCCTTTAAACTGCTTAAGGCCGCTGCAGCGATGGTTTCTTTGAAATGACATGGCCGATTTCCATCGCCATCCTTCTGATGTGTGCATAGTCTCTAATGACGCCGATATAGACGGAACTTAAGACACTAATCTTCCTTCTTTTATTTATTTTATTTTTTATTTTACACATCTAGTTCCGTGGAACCAAACTGACGAGCAAATCTCCAAGGTCATGGAATATGTCAGTACATAGAAGTACGATCCAAATCCAGATTGGATTTCTGCCTAGTATTAACTGAGTGAAAACTGCTAATTCTTGGGAGTAAGCTGATACTGTCAACAAGAAACGACAGCAAAGAATACACACAAGCGCCAAAGAAACTCGTGTAGGTATGCGCATTCAAATACGGACAGGAAGAATACGGCGCTGCGGTCGGCAACGTATATATAAGACAACAAGTGTCTGGCGCAGTTGTTAAATCGGTTACTGCTGCTACAATGTCAGGCTATCAGGATTTAAGTGAGTTTGAACGTGGTTTTATAATCGGCGCACGAGCGATGGAACACAGCATCTCCGAGGTAGCGATGCAGTGGGGATTTTCCCGTAGGACCATTTCACGAGTGCGTCGTCAACATCAGGAATCCGGTAAAACATCAAATCTCCGACATCACTGCTGTCGGAAAAGATCCTGCAAGAACGGGACCAACGACGACTGAAGAGACTCGTTCAACGAGACAGAAGTGCACCCTTCCACAAATTGCTGCAGATTTCAATGCTGGGCCATCAACAAGTGTCAGCGTTCAAACATTAAACGAAACATCATCGATAAGGGGTTTCGGAGCCGAAGGCCCACTCGTGTACCCTTGATGGCTGCGCGACACACCCTGCTCGGTATTAGGCAGGTGTACCAGTTTCTATGGCTGCCTCGCCTGGGCCCGTCAAACCGAAATTGGACTGTTGATGACTGGAAACATCATGCCTGGTCGGACGAGTTCCGTTTCATATTGTATCGAGTGGATGGACGTGTACAGGTACGGAAACGACCTCATGAATCCATGGACCTGCATGTCAGCAGGTGGTGGAGAATCTGTAATGGTTTGGAGTGTGTGCAGTTGGAGTGATATGAGACCCGTGATACCTCTAGATACGACTCTGTACGGGCATGGAGACAACCTCATAAATATAAGGACCCTGCATGTAAGCAGGGGATTGTTGAAGCTGCTGGAGGTTCTGTAACAGTGTGGGGCGTGTTCATTTTGAGTGATATGGAACCCCAGATACGTCCAGATACAACTCTAACAGGTGACACGTACGTAAGCATCCTGTCTGATCACCTGCATCCATTCATGTCCACTGTGCATTCCGACGGACTTGGGCAATTCCAGAAGGACAATGCTACACCCCACACGTTCATAATTGTTATAGAGTGGCTCCAGGAATACTCTTCTTAGTTTAAACACTTCCACTGGCCACCAAAGTCCCCAGACATGAATATTATTGAGCATATCTGGGATGGCTTGCAGCGTGCTGTTCAAAAGAAATTTCCACACTCTCGTGCTCTTACGGATTTATGGACAGCCGTGCAGGATTCATATTGTGGGTTTCCTCCAGCACTACTTCAGACATTAGTGGAGTCAATGCCACGACGTGTTGCAGCACTTCTGCGTGCTCGCGGGATCCCTACACGGTATTACCAGTTTCTTTGGCTCTTCAGTATATATATTGAGAGGCCAATGTCAGAACACCCAGCCTAATGTGCAGGGATCGACAAGATGTTCGCGAAATTACGCCACTTATTGATAGAACCGCCTGTTTCTGAGCCAAAAATATCCTTTGACAATGAGAAGAATTACTCCAAAATATAATACCATAAGTCATAAGCGAATGAAAATTAACAAAGTAGATTATTTTTCATGTCGAACTGTCACTTCCTTCAGATACAGTTCGAATAGTAAAAATGGAACCATTAAGTCTTTCAACAAGATGCTGAATGTGAGCTTTGCACGACGGTTTACTATAAATCCAAACACATAGAAATTTGAACTCTTCAGTTTCAGAAATCATATGCCCATGCTGTGAAATTGAAACGTCCGGTTTTGTTGAATTGTGTGTTAGAAACTGTAAAAACTGAGTCTTACTGTGATTCAGCATTAGTTTATTTTACATTTACATATTTACTCCTCAAGCCACCCAACGGTGTGTGGCGGTGCCACTGTCATTACCTCCCTTATCTGTTGCAGTAGCGTATGGTTCGCGCGAAGAACGACTGCCGGAAAGCCTCCGTGCGCGCGCGAATCTCTCTAATTTTACATTCGTGAACTCCTCGGGAGGTATCAGTAGGGGGAAGCAATATATTCAATACCTCATCCAGAAACGCACGCTCTCGAAACCTGGCGAGCAAGCTACACCGTGATGCAGAGCGCCTGTCTTGCAGAGTCTGCCACTTGAGTTTGCTAAACATCTCCGTAACGCTATCACGCTTACCAAATAACCCTCTGAGGAAACGCGCCGCTCCTCTTTAGATCTTCTCTATCTCCTCCATCAACCCGATCTGGTACGGATCCCACACTGATGAGCAATACTCAAGTATAGGTCGAACGAGTGTTTTGTAAGCCACCTTCTTTGTTGATGGACTACATTTTCTAAGGACTCACACAATGAATCTCAACCTGGTACCCGCCTTACCAACAATTAATTTTATATGATCATTCCACTTCAAATCGTTCCACACGCATACTCCCAGATATTTTACAGAAGTAACTGCTACCAAAGTTTGTTCCGCTATCATGTAATCATACAATAAAGAATCCTTCTTTCTATGTATTCGCAGTACATTACATTTGTCTATGTTAAGGGTCAGTTTCCACTCCCTGCACCAAGTTCCTATCCGCTGCAGATCTTCCTGCATTTCGCTACAATTTTCTAATGCTGCAACTTCTCTGTATACTACAGCATCATCCTCGAAAAGCCGCATGGAACTTTCGACACTAAAGCCATGAACTTATGTCATGAACTTTATTATTGGCAACAGTGCCAATGTTACACACGAAATTCTTTACCCCCAACCTAGTGTAATCAGCAAATAGAAATATTTTAGAATCACCTTTAATGCTAGAGGGCATACCATCTGTATAAATGAGGAACAGGTGTAACCTCGGCACTGATCCCTGGGGCGCCCCCATTTGACTGTGCCCCACTCAGACCCCACATCGCAGCCATTCTCAACACTGTGGATAATAACCTTCTGCAGTCTATTGTTAAAGTAAGAGGTGAACCAGTTGTGTGCCACTTCCAGTATTCCGCAATGGTCCAACTTCTGGAGCAATATTTTGTGATCAACACAATCAAATGCATTAGTTAAATTAAAAACGATGCCTAGCGTCCGGAACTTTTTGTTTAATCCATCCAATACCTCACAAGGAAAAGAGAATATACCATTTTCAGTTGTTAAACCGCCACGTACATCTGATAGCAAATTATGTGAAATAAAATGATCAGTTATCCATACAAACACAGCTTTTCCAATTAACTTTAGCAAACGCTGATGGCATAGAAAGAGGTTTAAACTTATCTACATTATCTCTTTCTCCCTTTTCATAAAGTGGCTTTTCTCCTGAGGAATCATTCAGGAAACTGATCATTCTCAAAGGAAAAATTACAAATATGCCTAATAACAGGACTAACGTGTGCAGCACAGTACTTTAATAATCTGCTACGTACTCCATCATAACCATGACAGCCCCTAGTCTTCAGTGATTTAATTATTGACTCAATCTCCCTCTTGTCAGTATGACAGAGGAGTAATTCAGGCATCAGTCTCGGAAAAGCATTTGCCAAGACAGTTATATGATTCCCTGTATAAATTAAGTTTTTATGTAATTTACCAGCAGTGCTCAGAAAGTGGTTCTTATATACTGCACATATGTCTGACTATCAGCAACAGAAATATTGTTACTACGAACCGACTTTATGTCGTTGACCTTGTGCTGCTGACCAGGCACTCCCTCACAACTGACCTTACGGTTTTAATTTTATCCTGAGAATTAGCAATTCTGTTTGAGTACAATACACTTTTTGCCTTCCCAATTACATTTTTAAGCACCGTACAGTTGTCTGTAATGGGCTGCTGTAGCCCGACTATGACTACTTCTAACATTTTGGTATAGTTCCCACTTTGTTCTACATGATACCCTTATCCCACTAGTCAGCTACCCAGGCTGCCTTTTACTGTTTATGCACTGTTTAGAATGCTCTACAGAAAAGCATTATATTTGTCATCTAAGTTATTGGAACTATAATCATCCTGCCACTCTTGTTCCTTAACGAGGTTTAAAAAATTCTCGTTTGCCATTGGATTATCTTTTCTACATAGTTTGTAATTATACAGGGTGGTCCATTGATCGTGACCGGGCCAAATATCTCACGAAATAAGCGTAAAACGAAAGAACTACAAAGAACGAAACTTGTCTAGCTTGAAGGGGGAAACCAGAGGGCGCTATGGTTGGCCCGCTAGATTGCGATTCCATAGGTCAAACGGATATCAACTGCGTTTTTTTTTAAATAGGAACCCCCATTTTTATTATATATTCGTGTAGTACGTAAAGAAATATGAATGTTTTAGTTGCACCACTTTTTTCGCTTTAATAATCACAAACTTATAAGTACGTGGTATCACGTAACATTCCGCCAGTGCGGACGGTATTTGCTTCGTGATACATTACCCGTGTTAAAATGGACCGTTTACCAATTGCGGAAAAGGTCAATATCGTGTTGATGTATGGCTATTGTGATCAAAATGCCCAACGGGCATGTGCTATGTATGCTGCTCGGTATCCTGGACGACATCATCCAAGTGTCCGGACCGTTCGCCGGATAGTTACGTTATTTAAGGAAACAGGAAGTGTTCAGCCATATGTGAAACGTCAACCACGACCTGCAACAAATGATGGTGCCCAAGCAGGTGTTTAGCTGCTGTCGCGGCTAATCCGCACATCAGTAGCAGACAAATTGCGTGAGAATCGGGAATCTCAAAAACGTCGGTGTTCAGAATGCTACATCAACATCGATTGCTCCCGTACCATATTTCTATGCACCAGGAATTGCATGGCGACGACCCTGAACGTCGTGTACAGTTCTGCCACTGGGAACAAGAGAAATTAGGGGACGATGACAGATTTCTTGCACGCGTTCTATTTAGCGACGAAGTGTCATTCACCAACGGCGATAACGTAAAACGGCACAATATGCAACGGAAAATCCACGATGGCTGCGACAAGTGGAACATCAATGACCTTGGCGGGTTAATGTATGGTGCGGCATAATGGGAGGAAGGATAATTGGCCCCCATTTTATCGATGGCGATCTAAATGGTGCAATGTTTGTTCATTTCCTAAGTAATGTTCTACCGATGTTACTACAAGATGTTTCACTGCATGACAGAATGGCAATTTACTTCCAACATGATGGATGTCCGGCACATAGCTCGCGTGCGGTTGAAGCATATTTCATGACAGGTGGATTGGTCGTCGAAGCAACATACCATGGCCCGCACGTTCACCGAATCTGACGTCCCCGGATTTTTTTTTTTGTGGGGAAAGTTGAAGGATATTTGCTATCGTGATCCACCGACAACGCCTGACAACTTGCGTCAGCGCATTGTCAATGCATGTGCGAACATTACCGAAGGCGAACTACTCGCTGTTGAGAGGAATGTCGTTACACGTATTGCCAAATGTATTGAGTTTGACGGACATCATTTTGAGCATTTATAGCATTAATGTGGTATCTACAGGTAATCACGCTGTAACAGCATGCGTTCTCAGAAATGATAAGTTCACAAAGGTACATGTATCACATTGGAACAACCGAAATAAAATGTTCAAACGTACCTAGGTTCTGTATTTCAATTTAAAAAAACCTACCTGTTAACAACTCTTCGTCTAAAATTGTGAGCCATATGTTTGTGACTATTACAGCGCCATCTATTAGAAAGCGAAAAAAGTGGTGCAACTAAAACATTCATATTTCTTTACGTACTACACGAATACGTAATAAAAATGGGGTTTCCTATTTTTAAAAAACGCAGTTGATATTCGTTTGACCTATGGCAGCGCCATCTAGCGGGCCAACCATAGCGCCATCAGGTTTCCCCCTTCAAGCTAGACAAGTTTCGTTCTTTATAGTTTTTTCGTTTGACGCTTATTTAGTGAGATATTTGGCCCGGTCGCGATCAATGGACCACCCTGTATAAGGGACACTGCATAGCTAGTACGCACCAGTTGACCCAGAAGAAGGCCGCTGCAACTGTGGCCGAAACGTTGGCTTTCTCCAGCAGTAGTTTTATACAATATACCCATACCCAGAAAATTTTTATGACGTCTTATATTTTGATATCGGAGTAAAAAAATTGTGTTAGATGAAGGTTCAAATTATGTCACGTGTTAATAAACTGAATCATGTGTTAATACACAAAATACTATACTTTCCCCATTCAAGAAATGTTCTGAAGAGAGAAAATTTGCATGGGACTGGTTCGACAGACGTGCTGCCCTTCATCTACAGCCCTCCAGCCTCCACTGAACGTAACTGTATAATCTTGATCATTTTGATTACACTGGCTGACAATGTAAATGATTAATGAAAACGATCTCAGCTGAAACATTACGCATTTATTGTGATACGACCGGTTTCATACGTTACACACCTTCAGGTTGCCGGAAAAAAACATCCGGTTATCGCAGGTAATGCTAAGGCCAAAGCATTGTTTAGGACAAACTTACCATTTATCTCACGACCTCAGCACAAGCCGGGAACCTGAAGAAGTTCACGAAACGAAACAGGTCGTAAAACAATAAATGTATAACGATGCAGCTGGGGTTCTTTGTATTAATCATTAACGTAGCTATGTCGTTGTGTGCAAAACAGCATGCCGTAACCAAGTTTCTAATCGCAGAATACTTGCCTCCAGTTGAAATCCACAGAAGAATGAAAGCTGTGTACGATGATGGTTGTGTCGACGTCAGAAACGTGCGGCGTTGTGTTGATGGTGTTCGTAATGATCGGAGCCTTTGTGTTCATTGCAACGAATGTACAGAGATATTTGTTTGGTAAATAAAATCGCCTTTCCTTGCTGCATTATGTGTTTCCCCCTGTTTGGTTTGTTTACCGTAATGAACTCACAATATTTAGTATTTAAAAGCACAGTGTTCGAACAAATATCTATAACTAGTGGCAAAAGAGTAACAGTGTACCACAAAAATAAGGATAAAAATGGTGAACAGTGTGAAAGAAAACGCTCGGAATATAAAAATGTGCGTATGTTTCGGAAATGAAGTGGTAGTGTGATCTCCAGACCAGATGAGAGGAAAAGCGGATGCCAACAAACTAAGTAATTACTTATTATTGTTGATTGCGTTTACTTAAACTTATAGCTTGACTTTTTCGGGTTCATAAACATTTTATTTTTATCTGTTATTACTTTTATGTTGTAATTTCATGTACCGACACGTTGCATGACCTTGGTGATTTGCTCCTCAATTTGATCCTACGGTACTTGACGTGTAAATAAATAAATGAAAAACGTGACGTGAACTGCTTGATAACCTACAAATAACATATGTTAAAACAAAACTACATCGTTCTAGATATAGTTAGGTAGGAGAGCCACCTGCGAAACGAATCATGTCGTATACCAGCTATTATGTAAACAATGTTCAGCCTTCTACATCGGCGTTACTACTGCCAAATTATCAATTAGGATGTATGGGAATAGGCAGAGGATATATACTGGCAACTCGCAATATCCTGTTGCAGAGCATGCTCTACAACATGACATTCGTGACCTCGGCGAGTGTTTCACCACACTCACCACCAGGATTCTTCCCCCAGACACCAGTTTCTCAGAATTCCACAGGTGGGAACTAACACTACAACATGTCCTTGGTTCTTGCAACCCACCTGGTCTCAGTTGAAGTTAATTTCTTCCGTCTCAGCTTTTCTTCACTGTAACTACTCTTTGCTTCACTCCGTTTTAGTTTTCCACATCTTTCATAGTCTTTCCCGTCTATTTTTTACCGCCCCTCCCACCTCTGTTACGTACAATGCTCTTAGCTTCTCACTCTTATTAATTCGTGCACTATGTTTCAGTAGTAATCTGTCTTCCATATTACCCTGTCTTCCAGCTTTAATGGCTCAAATGGCTCTGAGCACAATGGGACTTAACATCTGAGGTCATCAGTCCCCTAGAACTTAGAACTACTTAAACCTAACTAACCCAAGGACATCACACACACCCATGCCTGAGGCAGGATTCGAACCTGCGACCGTAGTAGTCGCGGGGTTCTGGACTGAAGCGCCTATAACCGCTCGGCCACCGCGGCTGGCTCCAGCTTTAAGCTCTGAAGTTTTCAAATCTCATCCGATGCAGCCACAACAATCAGTCTTTCCACCCCTGACCCGCGGTTCTGGGTGTCTTTCCTAAAACCTACCTCTTTCCCTAGACCTCTCCAGTCCTTTTCCTTCACAGTTCTTCCTTCTCCTTCAACCCTTCTGCCTGAAGAAGGAGCCACTGGCTCCGAAAGCTTGCCAATCACGACAGTCTTATGTGTGTGTCCTGCCGCCGCCTGGTGAGTACATTTTTTCTCTATCCAATTAAGTAGTTTTATTCGCAAAAAGATATACAAAAGCTTAAACGTAAAAGTTGTAGTACGCAATCGACATTAACATGTCAGATATTGTTCCGAATGTATTATACCTACAAGAAATTGGCGAACCTAGTTAACTTGTAACAGTAGTAACAACGAAACAAAGATGAATGGTGACTTTAAGACGAAATTTATGACGTTACAGGCAGAGTGCGAATCCCGATGCTGAGTCCATACTGCGTTTCCAAAAGCGCACTGATAATGTTTACCGACATGCTGAGAACGGAAATGAAGAAATGGTCCATCACGGTCTGTTCTGTCCAACCGTCTTACGATACGTACCATAGGCAAGTTTTCCTGTGTATTAAACAGGACATAATGTGTACCGAGTCACGTGTATTAACCCATTAGTGATAAATGGACGCTGTCTCTTCTCTTATGCAGTGTTCTCAACTTATCAAATTTTGGTCGATAATGAAATCCAGGTTGTAAGCTACGTATGGTCGCATTCGCAACGTCATAGACTGTGACTGGACAACAATTTGAGTATATTGTAGAGCTACATATAGATAAATACAATGGTAGCGATGATTGGTTGGGTTGGTACATAGCTTCGAGCGTTTTTCCATAAGATTAAAATACAACATATACACACAACAGAAAATTTAGTCATCAATAATATACTCTCCTCCACTATTTACAACAGTCTTCCAACGCTGGCGTAACATCTTGATTCCGCGACTGTAGAAAACACGTGGTGTTGAGGCGAATAACTCGTCGAGCCGTGTTAGTAGCGCATTTTCACTTGGAAAGGCAATTCCGTGAAGGTCATTCAGTAGAGATTGGAGAAACTGAAAATCCGAGGGTGCAAGATCAGGTGAATAAGATGTGTGTGGAAGGACTTCCGAACCCAACTCCTGTATAGCGTTTTTTCGTTAATCTATCATTCTGCTAGAATGTGGGTGAGAGTTATGTTGGAGTAACATCACTTCACATAGTCTCCCGAGTCGTCGTTCTATGACTGCGTCTCTAAGACGTTTCAGGTTGTTGACAATAAATGACAGCAGTGATAATCACACCTCGGGGAAGCAAGTCGTTGTAGACCACACAGTCGCTGTTCCACCAGATGCATAACACTATGTTTTATAGATGAGCACTGATCTTTGTACGGGAAGTTGCTACTTTGTTTGGGCTCAGCCATTCCTTTATTTTCCTTGTGTTAGCATAAAGACACCATTTCTCGTCTCCAGTAACTATACAGTGTAGAAATTATCCGTGTTGCTCATGAATCAATGGATGACGCACAAGCAGAGATACACACAAACTCACCTACTGATTTTCGTGATTTTGGCTTAGAGCATGTAGTACCCATACACCCGATTTTTTAAACCTTCCCCAATGCATGCAAATGTCGCACGTGGTAGAATGATCACAGTTAATCTCATTTGCTAGTTCTCGAGTACACTATCGTGAATCATTGTGGATTATTGCGTTTCAACGATCTTCATCAACCACCGGAGGTCTTTCTCGATGTGTAAAGTCACTAATGTCAAAATAATTCTCCTTAAAACGAGAAAATCATTTTCATGTCGTGTTATCCCCGTGGGTGGCGCATATATTTCTGGCTGTCCGAGGCCCACGAGAAAGACAGGCCACGGTGCGTACGTCACGAAGGTAGTCGTGAACTCGCTCGCTCACTCAGATCAGCAGACAAAATGCGTTTCTAAACCTCTTAACTCGCAGCTGGGCGTGCAAGTACTAACCAGAATTGCATCTTCCACTGGAATCTGCTATTATGAAGTCTTACTGATTAACAGTCCTACAGCAAAATTTAATTTAAGATCAATACTTGATATAAATGGTATAACGGCTTGTTTATAGCATTTAGTCTCTTCTGCTTAACTGTACTCATTACATACTGGAAGTGGTGCCTCATGCAACTGATAATCATTTTAGCATGATTTTATTTTAATGTACGCCAGCGCAGCCATAACAAATTATAGCGGATTCCAGTAGAAGATCCAGTTTTCGTTTGCACAGACACGGCTAGTTGGGAGTTAACAGGTGTAAAAACGTAGTTTGTCTGCTGGTTTGAGCGAGTGAGCGAGCGGAGGACTACCTTCGCGACGTACGAGATGCGGCCTGTCTTTCTCGTAGGCTTCGTGGCTGTCTCCGCTGACGTCACCCCTCTACTGAAAAACAAGCTCGAATCCCTCCTCGGGCATGGATGTGTGTGACGTCCTTAGGTTAGTTACATTTAAGAAGTTCTAGGTCCATGGGACTGATGACCGCAGGTGTTAAGTCCCATGGTGCTTAGACCCATTTGAACCATTTTGAGCAAGCAAAACAAAAACACTATGAACGTATGCACCAACCTAATAGTTCTGTCACGTGTCATCTTGGTAGAGTGTACTCAGCGCTCCCTTCTCCAGTGGACTTTTGTGTCGAATTTTTTTGCCAGTAGCATGTATTTTCCCACCAATGAACACACGGGTGTTAGCAAACAACTTACTTTGTCGAGAATGAATTCCCTCCTGCTCTGACAGGTGTACGCTGAAACAATGTTCCCGACGGACATTCGTGCCCTGATAGGCCGCAGAGTGTGATGGCGAAGTCTGACATGGGGAATTCGACAACCACAGAGATTATGCTCGCCGAATTCCGTATATTCCAAGTGTTCGCCGAGGTGTCGAGGAGTACTGTATTCGCCATACAGCAAGCGGCTTGAACGAGATGGGTATGTTACCTTGCGAACATCAAATATTACCTGCTCCGTAGCACTTCAGAACGTAAAACGGTTCGCAACTCGTAATTAGCTGCTGCTGCTTTTGTAGTACTGTCGTAAGCAGTCTTCCGGACATGAGTAATGAGTGCAATGGGCAGGGGCACTACGAATGGCTGGCTCTGAGCACTATGGGACTCAACTGCTGAGGTCATTAGTCCCCTAGAACTTAGAACTAGTTAAACCTAACTAACCTAAGGACATCACAAACATCCATGCCCGAGGCAGGATTCGAACCTGCGACCGTAGCGGTCTTGCGGTTCCAGACTGCAGCGCGCTACGAATGTAGTGTGTGGACGTTAAGTTGGGAATGTGGGTCTCACGCGGAACGTGTAAGGGATAAATCCCTGTAGTCGCACTATACTCTGTGCCCTCGGTGGCTCAGATGGATTAGAGCGTTTGCCATGTAAGCAGGAGATCCCGGGTTTGAGTCCCGGTCGGGGTACACATTTTCAACTGTATTTTGATGTATATCAACGCCTGTCGACAGCTTCGAGTCTTGATTTAATTATCATTTTAGTATTTGTTAGTTATAAGTAAAGTTCTGTTACTAACCAGCTTTTCCAAACTGAACTTTATTGTTTTGCTGTATAGATGTATTTGAAAATTCAACTGAAATTTGTTGTTTCGCTTTATGTATGGTAGCACAAACTCAACAGCAGACATCTGAAAATTTCTTGAATACACACCAAGAAGGAGATAAACGATAGTTAATGCCCATTCAGATTTCGTACCAGTCACAAGAGAGTTGCGCTGGTAGCGCCATTGTGATGACGCAAACTCGGCTTACTTTAAATACGCGCTGTAATTGTCGTGAGCTCTAGTTAGCTCTCTGATTGGACGTAGGGAGTTTGTTAGTCAAGAATGCCCTCAAGACGACGAAGACGCCACCTCATCGAGTTTGAACGAGATCGTATAATAGGACTACGAGAAGCTGGAGATTCCTTCTAGGATATTGCAGGAAGACTTGGCAGGAATGTAGCCACTGTACATGATTGCTAGTAACCTTGGTCACTCGAAAGTACAGTGGCAAGAAGATTTGGCTGCGCACGGCCCCATGTGACACTACCGAGAGGTAAGACCATCAGCATCTGCAGCATCAATCAGCGCAGCAGTTGGCACCGCTGTACCACAGTGAACTGTTACAGATCGGTTACTGCAAGGACGGCGCGAAGCCACACGCCTTCTAGCGTGCATTCCAGTTCCCCAAATTATCGCCGTTTGCTATTTCAATGGTGTCACTCGAGAGTTCATTGGACGGCGGATTGGAGATCTAATGTTTTCTGATGAAAGTCGGTTCTGCCTTGGTGCCAGTGATGGCGGAGTGTTGATAAGAAGTAGACCAGTTGAGGACCTGCACATGATCTCTCTGTGTGCTAGACACACTGGACCAACATCTGGAGGTACGGTCTGGGGTGTGATTTCGTATGACGCACCTTAACTGCAAATTTGTACGTCAGTCTGGTGATTTGACCGTTGAGCTTCGTAATAGCACTCCACGGAGTACATTCCAACAGGATAACGCTTGTCCATATACGTTTGTTGTAATCCAATACGCCTGTACAGTGTCGACATGTTGCCTTGGGGCTGAGCGGTTCTAGGCGCTTCAGTCCAGAACCGTGGTGCTGCTATGGTCACAGGTTCTAATCCTTCCTCTGGCATGGATGTGTGTGATGTCCTTAGGTTAGGTTTAAGTAGTTCTACGTCTAGGGGACTGATAACCTCAGATGTTAAGTTCCATAGTGCTTCTAGCCATTTGAACCATTTTTGTTGCCTTGGCCTGGTCGATCACCAGATCTGTCTCCAATCGAGGTCATATGGGGCATCATCTGACAACTCCAGCGTCATCCACAAACAGCATCAATCGACCCTGTACTGACCGAACAAGTGCAACAGGCATGGAACACCATCTCACAAACTTACATCCGGCACCGGTACGACACAATGCATTAACGTTTGCAGGCTTGCAGTTAACATTCTAGTGATTACACCGGTTATTAATGTGCCAGCATTTCACTTTTCCAATGGCTTTTCTCGCGCTTGCATTAACCTGTGATTTTGTAACGTTAATCACTTAAAAATGCCTCCTAGACCAACATATAGCAGAAAGTTCATTAGTCTACATTAATGATTTCTTGCTGCTTGGTTTTCGCCGTCAGTGCATCCGCAAAATGTTTAAAGAAGATTATGACAATGTCAGTAGTAAAATGTTTTTTTACTTTAAAAAAATGGTTCAAATGGCTCTGAGCACTATGGGACTCAACTGCTGAGGTCATTAGTCCCCTAGTACTTAGAACTAGTTAAACCTAACTAACCTCAGGACATCACAAACATCCATGCCCGAGGCAGGATTCGAACCTGCGACCGTAGCGGTCTGGCGGTTCCAGACTGCAGCGCCTTTAACCGCACGGCCACTTCGGCCGGCTTTTTTGCTTCAGACCGATAGTACATGCTTATTAAGATTTTGGGAAATTGTTTCGCTTATGTACTCGCATGTTTCTTTCTACTCTTAGCAGCGGAACAGAACAGGACGCATCCTCTATCGCGTACAACGTCATGAGGAGAATATACACTGAGGAATGAAGTCATTATGACCTCTGCCGACCACGAGAACTAATGCCGCCTGGTAGCATAGCGAATATGTGACACAGTAAGGAAAGTATATAAATAAAGCAGAGACGAATGGGAAATCATTCTAGCGACGATACAAACCGCAAATGGGGAAATCCTTTGAAATAAGCGATTTTGACAAAGGAGGAATTGTTGCGAAATGGGGCGTGAGAAAGAGCATCTTGGAAATGGTGAAGCTGTTTAGTTGTTCACGTGCTACTGTCATAAGCGTTTGCAGAAACTGATTGATGAACGATGAATCCATGAGTATGTGACAGGGTGTTGAACCTCATCACACAACATAAGTAGTGGGGCAACAACAGAGGCGCTTCACTCTGCATTGATGCCAAATTTATTCAAGATGTGGCAATGTTGTACTGGCGTCATGATGGGAAGCTCAAATTTTGGATAAAGTAGATCAATTTGGCTGCCTCCAGTAACCCTACTCCACCATCGCTCCCTTCCCCTACCCCCTCCCCTCCAACCCCTCCCTTCCACTGTCCCATCTAGAAATTGGTAGAAAAAGGACTCAGTCTGTTCTGGGCTGCCAGATAGGATGGATATAAGTTTTTATTTTGTATACAGTGTGGCATATTGTTTATTTAAACAATTTGAGTTGCCATTGATTGAGCACTAGACAGTAGCTGCATCCCATGTGTCCACCTTGAGGTCTGGAGGCCGACTGACCTTGTTCACAGCACCACCACCTGAGGATGCTGTTCACCCTCTCCCTCCTGTGATGTTATCCAAGATGGGGGCCCAGGGAAAAAAGGGTGGGAAATTCACTGAGCCTGTGTCTAGCTACTGGATTGAGAGAACAGACAAAATTGTTTTCTGTCTGTGTGTTCAATGGATGAGATGTCAGTGCAAGAAATAAAATAAAATGAAAAAATTACGATAATAGCAGTGAGAGTCAAATGTGAGCCAATGAACTAGCAGTTGGTACACTTGATATCTCTTTTTTATTTTACCAAATACACTCTTATCTAGGATGCTATCCCTTTTTTTCTTAACTTTTTATTTTACCTTATTTACTTTTTTATTTTTTTTAATTGGCACACTGAAGGCATCTAGCAAAAGAAAGTGACCCTACCAAACAAAAGGCATTGCCATCCTAACTCTGCCTAAACCTCCCCCACCTAAGGAAACTGAAGTAAGAGAACTAAAAGGAGCAATCGTTTGAGCACCAGTCCTTAGGGGCGATAGTAATGGGGGATAGCAGATCTCAATAACCATTACTCAAGTTCTAATGTTTTATCTTTCTACATTTGTTCATAGGCCTGTATGTGTCGATGTACCATACTGTGGAGATGGAGCACACTCCCAACTCAAGGGGGAGGGGGGGGGGGGGGTATGGGAGATGATCAAGAAGGACGCTGTGGAAAACCCTGCAAAGGTTCAAAACGGGCGACCAGATGAGTGAACTGTGCATGATTACAATACATTTTCAGAAGTCGAGCACTCTATGTGGACCATTGAGAAAGAGGTATTCTAATGTTTGTCTTCGAAATCAGATGACTGTCTTGCGCTTCACAAGAGGGTAGTGTGGGATCTGTGGCAACAGAGGAACCATGGACTAATGGTAATTGTTGGAACATGTAGGTAACTTCCCACAATGGTTTGGATGAGGAGCCAAATGTTTCGTTTTAGGGGGCACATAAGGCGATCTCCTCAGTGTCGTCGATTTGGCAGTCAGAGTAAAGTGGCAAAATAGGCAGTCCTATATGATGAAATCAACTATTGGTCGGGACTATCGCTGACGACGACGTACCAGAGTGCAGAAACATTCAATGGTAAAAAGGGGGCGGGGGGGGGGGGGGCGTGGACACACGCCCAAACTATATGCCAGTTAATGTCTGGGTGCTGGCCCCCTACGGGGTGTGAAGGGTGGGTGATGAAAGCAAAAGCCCTTAGCACAGAGAGGCTGGGTGACTGAGATATCATTCCAAACATAGCTGAGTTCGATGAAATATGCTAAGATGTGATGCAATAACGGTGAGATATGTGCTGTGTCAATCAGTGCTTGGAGAGATGCTGGTGAAAGGATGTCTAGGAGATTGCACATTAAAGACAGAGAGGATCCCCGCCAGTGGTGCAGCACAGTGTGCACAAAGAGCACAGTAGATCATGCTCATATGTTGACAAGTATGAGGCCGCTTTTTAGAAAGGGCAGTGTTAGAGGGTGGTAGCGGACATGCTGACAGAAAGTATCAGAATGCTGACTGAAGATCATGACCAAGGGGTAATGGCATCAGGAAGATTGGGGCGACATGTACCAGTTTAGGGGCCACATACATGTCGACACAGAGCACTCGTTGTAGTTGCTTTAAGCTGTGCTGGGCATGGTGTCGTATGGACGGCAGAAGCTGGCAGTAAGCCAGTGCCACAGTGCGAAGTGTGGACCCCATACAGTCATACAATAAATAACGAAGGGTGGTAAAAATAGGGAGCAGGTCTGGCGCCACAACCTGGAATCCATGCCTGATATGCATCATCATTGACTTATGGATGGTAAGGATGCTACCAAAAATATGTCCACACTGCTAGATACAGTGGATGGTGTCACCAAGTTCCTGTTTGGAGTGGGTGAGGAGATCATCTGCATAGATCCTGCAGCGATAAGTATGTCTGTGCAAGGTGAGACTCTGTAGGCAAGATCACATTTAGTAGGTGGACAGACACGTAAAACCAATAGAGTCGGCTCACAGAATACGTTGTGTAATTACAACAGGCGATATCACCAAGAATATTCTCCTAAATGTCAATGAGGTAAAAGTTGTCGACCAAGATATGCGGCATTGGGCTTGGTAAATAAGCAGGTGTCTGGTCCTTCAGGTGGAGGACGCAGCTGAGATTACCCCCATCAACTAAGCGATCAGAAAGTCTGGAAAACAGGTGGGCCCCTCCATCTGCGAAGAACGTAGACCGCTGATAAGGGTTGGAGCCAAATAGGGCGAAGATATTGACGACATGTATGGCAAAGATAGTTATGGCCATGTCTCAGCCAGACAGGAGGTGTGTCATGTCCATTACCGAGATGCTGTCACATATGTAAAAAGCCGCTCCACACTCCGACTGATCAGCTACAGATGCGTATGAATAATAGCTGTAAACTGGTGGAAGTGTGGCAGTACAAACTTTCTGAATAAGGTTGACATTAGTGTCAGAGACCTGTAGCTTGTCATGGAGGAGCTGTAACTTTAGTGTGGTGCTGAACATATTGATGTTCAGTGTGGTGAATTAGTACATCTGTGCTAGCAGTGGTGGATGCACATCTACCATCACTTGGGATGGCGTGGGGCAGGGACCGCAAGGCAGGGCCATCCCACCAGCCTCAATGCATCGATTCAATATTAATGGGCAGCCTCACCAGGCGAGGGCAGACATTCCCATGGAGGAGAAATTTATACTTCCATGTCATCATCCCATGCACCACACCAAAGGTAAGTCCAGTGTCCATGTGAACTTTGTCTTGGTGTGAGAGATCATGAGGTGTTGGCAGGGAGACAGGCATCTCAACCAATGCACTGGTTGGTACTATGTTCGGAGTGGTCTCCACTGGTTGCCTATCCAGTAAAACATGTTAGTCACCGTTAGTACCGTCCACCAACATTTCCATGGGACTGTTGGCTGATTGTGTGGCTTCTCCATCAACTTTTGGGTAAGAGTGTCATGAAGACCAGCGGGTACACAAAGATGATGCACCAAAGCAGCGAGTGTTATTTGCAGACATGTTCCTTAGATGGAGTGTTGACCTAGTTTGAAGGCCTCGATTGGGACAATGAAGGAGTCGAGGTGTGTTGTGGAGCAGTACCTCTCCCTGTGGCATCCATCATGGGAGTCTGGGTGTCAGCCAGTTGTTGAGTGGAACATCTGGGTGGTGGGTTGTTGGGACATGCTGATCGGAGAGTTCATGCAACAGACTGGCTAAAGCCATAGGCGTGATGTGGGCCACTGTGTAAGTTACTGGTAGGGTGGTCAATCTAGGTGGCACGGACATTTATGACAATGGGAGATGCACGACACGTCCTTAGGCGCATTCAGACCGCAAATGGCCCTCCTTCCCACTACTGGAACAGGTGTGGGACTCTCTGTAGTACATTTTGATGGCACGCAAACTTCCATTACAGAGAGAGAAAGGCACCTGACTCTGCAGATCAAAACGAACCTTCCTGACGCTATTTAAGACGGGATAAGTTCGGAATTGTACCCATCGTTTGGCGACATGTTCCAGGACGTTTCCATAGGGCCGGAGAGCCACAACGATGGCGTCTACATGTAGCCATATTGTTTGCACACCGATACTAGCATGATCGGTGGTAACGGGCTTTACGTTGCCATTGGAATGACAGAAACATAGTCCACGTTTGACCTCCTGTAGCACCCTGTCACATGCTGAATCGTTAGTCATTTTGAATTTTGATGTACACAGTACTCTATGGACAGGTGGTTTCCAATTAGATCTTGTGGCTGTATTTTAACGTCAACGCTAAGAAATCCTTTGTTGGAAAGCGCCTTGGGAAGGGCGATGTTTGAGCAAAAGGTAAAACGTACATACATTTTGCGATAGCTGTGCGCCATGTTGATCTATAAGAAAGACAGTACTTAACACCAGAGGAAGTAAACACAACACGCGATAC
This sequence comes from Schistocerca piceifrons, assembly GCF_021461385.2. NCBI lineage: Eukaryota > Metazoa > Arthropoda > Insecta > Orthoptera > Acrididae > Schistocerca > Schistocerca piceifrons. Next base: position 267,047,418 of record NC_060138.1, on the reverse strand, counting down.
GTGCGTCGCTAGCAGAGCGCTGTTGCGTGACTGCTCCGTAGCACTGCTAACGGCAGACTTTTGGCTACAGGACTCACACATAAACTGCTGCTCGAAAATCCTCAGTAAAAAAAAATGTTTCAAGTGTTTATCAAATAACATACATGCTTCTTCGTGTGCTATCGTTTGCAAAATAGCTCCTTTCGATGTCCTCAGCCGTTTATGAAATGTGACGATTGCTTTGGCCACATGATTCCCAATGCACTAGGATAGAAATGGGACCATCGAGCGCGTCCGTCTGCCAGGTATGAAAACCAATAACTCGACGACTAAATGAGATATCGCTTTATTCTCAGTTATATATAAAATTTTGGTACCTTCTCTATATTTCATACACAGAAATGTATGAGCTAAAATAACAATACACAAACTTTATGCAATAAGTTTGTACCTCTGCAAACTCTTTAAAACTTCGTGGAATGCTTTACATAATCTGGTGCAGCACAGTAACTATGACGAATAGCAAAATGAAATTCAGTTTTTTATCGAGCAAAGATTATCATGTTATTTAAATTATTACGCCTACTAACGCTCTTAGACTTGCTACGCGTCTCCATAAACAATCCTACTTCCGCGGAAGGATTACTATAACACTAACAAACTCAATATCTCCAAAATATTAGACACTGTCTTACTCAAACTTTCACACGCAAACTAACACATACAGTCACAAGCAATAGATCCCCGTACAGCAATAAAATGAAAAGAACCCCCAAAAATATACAAAAATAAGACACAAAATATAAAAGAAAGCAACGCAGATTACCAACCAACGCTGTGAATTGATCAGAAATTTCGTCTCTGAACAATGTGAAAGTTATTCGAGTGCTAGACAACAAAAACTGTGCGGTTAGTACATCCTAACTACTGATTCAAATGGCTCTGAGCACTATGGGACTTAACATTTGAGGTCATCAGACCCCTAGAACTTAGAACTACTTAAACCTAACTAACCTAAGATAATCACACACATCCATGGCCGAGGCAGGACCGTAGCGGTCGCGCGGTTCCAGACTGAAGCGCCTAGAACCGCTAACTACTAATTGCTTCTCATTACTGCCACTGGTAGTCTCATCCTATGGCAGCGGTTGGCCATACAAATGGGTTCTACTGAAACGGTATGCGGGGCTTTTTAAACTTACTGAACTACGGAATGGTAATGCAAATAAGCGCTCTGATATTTTCTTTTACAGTAAATATTTTAGGGTCGCCCCCAACGAATTTGGGAAGAAATTAATTACAATTAATTAAAGAAATTATTCACTTGTTGCATAGTAATCATTAAGATGTCATTACTCTCATCAAATGAGCACTAACATAAATTTACGCAAAAGCGTGCTCATACTGAATGAAAGCAGTTAGTTGAATTAAAATCTAATTAAAAATCAGAATTTGGGCGTGCAAGAATACTGCGCTTTGGTAACAACAGGTTGGATGTACTAAGATCGATTTCGGAAGGGTGGCTGTTGATGGACACTCATGAAGTATAAACACAATAAACAGATTTTAATAACGCTTGTCGTTGCCTTAGATAAGTTTAACACTGTTTCAAATGGGTGAATGGTGACGTACCGCATGGAGAGGAAGGTATGTGAAAATTTTGGGAAGAGGACAGGATAAATGCACGTTCTTACGCAAGTTCCACACTAAAGAACAAAGATCAAGACACATTACGCCTTCACCAAAGAGTCGGGGCAAGGGATTCGTGCCTTCCGAAGTAGTAATATTTCGACAAATGGAATTGCTTAACATATTCTCACGTAAATAAAAGCGATACAAGGTGGGGGAGGGGGAGGGGGCGGGGGACCACGTGGGAACTAAATTTTAAAAAATGTAGAACGTTTAGCAGGTGGCTGAATATTTTTACAAAACGGTTAAATTACACGCGCGACGCGCAAAGAAAGATAAAACGAACTGCAAGAAATTTATCCCTCGATGGACACAGAGAGCTGAGGGCTCAACTGGCTCGTCCAAGCACCTAGTTCAGACTAACAAAGCAAGCACGCTATCCATTTGAAATTTCATTAATTACAAAGAACATTCAACACAACCTAAATTCATTGTAGGGAACACGACTGATTACCGCTGAGCGACACAGAAGACAAGTTCGCGTCATGTATTGCAAAGCATAAAGGCAAATTTAACAAATGAGAGATGAAACCGAAAGAATTCAAACCGCAATTATAAATGAAAATATTCACACAAGAATGTAACCATGCACGCCTATACAGTTAGGAAAATCTACTGTAACGTAGAAGTATCCCATCACTAGATGGGAAGCCTTTGCACAGTAGAAGTTCTGGTAACAGAAGACACTTATTAAAATTGGTAACTTGCACCATGTCCTATCCTGCGTAAACTGTGGATCATATAATGAACCTATCGCTGTGATAAATAGTGACCTATACTACTTCAGCTAGCCTGAAGACTTGCGCATCTCACTCTAAGCTCAGTGTTAAGCTACCGACCACACCCACAGACTGCCCAGCGTCAAGTGCTTAACCACCCACGAGAAAAACGAATCTCCGCAGGTAACCAGAACAGACCAACGGGGTTCTTTCCGGTACCAACCTACCCACTGTCGATAAAGACGACTTAGAAGGCACCAACCTCTTTGCTTTGACTGAACACCCAAAGTTGGCCAGACTGACCACAGCAGACAGCAAGTTCCATACTACTAGCTACCAATGGAAACACGAAAAATACATTCGCATGCACTTTCACACAGACTGTAATGATAAGGATGGAAATCTACGACCATAAATTTTGTTGTTGTGACCACAGTCCAGAAACTGATGTGGTGCAGCTCTCTCTACCCTATCCTTCTTCATATCCTTCTTCATCTCCCAGTACCTGTTGCAACCTACATCCTTCTATTCTCTTCTTGTTTAAACTATTTGTCGTCCACGTTTCACTTCCATACATGGCTAGACTCCATACAAATACTTTCAGAAACGACTTCCTGGCAGTTAAATCTATACTCGATGTTAACAAATTTCTCTTCTTCAGAAACGCTTTCCTTGCCATTGCCAGCCTACATTTTATATCCTCTCTACGTCGACCATCATTAGTTATTTTGCTCCCCAAATAGCAAAACTCATTTACTACTTTAAGCCTCTCATTTCCTAATCTAATTTCCACAGCGTCACCCGATTTAATTCGACTACATTCCATTATCCTCGTTCTGCTTCTGTTGATGTTCATCTTATATCCTACTTTCAAGACAGTGTCTATTCCGTTCAGCTGCTCTTCCAGGTCCTTTGCTGTCTCTGACAGAATTACAATGCCATCGACGAACCTCAAAGTTTTTATTTCTTCTCCATGGATTTTAATTCCTATTCCAAATTTTTCTTTTGTTTCCTTTACTGCTTGCTCAATATACAGATTGAATAACATCGGGGATAGGCTACAACCCTGCCTCACTCCCTTCCCAACCACTGCTTCCCTTTCATGTCCCTCGACTCTTACAACTGCCATCTGGTTTCTGTACAAATTGCAAATAGCCTTTAGCTCCCTGTATTTTACCCCTGCTACCTTCAGAATTTGAAAGAGAGTATTCCAGTCAACATTGTCAAAGGCTTTCTCTAAGTCAACAAATGCTAGAAAAGTAGGTTTGCCGTTCCTTAATCTATTTTGTAAGATACGTCGTAGGGTCAGTACTGCCTCACGTGTTCCAACATCTCTACGGAATCCAAAATGATCTTCCCCGAGGTCGGCTTCTACTAGTTTTTCCATTCGTCTGTAAAGATTTCGTGTTATTATTTTGCAGCCGTGGCCTATTAAACTGATAGTTCGGTAATTTTCACATCTGTCAACACCTGCTTTCTTTGGGATTGGAATTATTATATTCTTCTTGAAGTCTGAGGGTATTTCGCCTGTCTCATACATCTTGCTCACTAGACGGTAGAGTTTTGTTAGGCCTGGCTCTCCCAAGGCTGTTAGTAGTTCTAATGGAATATTGTCTACTCCCGGGGCCTTGTTTCGACTTACGTCTTTCAGCGCTCTGTCAAACTCTTCACGCAGTATCATATCTCCTATTTCATCTTCATCTACACTCTCTTCCATTTCTGTAATATTGTCCTCAAGAACATCGCCTTTGTAAAGACACTCTATATACTCCTTCCACCTTTCTGCTTTTCCTTCTTTGCTTAGAACTGGGTTTCCATCTGAGCTCTTGATATTCATACAAGTTGTTCTCTTTTCTTCAAAGGTCTCTCTAATCTTTAATTTTCCTGTAGGCAGTATCTATCTTACCCCTAGTGATATGCGCCTCTACATCCTTACATTTGTCCTCTAGCCATCCCTGCTTAGCCATTTTGCACTTCCTGTCGATCTCATTTTTGAGACGTTTGTATTCCTTTTTGCCTGCTTCATTTACTGCATTTTTATATTTTCTCCTTTCATCAATTAAATTCAGTATCTCTTCTGCTACACAAGGATTTCTATTAGCCCTCATATTTTTACCTACTTGATTTTCTGCTACCTTCACTATTTCATCTCTCAAAGCTACTCATTCTTCTTCTACTGTATTTCTTTTCCCCATTCTTGTCAATCGTTCCCTAATGCTCTCCCTGAAGCTCTCTACAACCTCTGGTTCTTACAGGTTATCCAAGTCCCTTCTCCTCAAATTCCCACCTTTTTGCAGTTTCTTCAGTTTTAGATAAAATATATTCAATGTAAATCTAATTTAGGGCTTGCATGTGAACAATTAGGTAATCTAAATATTTTAGAGTGATGCAGTACACAGAGACCTTTCAGCAGTAACAGGAATCGAACCCAACTCAACAAACTGTCGTGGGCACACATGACCACTATTTTTTTAATGCACTGACCATTTTTTTCGTTGAGAAACATACAAAGGAACACTTCTAGAACTCATGACATGCGGTGCCGACACTCCACTAGTGCCACAGCCAACCAAATTTATTTATTTGTTATCATTTTTTTAATTTATTTAATTTTTATTTAATTGAGGAGCACAGTCAGCGGCAGGCTGTAGTAGCCAAGGCGGGCAGGGTTCGAATTCTAAGGCCTGGCCGCGATGTCTCCCTCCTCCTACCACAGAAGTGCGCTGTCACAATGATTTTTTTTAATCAAGAAATACAAGGCAACCGTACCCCAAAAATTGTGACGATAACACGTTATCAAAGTGGGCGGCCAGTAAGAGGATGTCTTCATTCCAACGTGCATCACCAGTCTCAACCGTCGGACTGTCCGGGGCCGTTGCGAACAGACAGAGACTGTCTCTTTTACCTTGTGGGGTCCGGCCCCGGTGGCTGAATGGTCAGCGTGGCGCAATGTCAATTCTAAGGCCCCGGGTTCGATTCCCGGCTGGGTCGGAGATTTTCTCCGCTCAGGGACTGGGTGTTGCGTTGTCTTAATCATCATCATTTCATCCCCATCGACGCGCAGGTAGCCGAATTGGCGTCAACTCGAAAGACCTGCACCAGGCGAACGGTCTACCCGACGGGAGGCCCTAGCCACACGACGTTTCATTTCATTCAGCTTGTGGGGATCGTAGAAGCATCGCGGCCACAAGTCAACTTTCTCTCACACCCGGCGCACCACAGCTGGGCGGTGGGTCCATGAAAGAGGATCCCAGATAGTTAGTAAAAATGTTCCAGCACTGCATTTTGTTCGTTAGGACCATGGCCTCGCCCATCTTGTATTGCCACAAATCGAGGACTTCCAATTCGCCGTCGCGGTTCATATAGTGTATCGCCGTTCCTTTTACCTAGTTGGCCATATTCATCTGGATCATCAGGAAATAGACGGTGTCGGGATGAAAGAGGTTCAGAGGCGCGGCATAGAAGGAAAGCCAGTATCTGGCGGATCATATTCCAGCACTCGCATGCGGAGTCACAGTTCAGTCTGTGTTCGTCCGTATCTACTATCATGCAACGGGGGCGCATGGGATCGTCAGTTAGGTGAATGGCATGTAGCCTTCGTCGGTTCGAAAATTTCTCGTTAGCGACCACATTCTACGTCAACCGCCCTAAAGTGAACAGGAAAGGCTCGCCAAACCCGTGCCCCGTAGACCTTCGGGTGGCGTCATATAATCTTTAGCCGAATTCCAGCGTTGGAGAACATTACAATAAATCTTTGTTGTCAGATTTCGTGTTTTTGGTATAACTCCCAATATATAACTGTGTTCCACGAGAAACGTCCTAATATGCGATAGCGAGAGCGATAAATGTCCAACAGGTACCAGTGGGCCCAGCGTGTGTGGGACCTCTTCTGCTATCAAGATGCTAGGAAGATTGTCTGTTGGTGAAAGTCAGAGTCGCCGCACTAAGCGAAGGTACAGCGCCAGTGCTCTGTGCTTGACGTGAGTCCATCAACTCCCCTGTGGCAGGGTAAAGTAAGACTAACAAAACCGATCTTAAACGCTACACCAGAGTTCACCACGTGTCTGAACACAGCCTGTGTCCTGGAAGCCATCGTGTCTGTCATCGGTAGTACGTGGGCATAATGGTTAAATTGAAAAGCCATGTGCATATTGACGTATTAAGCTCGCTGCAAAATGTCCAACAATCTAAATGTGTTAAGGCGCGCCTGTGAGTGTAGGCCTTGTAAGATATTACAATACGTAAAAGCCGCCGTACGTTTTATTTGTCGATGGAACGATATCCCTGAACATTTGAACACTGGGGTCTTTGTCAGGGGTACATTCAGTTCTGCAGGCATGCCTCGTCCCACCTTCATGTAGCGTGATTACCGTAGGTTGATTACACTGCCTGCCACCGCCCCACACTCTTGGAGCCAGGAAAGTGCCGTTCGTATTTTGTCACCAGTCCATGCTAAGAACATCCCATCATTGGCGTACGCGCCACATCAAAAGATCAAGGAGTGGAAGCTAAGACCTTCCAAGTGTCGCCGCAGTCTGTGAAGAGCGGGTTCGAGGGCAACGGCGAATAATATGGCAGAAAGAGGACAGACCTGTCTGATGGATCAGTTGGCATGGACAGGGCGGACTGATAGCCGTTATCCGTAATCCTCATTACCGCCCTCTGGATCAAACAAAGTTCAACAGCTGTCATGTGCGGGGATACCGATGTGTTCCTTAACTGTATGCAGGAAACAATGCTCGACGCAACTGAAAGCATGGTCAAAATCCAGTGCAAGAAGAATGCCATGGAGATGGCATGTCGACATCAGCCACCACGTCTCTATAGGTGGTCAAATTCATAAACACATTAGTATTGCCTCCGAGGCAAGTTTGATCAGTGTGAATGGCTGCCATTACTGCACATTTGAGCCTCTCATAGAGGATACGTGTCAACAGTTTGTAGTCAGTGTTTAGCATTGTCTACGTTCGAAAATCAAGTGGGCCCAGTCCCCTCTGGGTTTGGGCACCGGAATCAACAGACCCTTAGTGAATTCATATGGTACTTGAAAATCGGGGTTCAGACGTTCTCTGACCCATTTTGGACCCATAAGACTTGTAAAATTCAAGAGGGAGTCCCTCAGGGCCTGGTGTTTCGTTGGGAGCACCGCATAACATAGCCTCTCGTAGTTCTCCAGCAAGAGCTTAGCATCATCTTATGGTTCCCCTGACTCCTACATCCACGTTGTACTTTCGCTCGTAGAGAAGTGTGCATGATTGTGTGAACATTCGAACGATATCCATTTCCGTTGCAGCTCTTTGTCCATCCTCCATCTTGATCTCTGTAATGAGCTGCCTCTTGCGTCTTCTCCTTTATTGAATGACATGTTGGAGGATAGGTCGTTCTCCACTAACATCATCAGTTGCCCTTGCCCGCACCTGCCCACCTCTGTGACATGTACCACGGTGATATGTAGCAATTGTGCCTTGATGTGGTGTTCTGCCGATTGTCGTTGCGGCGACGGCAGTTGCACAACCAGTTCGCAGAGCACAGTGTAGTAGAAATCAGTGGTCGCGGAATACCAGCGCTCTGTATCTCGTCCATAGCTGTCTAATTCGGCCAAGGCGGGTTTAGACACATTGTAACCACCATGGAAGTGTGGAACTGAGGGCGGATAATCGTCGTTGGCACCTGCTCCATGTGGACTCAACGTCTGCAATTTACCTCATCAAGAAGGGCCACATTGAGGCGACACGGGCACCCATATTGTTGGACGCGTTAGTGGGAGAGGGTGAGAGTACACATATACGCTTGGTGGTCCGTGAACACTGCTGGCCACACCTTAATGTCGACAAATGCCGATTGCAGGCTGCGTGTGACAAGCTCCATCCAAACAGCGCGTGGAATGGCTAGTAAAATAGGTGTATGCCTTTTGATTGCTGTGTTGTATGACTCGTGTGTCCAACAAGGCTAAGTCCTTTACAAGCTCCTGAAGTGCCAGGCGGATAGTATAGAGCAGTACCTGGTCGAATGGTCCGAGCACACAACTGAAATCTCCGCCTACTACCAAGTTGTCAGCATTGCCCTGAAACAGCAGAGCTATGTCTTTGGTTTAAAAGGAGCACACAGGTCCACCAGGCGAACTGTACCAATCATGAGTGCAGCCCCCCAGGCTGATGATGAATAGAACACATCAGTTGCCATAATCCCCTCCCTAAGCAGAATAGGTGTACCTCCTCCATCCATATCCGAAGGCATGGCATGAGCATCACATCTGCGGGCACTGAGACAGAATCCTGATCGGACTTCTTGAAGGGAAACAACACCCAGATCTTGTTCGTATTCTATCTTGCAGCAGGAGTAATGACGTTGACATTGACTGTGGCGAGGCGGTATGCCTGTTCCATCAAGTCGGTGGGGGGCGCCTGTTCTTGGTATTGCAGGTAGGCATTATTTGCGGTGTGGAGCTTCTTCAGGGCGAAGAGATAGAAAGCAGCAGGTGTAGGTCATACCAGCGTCTGTCGACGTCAACGTAGAGGCTGCCAACGGCACCGGTGTATCATCAGGGTCCTGAAATGCATCCTGCATCGCCATCTCCTGCACCCAGTCCCCCAGGGACGTCGATAACACTGGATCTCGAGGGGCAAAGGTAGCCGTGGGTGTATCCCCAGGGGCGGGGCTTCAGCGATCTCCCGTATTCCCGCAGTGCGCAGTCCCGCTGGTAGCGAGAGAAGACATCGAACCATG